>NC_092634.1:29409865-29736830 GCF_039555335.1 Amphiura filiformis | reverse complement strand
TGTTTTCTTAGTTTTTTGCCACATTTTAATTTTTTTACACTTGTGCTGGGATCACTGAATGGGTCTTTAAATCAGTAACTGACATGACAGCGTATTAACGCTTTACTGCAGGTTACTGTCAATAAGTGAAAAGTCACATGAAAGCGCCCACTTGAGCGAGAGGTACCTTTGTGCTCATACAGCCCACAGGTGTGATTGAGTAGCCAAAAACACAAAAGGCAGACTTAAGCTGTTGATGCACAGTTATTTACCACCCACCTTATTTCAGACGCACCATTTAACAAATTGAATATAGTTGCTGTTCGGGCTGCCAGGTATTGGTCCATGTCTATCTGACTATGTCACTTTCTATCAATTAACTATTTTGCAGTATATTTTGTTATCATGGTTTATAGGCCTATTCAATAAAGGTAAATGGATTTTTTAAATATCACAAATATCCATTTTAAAAAACAGGGGAAAGTGAAGGCATGAAGGAGGGAGGGGTGAAAAGACAAGAAAGGCGATCAAGAGGGGAGGGGAGGAAGACAAAAAGAAAAAAAAAGAAAGAGGGGAGGGAGAAGGGGAGAGATGGAGAAGAGAGAGAAGGAGAGAGAGAAGTGATAAAATGTGGGCCTCAGAAAGAATAAGTGCAGAGAAAGGAAAAGAAAGGAATTAATTAATTAATAATGATTATTATAGAAACTAAACACATAACAGCACTAGGCAGCCATTCGATGATGCCAAAGCCTTTATGCGTTACCTAATTAAAAATGTCTAGTAAGACGTATTTCGCACCTGCCAAACACAAGTCAGCCAATTTTTAAAACTGGATGTTGAATGTACACTCTCATGAATATTGATTGGCAACATTTTCCAATATGTCAGCGCTCAAATTGGAAACAATTAGATGATCAATATATACATGTAAAAGAAATAGTGGGGTGAAAGAACTGTGTCCTGAAAAAGCGCAATATTGTTGTGGCACAAATTTTTAACATGTGGCAATAATCCTAATTTAGCTCCATTAAATTAACCAAAATTGATTTGTTACTCCTTTATACAATTATTTAGATAAAAAGAAACTTTTGCGGAAAATCAATAAACCATTCACAATATTCCCAAAAGTATCCTAAACGCAAACTTTTCTTGCTTTTCAGTATATAATCATTGCAATATCATAAAACATGAAATGCAGTATGCACAATTCATCTTCATCGTAGCCTTTGACATGAAGATGCAGTCAACCAAAACGTGCCTCTTGTCGCATGCAATCGCTCATGAAATATCTGAGCCCATACTGCTTAGATGTAAAGTGCACCAAGACCTAAAAATGTCACAAGTTTCTTATATAAATGGGTTTCCATGCATGCATACAATACTTTAATACTCAAATGTGAAACAATCTGGTCCATGGGGGCCAAAGGCAGCAAATTTGAAACTGAGATAAATGTAAAAATATGGAGTAAAAAACAAGAAAATAACTTAAGAACCAAGTATGCTAGACCTTTGGTGTGTTCAGTAAATGATAGCCTATTGTAGGTATAATGTAATAATTACAGTAACTCAATTTTCAAAAATACCTCCTTTGGCCCCAATGGACCAGATCCTGTCACAAATTGGACTTTAAAATGGTGAAAATAATTCCCCAAGTTTGTGAGATCCCTTTCCAAGACTTCCAAAATGGTTTATATTTGTATATGCTTTACCACATTCTCATCACTCATATTTTTAGACTATAAAAGCTATAAGGTTATACGATGTATTGTTGATCGAAGCAGCAGAAAAAAAAGTAGTTCACAGCATCTTGCCAATGGTAGTGAGCTTTAGAAAAAATTGCATCGCCCAATTCATAGTGAGCGCGTAGAAGAATTCAAATATCACAGATATACTTTTGCAGGTCCTGTGGTTCTTGAGTTATGTTGTAAAGGGGGCTGAAACAACAAGACTTTTGTAAAACGTACATAACTCATTAACAACAGTAAATTAAGCAAGTTTTCAAAGTATGATTTGTAGAATGAACTTTTGCAAAACACCACAAAGTGTTATTTTTCAATAATATATTGATTCAGATAATGAAAATCGATTTTTTTTTTTTGGCTGCTTCGACCAACAATACCTCGTATACCCTTAATATATTGAATTAATCCCTTTTTATACTATAGTTTGTCCCATGCATATGGGATCTCAGTGACCTAAATGTCAGTGGTGGCACCAAGAGGGGATTTTCCCCTAAACATGACCATTTCCTCAGGTCACAAAAAGGCAACCAGGAAATGTCACTATTTTGAACAAAAATTGCAATATTTAAGGCACATTTTCATTTTTGCCACCCCTCCAAATTTTACTTCTCCCTGGTGCTGCGACTATACCCTAATAAATTTGACATTTAGTTCATAATACATGTTACTAATATCGGACTCATTTTATTTTGATTGATCATGATATGTTTGCCACACTAAGTGCACCTGTCAACTTAGCAACAATATGGTCTCCTAGGTTACGTTGCCATTGTTGGTGATATGCTGGATGATGACTACGAATATAAAAATTGGCTGGCATGCATATGATAGTATCATAGCAGTATAATTCTGGAGACGTTTTTTGAACTGTTCATTTTGTGAAATACTGAATTACAATTAACTCAATAGTGTTTAACATGGCAGCAGCATATTTGGAGAATGCTGAATCAGATCTATCATGTCCGCTATTTTTGGAGTTGTTTGTGGACCCAAATACACCCAAACAGTTGGACTGCCCTCATGTGTATTGTCAAAAATGTCTCGCAGAAATGGCGAAAGGAGGTGTACGTGTTATAACATGTCCAGAATGTCGCAAGGAAACTAGAGTTCCTCGTAAATCACCAGTAAGTGATGGTGGTGTGTCAGCTTTGAGAACTAGTATTAAGCTACGAAGCTTGGCAGAAAATCATCTTGAGCATACTAAAAAGCTTAGGGTAAGTGACTCATCTTCAAAAGAGAAGACAAAAAGCAGTGTACCAACATGTCCAATTCATGAGGATGACAAACTGTATTTCTACTGTGTCACATGCAAGGTACTTGTATGTCAGGCATGTGGATTATTGGATCATGATAGAACTACCCATGACATTAAAGATGTGAAAGCCTTCTACACTGAAAAACTTCAGCATATGAAAGACAAAATTCAAAGGGCAAATGAGAAAGCAGATGAAATTGAACATTCATTTCAGGATGTGCTACAACTTGAGAGGAAAGTAAAAGAATCTGCAGCGGTAACTGAACAAGAAATTGATCAAGCTATCATGGCTGCCTATTCCAAAGTGAATGAGAATGGGGAGGCCCTGAAAGCACAATTAAGAGAAGCGACTCAAAAGCAACTATTGAGGTACCAAAATGAGAAAGAAAAACTGAAAAGAGAGAAACAAGCCTTGAGGAATAACGTTGCTGAAGTTGACAGAGTTATGGAAAATGCAACGCCTTATGAGTATGTGACACAGCACGGTCCACTTGAAGAAGAATTTGCAGATATACAACTGGTTGGCAAGAGCACAAAGGAGGTAGACCCTGTGCATCAAGCTACAACATCTTATAAGTTTGTTTCAGAGCAACTTGGTGGTTTGGGAAAACTTGTACCTGTACCTGTAAGAAGAATGAATCAGACTCAAACCATAGATCTAGGCAAATATGATAGGTGTATCTGTGGAAGCAATGGTGTTTTAGCTGTTTGTCAGAAGGATGGAGTGGATATTTACCATAAACAGACATTGAGTGATTACAAACATGAATTGAAACTGAATATGGAGAATGCATATGATGTAGCGATGACTGGGAATGGAAAGTACATGGTTGCTACACGCACATCTGTTGAAGTGTTTAGTGCCAACGGGCAGCATGAGGGCACCTTCTGTGCAAGGGAGGATGTCTGTGCCAGGTATGTACCTGGGCTGTCATATATTGCTGTGCTGTCTGATGGTAAAGTAATAGTAGGGTGGGAAACTAACAAAACTCTTGCTGTATTTACACATGATGGAACAAAAGTGAAAACAATTAACCTAGGTTATGTACCAGATAGCCTTACTGCTATGAAAGGCTCACAGGTTGCATTGTGTGGTGAGATGTATAAAGTGTGTGTGTTGGATGTGGATTCAGGAATTGAAGTCCTAAATGTTGATATTCCAGATGTAACATGTATGTGTTATGATGAGGTGTCTGATTGCTTGATGATTGGGATTGACGAGACAAGGAAACAATTTGGAAAGATACATCAATACTGTGTGAGTCCTTGGAAAATGATCACAACATTTGACACTGGTAATAATATACCATTAGCCATGACCTTTGCATGTACAAATGACCTGGCTGTACAATTCTTCACACGCAAAAGGGAAGCCACTTCTGGTTATACATGTATATCAGTTGTAAATGACATTAAAATCTACAAGTGCATTAATGGTTAAACATGGAAAAGACCATTTTAAAGGAGCATTTCGTGATCCACAGCCTCATCCCCCCACTTTTCTCAAAAAAGTTGAGATTTTTATATCGCTGGAAACCTCTGACTATGTTTATGTACAAAATATCTCTTGCAGATTAATTCGTTTAGCTAAGATATCGTGAAATTTGAATTTCGTTGTGGTGCACCAGAACGAAATTACAACGCATTGTCTATGGAGCAGTGTAATACACATAATCATGCATTACTCGCAAACGCAAAATCAGAATCAACTGAAATTTTGGGAATAGGCTCTTTTCGTGGATATGTACTGAAACATGTCATAAAAAGAGGATGCTAGGATCACGAAATACTCCTTTAATGATGACTAATGCCAGTAAGGTTACTAATCATGCTTACAAAGAGTCACATGACATTTATTTGCAATTTGGAACTCAAAATAAATAGTTTATAAACACTAATAACTAATATAATAACTTATGATGATGATAAATAATGAATGATGATGATGATGATGATGATGATGATGATGATGATGATGATGACAACACTTAACTTGGCAGCACTTTTGCTAGCTGTTGACACATACATATGATATATATATATATATGTGCATTTATTTCCAAAAAATCTGTCATGCTTCTTTCAAACTATGCTAGGCATGTTCATAAAATGTTGAAATTTTAAAAAATCATCTAAAATTGCTTTCATTAAAAAGAGAATCATCAATTTAAAAATGAGGGGTCAATCATGTATGTAGGCCTACAATTGGCAATGTTATAATTAAAAGTATGCTCGCCTGAATGTCCCAAATTTTGTGTCCCAGCATTATCAATGGCTTCCTATGTCTCAACATGTGTGTATGTATTTTATGGCTAAATTTTTGAGCACAAAGGGCCATTTTACAAAAATGCACTAATGTTTCATGAAATGAGGCTTTCACTACTTGATAGTATAGGGATTACTCCTGATTCCAGAAAAATACAGCACTAATTTTTTGGGATTAAAAAAATATTATCCAGTTTTGCCAAATGAAACATAGCTAAATCTTAAACCTTTAGTTAGTTCTAACTTGCAATAAAAGGCCAATTTTAATAGTTTTGAGATAAATGAGCCAAAAAGATGCAATTTTGCATGATTTCTCACAATTTCAGTCGCAATATTCAAAGACTTGGCACAAGTCTAAGCATTTCAAATTTGTAGTATAATAGGCTGTGCAATTGCTTATAAATTTAATATTTTATGTTAATTTTGATGAGTTATAAAAAGGTATAATACAAAACGTTTTTTCCAAAAATTAAAATGCAGAACCAGAAATAAGTCTTTGTACAAAAGACATATAATTTTAAAAATTGACCAAATGTTAAAATTTGACTTTTATTGGCAGTTAGAACTAATTACAGGATTAGGGTTTACTTGTATTTTATTTGACAAAACAGGGTGATATTTTTTATCCCAAAAAATTAGTGCTGTATCATTCTGGAATAGGGATTAGTGATGGGAATAGTAAAATGGGATTGGCATTAAAATTTCCCTTCCACCTGCACGGTAATGCCACATTTACTGGCCCGCAAGAAATTTGACAAGTTCATAATATAATGTTACCGATATCTGACTTATTTTATTTTTCTTGATCATGTTATTCTTGCCATGCTTAAGTGAGCATGTGAACTTAAGGACAATAGGGGCTCCTAGGTTGGCATGCATGGTTGGTGAATAAAGCCAAATCAGCATTAAAATTCGCAAAGCATTGTAGGACAGTTTTGGGACACTTTGCCCTCTGACTTATTGGGAAAATTGCTTTTTGTACAAACAAAATATTATTTAAAATGTTTTACTAGCATAAAAAAAATGATGAAAAAACATGCTAATTCATAAATTAATTATTTAAAATATTTTTAATGATTACAATAATAAATGTTACAATAATAAATGAAGGAATAAAAAGCAATTTTCTCAGTAGGTCAGAGTTCAAAGTGTCCCAAAAATGCTCAGCGAAAACAGGAAGTTATAATGGTGACGGGGCTTATTCACCCATAGATTGAATTATGCATGTACTAGTGCATGGTGCTGATATACAAACAGGAAGTAAGTCAAACAATTGGAAAAAAGGTTGGCATGTGTGACAGCAGCATAATTCTGGAGAAGAACTTTCCTTCGTTTATGTAATTTTTAACCATGCCCATTTCGGTTACTTAATTATGCTTGACATGGCATCATCATATTTGGAGAACGCTGAAGCAGATCTATCATGTCCACTGTGTTTGGAGTTGTTTGTGGACCCAAATACACCCAAACAGTTGGACTGTCCACATGTGTATTGTCAAAAGTGTCTAACAGAAATGGTGAAAGGAGGTATGCGTGTTATAACGTGTCCAGAATGTCGTATGCAAACTAGAGTTCCTCGTAAAACTGCGGCAAGCAAAGATGGTGTGTCAGCTTTGAGGACTAGTATTCGGTTGCGAAGCTTGGCAGAAAATCATCTCAAACATCCTGGAAAGCTAAACGCTTATGAACAATCTACAACAGAAACCGGACATACAAAAAGCAGAGTACCAAACTGCCCAATTCATGTGGATGACAAACTGTATTTCTACTGTGTCACATGCAATGTACTGGTGTGTCAGGCATGTGGGTTATTGGATCATGACAGAAATACTCATGAAATTAAAGATGTGAAAGCCTTCTACACTGAAAAACGTCAGCATATGAAAGACAAAATTCACAGAGCATATAATAAAGCAGACAAAATTGAACATTTAGTTCAGCATGTGCTGCAACTTCAGAGGCGAGTTACAGAATCTGCAGTGGTAACTGAACAAGAAATTGATCAAGCTATCACGGCTGCATATTCCAAAGTGCATGAGAACGGGGAGGCCCTGAAAGCACAATTAAGAGAAGCGACTAGAGAGCAACTATTGAGATACGAAAATCAAACAGAAGAACTAAAGAGAGAAAAGCAAGTCTTGAGGAATAAAGTAGCCGAAGTTGAAAGTGTTATGGAAAGTGCAACCGCTTATGATTATGTGACCAAGTATGATCAACTTAAAGAAACGCTTGAGCGGATACAATTGGTTGGAAAGAGCACAAAAAAGGTAGACCCTGTACCTCAAGTTACAACCTCTCATAAGTTTGTTTCAGAGCAAGTTGGGAGTTTAGGAAAACTTGTGCTTGTAAGGGAAATGAAGCAGATGCAAGCCCTAGGAAATGCATATAATGCTAAACACATTGGTGGAGGCAAAGGGGTTTTAGCTGTTTGTCAGTCGAAGGATGTACATATTTATCATAAACAGGCAACAGATAAATATAAGCATGAATTGAATTTGAATGTGGAAAATGCATGTGATGTAGCAGTGACTGGTAATGGAAAGTACATGGTTGTCACACCCACATCTGTTGAAGTGTTTAGCCCTAAAGGGAAGCATGAGGGCACCTTCTATGAATACAGCGAAGATGTCAGGGCCATAGATTATATCATGGGCAGGGAAATTCGCACTGTAATGTCATCTATTGCTGTACTACTTGATGGTAGAGTAATAGTAGGGGATGAAGGTACAAAGACTCTTGTTGTACTTACGCATGATGGAACAAAAGTGAAAACGATTAACCTGGGTTGTGTACCGCATAGCCTTGCTGCTATGAAAGGCTCACAGGTTGCATTGTGTGATCAGAGGATGGGTAAAGTGTGTGTGTTGGATGTGGATATAGGAGGAGAGGTCCTTGTTGATATACCAGATGTAAGATGTGTGTGTTATGATGAGGTGTCTGATTGCTTGATGATTGGGAGTGGACTGGAAACTACTGGTTGGGGAGAAATGGCAATAAGGGTTACAAATAGTAAGATAGAGCAATACTGTGTGAGTCCCTGGAAATTCATCACATCATTTGACACTGGTAGTGATATTCCAATAGCCATGACCTCTTCAGACAGAAATCACCTGGTTGTAGGATTCAAAAGCGAAACAAGTGATTTCGATGTAGATTACATTAAAATCTACAAGTGCATTGGTTAAACAAGGAAGAGACAATTTTAAATACTGGTGAATCGAAAAAGTAATGGCATTGCATTCTGGAACTCAAAATTAAAATTTTAAAAACAGTAAGAACTAATAAATAATAGCAATTATTATGATGATGGCGATAATGGTGATGGTAGCAGTGTGGTAGTACTCGCATCCGCTTGATTGGGCATTGACAAACCAGTCACGTTTCCAATCTGTTGATTTTAACCATAATTTTTGCATTAAACTTTCTACTTTTCCATTCTACCAGGTAATGAGGGGATAGTGATATTCAAGGGGAATGCGTATCTGAACTTTTATCAACCATAGTGATATATAATATCCCAGCTACATCAAAAACAGTGGACTTTCAAGCCCTGGATGAATGTTGGTATTGAAGTAAAACAATAAAAATATAGAAAGTATACAGTTGTATATTGAAAAGAAACACTATTCCAATCAGGTGCATGATTAATATCACTTGTTGACATTTCTTTTGTTAAAAGCAAATTAAAATATCACTGATAAAACGGCTAGATTTTACAATCAGGTACACCACCCACAGTACTCTATTCTGTGTATGATATAGATAGAGACTGACCGATCAGGTCCTTATCTGAATTTTGACCAATTTCACCAAAAATATTTGAAATTTGGGCCAAAATCGGGATTTTTTATGATTTTTTTGAAAAATCAGCATTTTTTGACCATTTTTGGCGCAAATTTCTCAAAGTTGGTCGAAATTCAAAAAAAATGAAAAAACGGGTCCTAGATATTTTGATCTAGTTTTTAAAAATAAATAAATAAAAAATTTTGGCCCAAGAATTGTTTTGTTACGATGCACGAAAAAGAAGTGGACCAAAAACCGTTATTTTTGGGATTTTGGGCCAAAAGTGCCATTTTGGCCCAAATTTGACCTCACAGATGAACTTATCAAGTCTTTGCCATTCTAAATATGTATACTTTTATATACTTTGGACCAACAATTTAGAAGTTATGAGGCCCAAAAGTTTCCATATTTCCAGGGTTCAGACCAACCTTAAGCTTCAACAATTACTTTCATGATATTGGGTGATCAGTGCATTACATCGGCGGATGAAGGAAAAATCGGCCGATGCAGATCACTACCGATAAGCTAATAATCGGGCCGATACGGAAGCTACCGATCTGATCAATCAGTCTCTAATAAGCGACTTCAGAGAGTGTTAGACAAGGTGGCATACTAGATTCTAAAATTGTGCCTATAAAATATTTTGTATTTTTGTAAAACAGAGATTTCCATAATTTTCCTGTTTTAGGCCCTCGACGGCATTAATTGTACAAAACAAAAACATTGGAAATTGACAGCAAGAGGACCAAGTCATAAACATATCGTTCAAAATAATATAATGTTGTTGTTTAAACTTTTTTATAATCACTTAAAGCCATATTGTAACAATTCTAAGGTTGAGAGCCAGAAAGCCTCAACTCACAATCGCCTACTCCCACAAAATCAGCATTAAGTCACCAGGGCACTACAGAAGATACAGTCCATTGATCATGACAAAATTCAATAGAAAACAAAAGACACTGTGGAGGCAATATTGATTTTTGAAGAACAAAGCAAGGAGCCAACTTTATGCTCATTTTGTGAGAGCAGGTCATAGTGAGTTACGGCTTTCTGGTTCTGAACCCTCGAATTCCATTAAAAATAGATTAGTATGTTTTCTTTTACAGAATGTTAGTTTTCACTGCATGTCTGTCCCCTTTAATTTTGACCCAAACAGGTTAGGCAAAACAAAGAAAATCGCTTTTTAATTTTGATGTGTTATGACTATCCCGCATGCTGTGTACGTACAGTGTTATGGGCATCGCGTACATGTTTGACTCATATTTTGATTGTAATAATTAAACATCCGTATTCTGTCGTTTTATTCAAAATCTCAAATTTTGTCACAACTACAGCACCAAAAGACTTGATATTTTCAAGGTATGTTTGTTTACTACATTACAATCATGTAAAAATCAGAAATTTGAAAAACATTCAGGGCTTCCTCCTCACAGCAAATGTTACAATATGGCTTTAATTCACCTTTTCGGTAAATCCCATAAGCCTTTGCGAGTACACCTGAGATGTTGTCATTTGACGTCACACCAACTTGCGATGCACAGTAATGATGTTCGATAAACGATGTGCGTATCAACGCAGATCGGCATGACGTCAAATGACGACATCGCGAAGGCTTATGGGATTTACCGAAAAGGTCAATTATATTTGATATTTGAACTAGATAAAGCCAAAAAATAGTATATCTCAAAGATTTTAAAATCCAATACCGAATGCGAATATTTCTCCTTTTCCTTTTTTGCCATTTGCCCACTCAAACTCAATCAAAATAAGTTTGAGATTCTCAAAGCTTTCAAAAATGGACAATCTTCTACACATACATGTAATCAATATTTTCACTAATCTAAAGTGTCACACAATTCTTCCAACAAAATGCTATTAAAACATTTTTTTTACCGATATGTTTGTAAAAAAAAAATGGGGAAAAACTTTAATCAGCCAATTTTCCGAAACAAATACACACCGCAAAATGAATGCGCTTGGCAGATTTGAGACATACTTGATTTTTTAATCTGAAGATATATATAATACCGAATATTTGTATTGGAATTTAACATTTGAAATAATTGAATTGGCACTTAAAGAAGAATATAGCCTAATAAAATATTTTGTTGAGAAATAATTAAGAGCTACTTGTGTGTAAAGTATATTATTTACTGTACTGTGTCTAGTATTTCCTGAATTTTTTTTGTTCACAGAATTGTTTTTTCAGCCACTTACATTTCCATTGATTTCTTTTGCTCCTCTGTTTATGTATGACAAGTAAATGTTTATCAAAATCAAAATATATACCATTTTTCATCTTGATGAGGCATTGACGTCAGCGCACATTTCCTTGGGTGCAACTTCAAATTGTGAGCATTTGCTCAGAGCGCTGGCGTACACACACACACACGTTTAAACACCCCGCCTCGTCAAGATGAAAAATAGTATAGTTACCATTCTGATATATTTTAGTTTACAGTATAATGCTTTTTACATTTTAACATTTCAATCCAATTCTATCCTTGTCATTATTTCAAATATAATTACCTGCATTTTATTAGAATTATATGTATGGCATTGCACCAAGCGTGAAGCACGGGTACCTCTCTGAATCAAGAATTTACTTGTGTCTCCTCCCACAGAAATAGAGGATCACAACTTGCTGCCATGTTTGTTTGTTTTTATAGCTGACAGCACCAATGGGCTATTCCACTTTAAATTCACACTACCCCTGTGGAAGATTTTGGAAATAATAATATCTGCCACAGGGGGAGTATGAATTTCAAATGGAATGAGCACATTAGGCAGCTCTGTTTGAATTTCATACCACCTCTGAGAAAGGTTCAACCAGAATCTTCCCCTGAATGAGAGCAAGTTTCAAATGGAGCTACTATAATTCCATTTGAAATTCATACTCCCTTTGTTGAAGATAGTTCCAAAATCTTCCATAGGGGTAGTGTGGATTTTAAATGGATTAGCCCAATAAAGGGTGGTATATTAGGTCCAGATTCTCCTTCTCTATATATGTGACATGATCAAGGGGAATGAGTCGCATGTCGGCACTGGTCTAAAATGAGTTTTACATAGGTTCCTAAAGAAGACATTTAGAGCTTTCAGAAACTGAAAACCCCATGTTGATACGACTTTTCTTTGTAAAATTCGATCAATTTATCAATCGCTAAAAACAATATAAAACAATATATACAGACTGCAAAAGAATTAAGATACCAGTTATGTTCACCCCTGTACATGTGTATCCTAAACAAAGCAAAGACAATTTAGCTCTGATTTTTAAAAAGACCTAATTTGTTTAAATTGGTTGAGAATTAAAGAAACGGTGATATAAAACCCAAGGAAGTAACAAAATCAAAAGTTGCACTTCGATGGAAAGCACTGCGCTAGTTCTTTTGTTAGAGAACGCTTTGTGTAGAAATCAATAGGGCATGTGATGGAGCAAACTGCAACTTTTGAAATTGCATCTTGCAATTAAGTCCCTGAGTTGTTGTTAAATGGTTTATGGAATGATGTGGGGCCGTAGTTGTCAGGGACAACCTGTAAAGTGTGCTGAGGCTTGTGGATCAACGTCTACGCGCTGTGCCTGTGCGTAGCGCACTATAAATCAATGCGCTTTTTTTTCCTCCTTAACCATGTAATATAATTACCTGCATTTCATTGTATGTATAGCACTGCACCAAGCGTGAAGCATAAGTACCTCTTAATCAAGGAGAATTTACGATTCTGTCCTTCTACACAATTTATGTCCACTCTTTATATGAAGCATAAGACCTCAGAATCAGAATCAAGGAAAATTTATACTTGTCTGTCTCTCCCATAGAAAGAGAAGGAGTATCGGGCCTCGCTACTCTTTATTCAGCCACATGGAGGATAAACTGGGAATATTTGTGTTTTGTCCAGAGTGTATTTGGAACTAATCACTGCTTGTGCGCAACACTTGCAGACCACACACACAATTTAATCTTTTTAAAGGTGTTTTTATTTAACGTATTATGATATGATAAACACGTATTGATCATAAAATTTGATGCATAATTGTGTTTTGTTAATTGCCAATGTACAGGGTGGTATAAAAGGTCCGTATTCTCCTTCTCTATATTGTTGCGGTCTATCAACACAATTTATATCTACCCTAATCTTGTGATATAATTACCTGCATTTCATTAGGGTGTGATGTATAGCAATGCACCAAGCGTGAAGCATGAGTACCCCTCAGAATCAAGGAGAATTTACTAGTCTGTCCTTCAACACAATTATATCTACCCTTAGTAATCTTGTGATATAATTACCTGCATTTCATTAGGATGTGATGTATAGCAATGCACCAAGCGTGAAGCATGAGTACCTCTCAGAATCAAGGAGAATTTACTAGTCTGTCCTTCAACACAATTATATCTACCCTTAGTAATCTTGTGATATAATTACCTGCATTTCATTAGGATGTGATGTATAGCAATGCACCAAGCGTGAACAGCATGAGTACCTCTCAAGAATCAAGGAGAATTTACTCGTCTGTCCTTCAACACAATTATATCTACCCTTAGTAACCTTGTGATATAATTACCTGCATTTCATTAGGATGTGATGTATAGCAATGCACCAAGCGTGAAGAATGAGTACCTCTCAGAATCAAGGAGAATTTACTCGTCTGTCCTTCAACACAATTTATATCTACCCTTAGTACCCTTGTGATATAATTACCTGCATTTCATTAGGATGTGATGTATAGCAATGCACCAAGCGTGAAGCATGAGTACCCCTCAGAATCAAGGAGAATTTACTAGTCTGTCCTTCCACACAATTTATGTCCACTCTTTGCAGAGCATGGATGTAAAACTGCCAGGTCTGTACAGGGACGGATAGGAACTGATTTCTGTATGGAGAAAACATCAAAACAGTATTAGTATAGTGTAACATGTGTGTATTCTGTTTTAACAATACTTCTTTTGAGGAAACTACTGCATTCAGAAATTACATGTGTATTGTACAATTAGGGATTCAATTATGTTTCACCGTTGTTCATCACCGTTTAGCAACGATGCATCCGCGTCGTCTGCGGGGTTTACTTCGCAAGGGCAGTAGACGCGCCAGACACAAGTTGTTAAACGGCGATGAACAATGGTGAAACATAATTGAATCCCTTTCAACAACGAAAACCAGCTAAAGATAATCTAATTAACAAGTGATTCTTTTATTCGGAATGTTCATTTGTCATTGCCACTCAACCTTACAAAAAGATCAGTGATTTTTCTGTTAATAGCAACAAAACTAAAGAATAAAGCAAGCAATAAAACTCAAGAATGAATCGGCAATATTATTTAGCTGCTGCCACCAATATGAAAGATTGTTTTGGCATCAGTTCCAGGCATGACAAATTTTACGCGATCACACTACTGGACTGTGGATTCATCATGGATTAACAAGGCTTGGCTCCTGTACAAAAGTATAGGAAGAGTTGTCTAAGTAGAAATTACCCCTATACATGTAGACCTTTTTCAATTAATGTATCGTATCAGTATAAAAATTACCTCCTACTTCCTTTGATTTTGCTCATTTTAATTTAAGGCCAGAAGCATTTGGCTAGTGAGCTATGTGCTAAAGTTTGTTCGGCTTATAATTGGCAAAAAAAATAAGACTCGTAACACAGTGTATTAATAATCCTGTGCACGCAGTTGGGAGCAGCACTTTCGCCAGTTGCACTTTGTGTAATGCGTGACTGGCGCACACTTATGTGAATTTACGCGAGTGTAAGGCTAAACTTTTTTGACTCGCACAGTAACACAAACCTAAACATTTTCGCCAATTATAACCAAACAAACTTTATGCACAGTGCTTTTTTATTTGGGATAAAAAGGCTAAGCGTTACATGAGATTTCCTTTATCATTGCATTTTTGGCCCACTTTTTGGCGGCCAAATTGCAGTCTTTTTTCTTGACAACTAAAAAATAAAACCTCAAATAAAGGCGAACGCATAGGTGTATGCATTTTACATGTACCTATGCACATGGGTCTTTGGAACAAACCCTTTTTTAGGCCTCACGAGGAAGTTAAAAATCTCCATGTGAAATACTAAATGGTTATAGCTACTTACGTATAAATGAGAACAAAGAATTTCTTAACAGAGGGTGATGCCCCACAAGGCACCTTTAGATATACATCCTGAGGTTCACCGGGAGGCTGAAACAAACAAATAAACATAAAATAGTGCATTATGTAAATTGCATGTCACAAAAACAAAGCAAAATGTCAAGGATTCCAATTGAAATCCATACACCACCCTGTGGAAGACATGACCTTAATCTCCCACACAGGGGATGTAGATTTAAAATGGAGTCACCCATTCTGGTAACCCTATTTAAAATTCACACTCCCTGTGTAGAAGATTAAGGTCATGTCTTTCATAGGGGGTGTATGGATTTCAACTGGAATAACCCAATTTATTTGCTTATTTTACATACAGGTACCAAAAGTTCATTTTCAATTTTACATATTTTGCTGCTTATTTCTTGGCCTAGATTTATGAAAAAAGTATTCCTAATACCACAAATATTTTTCAAAGTTGCATACCATAAGCAAATACACCAATGTGCAGTTGTACTGGGCTGCAGAATTGTACAGATAAAAATATCTGCCAGGGATCGCTACAACAGGATCGCTACATGGATGCTTCTGCAATGACCCCTCAGATATGTGCAACTAACCATGGTGGGGGTACGTGACCAGCACATAAATATACCTCCACTCCTGCACGGCAGGTAGTACAGCCTCAGGGTTACGTCATACCAGGAGCAAGAACATATACTGGACTAATAAGGCAGAATACAAGTTCTTGACCTGACAATTAAGGAAGTTAGGACACTTTATAACTTTTTTAACACTACATGCTAACATTTACTGATATGATTTCAAATTCCCTGGTGACAAGACACGAGGAGTGAATCGTTATGACATTAGTTATTACTATTTCAATCTCATCTATTGTCACTTACCACTTTTTTGGTTTCACATATGATATTATCATCACTACATCTCACAAATAATTCCCCCAATGCACTCCCACCAGCTGGAGTACCTGAGGAAAATGACAAATAACATAATGTTTACAAGTTTTCAGTGTTTCATTACAACAAAGGCATTCACATCTCATATTCATACACTCTTAGATAGCGAGAACCAAATCAGCAAATTTATGTTAGAGAAACGCCTTAAGCGTATTAATTGTGCATAATGTACAAGTGTGCAGTCTGTGTAATACTGCAGTTCTTTCGGACATTTTCTTGTGGGTTGATGCATTTATATTTGCTCGCATTTGCTTCATAATTTTCTTATAAAAACAGCAAAATAATATCACAGGATCTTTTTCTTGTGTATGGAAAAAGGTTAGGAATAATTCTGGTTTTAAAAATTTGTATCACTTGTAGCTCGGGAAATTGTACTAAATAATGCACTTGTACTGAGATGTTGATGTGTCTAATGCACTCCCTCCTGAATGTGGCGCATGTGCATTAGACACATCTACAATCTCAGTATCCATGCATTTATTTTGTACAAGTTTACTCCCTAAAAGTGATATGTATTAAGGTTGGTCTGAACCATGGAATTATGAAAAACGTTTTGGTCTTGTAACTTCTAAATTGTTGATCTAAAGTGTATAAAAGTATACATATTTAGAATGGAAATGACCTGAAAAATTCAACGATGACATCAGATTTATGTAAAAATGCTTCCTTTTGAAGAAAATCATCAAAAAGTGTGGTCATGTCTTCGGTCAGAAAAGTTGTTTTTAAGTTTTGCGCGAGATACAGGGGAGGCTGAATCGCACGCGTGTTATTAGTAGCGCACAGGGAAACGCGGTCAGGCTTGTTGCGTTTATAGAGGCATCACAGGTGATTGGTATTGCCTGAGCGCATAACACATTGGCACCACTGTCCACTTGGGCTCGAACCCGCAACCTCATGACTGTCAGTCAAAGCCTGCACTGCTGTGCAACCATATGCTCATATTACTTGCCATGCAACTGTAAGCCCTGAAAAATGAATATTGTATGATGTTATATCTACACAAATAGATTTTCTCTCTCACCTGGCAGGGAATGGAATGGAGGCAGTCTCACAGATTTCTTCAGAAATGACTGTTCTGGATGGTGAAATCTGAAAGTCTGGTCTATAACATGTGGTTGAGGCTCTATGTTGAGGGATAAGATGGCTATGGGTTTGCTGTCTTGTGTCTTGAACTGAACCTGTAAGATGAAAATAAGGAAACTGAATTTAAGTGTACCCTGAAGATAGTTATCAAATAAACATATCACAAAAAGTAATTACACCCCTCCCTTATTACGAGATAATAATTGAAAATCTATACATCAAATTATTAAACTGAAATAGCAAAATTAAACACATTTTCATTCTGCAAATTTTGATAGCTCATTTGTCATTTGTCTGGATGTCTCAAAATGTGTCGCCATGGTGACTCCTTAAATGAGAAAAGATGCAGATTCAAGTTGTACTAAAAGCTACTTACGTCAGTGTACCATTAATTCTCTTCATGACTGGTCAAGGATGACCTGCGATGACCAGTGACGACCATGCACTCTATAGTCTGTCTCATCACAAGTTGAGAGCTGTTGAGAGTGCCATCAGTGCGTTTCCGCTAGTGCATCACTTGCATACAAGTAAATTGCCCTCCTACACATGTGTACATCTATATTCCCCGTAGGATTATATTAGGTTAGCTTACGCCATTTGAAACGGCACACTGTGATATTTAACATGGCGCTACTCTCAGCTTGAGACAAGACACACTATAGCTAGCAACAAAAGCAATATTTTCAATGCATGGATCTATGTGCAACTTTTAAACCTGCATCCTTTTAATTCAAAGGGTCACAATAGCAACAAATTTTGTGATATTAAGATAAATAAGGCATCAACATGTGCAATGGGTTTCATTTTGTTATACCAATTTTTGATGCATAGATTTTTGAGTTATTATCTCATAATGAACAGGGGTAATTATTTTATGTGATGTGTTTATTTACATTTGAAAGAGCCAATCAGAAATATTGAGTTGGAAAATTTGAAGCTTAATAAATTACGACAGTCAAAATCCTTCACTTCAAAAAAAGGTGCAAGGTGATTTTCACATCGCCAACCTGTCTCTCCAATGGGCTCTTCTATTTCAAATCTGCCATACCCATGTGGAAGAATTAAGAAAAGTCTTTCACTGAGGGGGCGCATTTTTCAAATGGAATCGGCTAGGGTTAATGATTTTGAAACCCATACTCCCCCTGTATATGATTCAGTATCTTCCACAACTGGAGTGAGTATTTCAAATGGAAGTCACCCAATTGTCTATTCTATTTGAAACCCCTACTCCCTCTTTGGAAGACTTTGACTAAATCTTCCACAGGGGGAGTGTGGATTTTAAATGTGATAGCCTAATGCATACAGTAATTATTGATGGTTAAGGCTGTCAAACAGCTCTACATAGCAACCTTTATTGTGTTCAGTCTATCACATTTGATAGTAAGTTTAGAATGTAAATTTCTTACAAAACAAATTAGACCATCTACATTAAGCTAGGCTTGTTCATAAAATGTTGAAATTTAATAAATTCATCTAAAATTGCTTTCATTGAAAAGATAATCATTTAACTTAAAAAATGAAAAAAACATAAAAAATCATGGATGTAGACCTACTATCTATAGAGGTTATCCATGTTCTATAAGCTGCATATCCTATCAGCGACTGCTATACCTTGTTTAGGACTTTCAAAAGAAGTACCTGCATGAGTAACCATCACCGATTCAAAATAGCCCGCCAAAGTCATGCAGGTAATTCTGAGGAATACTACAGGAACCAGCGCCTTTTGTTAGAAGTCACACATGAGTGAAGTGGATAACCTCTTAGCAATGTATGCTCGTCTGAATTACCCCAAATTTGGTGTCCCAGAATTATCAATGTCTTTATGTATGTATTTTATGACTAAATTTTTTGATCATGGAGGGACATTTTACAAAAATGCGCTTATGTTTCATGAAATGTGGTTATCACTACATGATATAGTATCAAATTATTATTCAAATAACAAATACTAAAATACAAGTTTGATTGAGGTTTTGATGGTCAAAATCCAAATTTCTTCATTTTCCTATTGGATTACACAGACATGATCTTGGGTCACAAGAAGTTGTACTGAAGCTTAATGAAGCCTGCCCTCACATGTCAAAAATGTGATCATATCTAATTAAGCTTACCTTGACATTTCTAGACTGCAAAGCAAGGTCTACATCTTTGTCTTGTTGAGGAACTTGAATCTTAAAGTTGGGTTTGTTTGCTATATGTGGTCCCTGAAAATTAGTCAATCAAATGAAAGCAACAGATCATATAAATCATACATCAGATGTATAATAATATATCAAAGAAAAGTTTAAAACTAGTCAACAACACTCACGTTTTTGTCCGAATAATAAATATTGTCTGAATATTATAATTAATAATATACACGTTTATAAGCTAGCTCATGATGGTACGAATCAGTAAATCAAGATACAGTATATCCTCGAGCAGTCGCCCCTTAAATTTGATGCCCCCACCATTTTTTTTCAACCAAGATGTTTAAAAAATGCTGATATTTCCATGCTATCTTGTGTATATTGTGTACACAAAATCGCTAAATGGCATCTTGGTAGTTGTCAAAAGTATGATCGTAAACCTGGAAGTGAACCGGAAGTCATTGTTCCCAAGTTCATAGTTTGTCATTTCAGCATGAGATTTTTAAGCTTACCTAACTATTTTAATGGGAATTATCGTTCTGAAAATGACTTCTAATAAACTCCCCCCTTTTGGAAAATGAAACGCATCCGGGGGAGACTATTTGAGGATATACGGTATACATTGTATAAATCAACATTTCATTACCTGAGACTGAACACTTTGGTCAGCTTTAAAGCACTGGTACTTGAAAGGCACATTGACACTCTCTTTAGGTCTCAGGAATATCCTCATGCCAGTAACTTGAGTCTGATCCTCTACATTAAACATGTTCTCTTCTACCGGAGTATAGGTCTCGAATAGCTGCTTGAAATGACGCCATTCTCTTGGTTCTGTGATAATACTGTGATGAGAGAACAATGTTGTTTTAATGAAATTACTTTAATGTAAATTGTGGGATAGGCTTTTACGACGGAAATCATAACAATAGAGGCCGTCATATGCCGCCATCTTGTGGGTACACGCTGCGATGGTCGTTCGATCTCCATGCGTGAACAGCAAAATCACTGCGTCGATGCGTTAAAACAGCTGCGTGGCAAGCTGCGCCCTGGGCGCAGTGTCTGGCGCATGAACACGCGTATCATTTGTACCCACAAGATGGCGAAAGGCTGACGGTCTCTATTAGCGGGTTCTTATCGGGTTCGCCGTCGGACAAGTTAAGATAGCAGATAGGCGTCTTTAGTGAATGGCTCTTTCAGAGCCATCAGTGGGCAAGGGGCAGTCCACATGTCTCATTCTTAGATACTTTGTCCTGAAGAAGTCAGAGCTACTCCTAACAAAAGCTTGACAGTTCTAAACTTGTCCGACGGCGAACCCGATAGTTACTTTAATGTCTTTACCACTGCAATGTAAAGTTAACACAAATATTGGGCTATTCCAGTTGAAATCCATACACCCCCTATGAAAGACATGACCTTAATCTCCCACACAGGGGGTGTAGATTTCAAATGGAGTCACCTAATCAGGTAATCCCAATTGAAATTCACACTCCCTGTGTGGGAGATTAGATCATGTTTTTTTTATAGGGGTGTATGGATTTCAACTGGAATAGCCCATTGCACATATGCATTTCTGGAGCTACAAGTCCATGTTTGTTGCTAATTGATTGATATGGTGTGTCTTGGGCCTCAAAGGTCAGTGAAATCATGTACAGTAGAGCCAAAAGTTTCCGTTTTACCGGTAACGAAAACTGAATTCAGTGTTTTGGTGGAAAACCAGTTTATTTCATAACTTCTTGGAGAAGACTTTGTCAGACTGATCAATGTAATTATAGCTTTGCTTTGCCTTAAACACTCCAAATTCATGCTAACAATATTGGTCTGCCTATGATGAGGGTGGAATTCTGCAATTTGAAAACTGTCGGAAACTGGTATCGCATTTCACAAAACGGAATCTACCTTTTAGGAAACAAAACACTTTTGGCTCTATTGTACAGTGTGCGTAGGCTTGTAGGTTTATGCCTGTAAGGGATGCACCATTAGACTTCAAGGGGGGTTAGAAAGTTGGGGTTGGGGCAAAAAAAAATTTGCAGCCAAAGTTAGGTGGGAAGTTCTTCTTTTTTTTTTTTAGTGTTGGTGTGGAAAGTTGCTTTATTTTTGCTCATGTAGTGGGGAAGTTATTTTTTTGAAAACTTCCTAACCCCACCCTTGAAGTCTAATGGTGCGTCCCTAAGCAGCACACTATAAATCACTGCAGCTTTGTTTTTTGTTGGATTGTCACACTGATACAGGAGCATAGCACATTTGAAATTGTGATTTATGTTTTATCACAAAATTTGAGTACAAATCTGCCAAAAAATACCCAAGACACCAATTGCAAAATAAGCAATCCTCATTTAATTTTGTTCAAAAATGGTGCCAAGATTGCACCCAAGATTGCACTCAAACAAATAGAAGCACCAGCAATGGCAAAACTTCCACGTGTACTGCATGTAGTGAAGTGGCCTAGGTGAAAACGATGCAGTCAGAGAGAGCACTGTAAAAGTGGAAATTTTTGGCGCGATTAATTTTTCACGCTTTGCCAATTTGGAACTGTTTCTTTCTCTTGTTTTTAAATTTGCAATTCTAAACTTCATTACATTGACCTATCCACAAACAGATTATATTTATGCGTTGTTATTTTCACGGTAGCTACTTGGAATGCGAAAAGTGCAAATTTTTTTAAAGAACCTAGGCCAGTAGTTCTTGATAGCCCCAAAGCTCAGCTCATTATATACACACATTAGACATAGCCCAAATCATGTGACATTAGATCACTATATATTCAAATGTATCCTCCCTCTGTTAAATTCCACCACAACATGCAGTTGTTGACAAATAACATGGCAAAGCATGACAACCTGTAAAATGCGATTAGACGTTGTTCAATACATACCACTGATATAACAACTCGTGGTCTGTTGAGACCCGGTTCTAAACAGTGTTTACGCCCGGCTGCTTAACGTGACAATCACAAGATGGCAAAAAGTAAGAAAACCACATTTTTAATCTTATTTGTTGTTACTGCACCAAATGAAAAGGTATGAATTGTTTAAACCCTCACACTACAAACCAAAATCGACCTAACAAGGAAAAATCGTCCTAAGATTATCAACATCAATGAATGAGGAATTAGCCTAAGTTGACAAAAGAATTTAGGGAGAATTTAGGGAGATTTTAGGGACATGAAAGGTCGATAGACCGCCCAAAACTGCCACCCAAAGCAAAATCAATACCAATGTCTCCATGCCCATCAAGTATCGAGTAAACCAATAAAGCCATCGTGAACCACTTTATATCCGGGCACTTACCATTGAAATGTCAATCTCAATTAGTGTATAATACAAACTCTGTTAGGGCTACCACGATGACAAAGCAGCCTTTGTTAAGAAGTGGAAATGTATAGCACTTTATATCATGTTTTATTTTTATGGTGATCGATCGAATAGTTGACCGTTAGTTTTTATTACATCACAGAAAGGAACCGTCAGCGTGGAGAAAAATAAGTTAAAAAAGTTTTTTTAATCAAGTTCCAATTTATATGAAAGTTAGTTCAGCCGAAAAATGGTTATCTCTGGAACGTGGTTCAATATCATGCACATCGCGCACATGATTTGATGTAGGCCTAAACAATAATTATGATTTAATAAGAAAAGCCTACTCCCAATCTGAGACCATAGTATTATGGTCTCAGCTCCCAATATTTTTTGTTATGTCGTGATATTCATCCATTTACCATTTTATTTTTCAGCTGGATAATCAATGCTGCGATCTTAACAAGTTGTAAAATATTAAAATGTGCATGTTTATTGTTAAAACTACAGGGGATTTTGTCGACGTTCATGCCTACTCTTCCCGCTACTCTTAGTATTTTCAATTTTAAAAAATCAATGAAACCCGATTATATTGACGGTTCATGAAATGAAACAGCTTAATTATCTTTTAAATCAAGCAAACAGATCTGCAGGAAAAGACAAAGTAAAATGTACCGCAAACTCTCCGTGTCACTTATTATGTTTATGTTTGTTTACAAAGATTTGAGCGAGGGGAGAGAGAGAGAGAGTCCGATAAAGAGTGTTTGTAAGAAACATCTCAAGACATAAGGCCGTGTAAAATTAATATTTTGGTTCTCGCCCCTCCCTCCTCAATTTCTGGGATTTGTCAGATTTTTTTTTTTTTAGATTTTTCAATTTTTTAGACTTTGGAATGATTTATGAAATCTTCATACATATGAATAAGTTTATTAGAGAACAAGCATCACTTCCAAGTCTTTTGTGGTACTCTAGGGGTTTATCCTCAGAATCTCACATTTGAAAAAAAAAAAAAAAAAAAAATAAGAAAAAAAAAAAAAAAAAAAAAAAAAAAAAAACAATACAGAAAAAAAAATAAAACATTGAAAAAAAAAACAAAAAAAAAAAACACCTCCCTCCCTCATCAATTCATGAAAATCCTCTGGACGAGAACCAAAACATTAATTTTATACGGCCTTATAAATTATAATATATTATAAGTTCCTACCTCAAAAAATTCTTGAGTAAACGCATGAAAAATCGGGAAAGTTTTGTCCATTGACCGGGCCGTTGAGATGCATTATCGCATATCCGCATCGCGGGATTTTTTCGCCTACGATATGTATGCTCATGACATCAGGTTTTCATTTCGTTTTACTTCAGACCTTTTGTGGCCTAGCACTTCCAAGCAAATGTCCCAAAATAATGTTTTTCTCGTAAAGTATTCTACGCAATGCAAGTATATTGGATCAGGATCAGCACATCACAATTTACAGATAGATGATGGCCTGAGGATGCCGGGTCAATTGGATACCTACACTACAGTACTGGTTAAACATTGTTGTTAACTGCTTCATCCGGATCCGGTGCGGTTCAAACAAAAACAAAAAAGCCAGGTAGATATATTCCATGATCAAATGCTATAAATTGTCGGCACGGCATTTAATTCTCCCGGGTTATTTCTCCATTTTGATACAATTTCCAGCAAATACCGTCATCAATTAACTTTCTGCCGCCGCTTCATGTAAACTATATCCATCATTCTCGTGCCTCGAACTTCGAAGGTTGGCCTAACAAAGCAACTTAGGCCTACCGGCAAGGCCGGGTACCAATGTCAGGAAAGACCGGTCGCGTTGTCAGTGGTCTGGCGAGTTCGTCGTCCAACCCAAGCATGAAGTTCAAAGAAATATAATTTTCTTCAATCTGATATAAACGCTCTAGGATATGGATAGTCCAGTAGTCCACATTAAAATATTATTTTAAAACATCATGCTGCTTCCTGTTCATCTCCAAATGAAATCATGGAAGTACCGTGAGAAAGTCTTGAGTGGCGTCAACGTACCCACTTGACCCGATGATGAGCATGTGTAATTATGTGCATGTACCGTCCGTTTTATAACGTGTTTACAAACAATTTACACTTGGTTTTATAAATAGTTGCTGTATAATAATTGCAATTAATAAAAACTGAGGGTTTTTTCTACTTGGCAAAAACAATGTTGCCAACAAAAATGGAAAAAACTAAAAAAACTGATGAATGTTTCACTTTTTTCATCTCAAAACAAAATGATTAATTGACAAATAATAATAGTAATAATAATTCGATCATTACAATACATTATTTCCTTCTGTCATTTTTGATCAGCAAGATTCTAAATTGTCCACGATTTTGTATTTCCTTGATAATCCATCGCTGTATTTTTTGCCGATTTTTATTCCTTTCTGATTTATTCCAGGTACGTATCTTCCAAGTTCAAAAGACCCAAGCTTCTGTTTCCCATCATGTTCAAGATTACTCATGCATGGATCAAGACATCTAATTATAATAAACATATGTTGCCCCATTCATAAAATGATCACCAGGTGTCCTTCCCACATCCCGGCCCACATCATTTGTGATTGGTTGGTTTGAACTACATCCTTGTTTTGAACGTGCCAGAAGTCGACCACAAAGGGACCACAAAGGACACGCCGCCCAGTTAAAACCACGTGGTCACCATGGTTACAACTCCATGCATATGTTATGTGTTGTCAACGTTCCAAAAATAACATTCAACCGTTGCCATGGGTTAGAAGCAAAACTTTTTTTTATCTTTGCATTGGAAGCAATATAGTTGGTTTCTGAGACTATTATACCTATTATAGTCTCAGGTTGGTTTAGACCAGAGGAGATGCTCATCTTCTCTGGTTTAGATGGAGGGGGGAAGGGGCTCATCATGTTTTACTTCTTCAACTGTTGATGTTTTACTGGCAACATGATTCCAAAGATAACATCAACCGTTGCCATGGGATTGGAAACAAGTTAGTTGGTTTTAGACCGAGGGAGTTGGTACTCTTCCAAAAAAAAATCCCTAAACATGGGTCCCAATTTGAGAAAATGTGGTCAAAAACTGTCAAATATATGGAGCTCCCAAAGTAACATGAAGGGGAAAAACTATCTGGGGTGCGGACAGCTCAAGTCCGAGATGGTAGCTCGGGTGTGACTGAGTTGATTGCTCGGGTGCGAGGTGGTAGCTCAGGGTGCGAGGTGGTAGGTCAGGGTGCGGGATGGTAGCTTGGGTGCGAGGTGGTGGTAGCTCGGGGTGTGGGGTGGTAGCTGAGTGTCCGAGATGGCAGCTCGGGGTGCAAGATGGCAGCTCGGGGGATGTGAGATGGCATCTCGGGGAGATGGCAGCTCAAAGTCCGAGGTGGTTGCTCGGGGTGCGAGATGGCAGCTCGAAGTCCGAGATGGAAGCTCGGGGTCCAAGATGGTAGCTCGGGGTCCCGAGATGGTAGCTCGGGGTGCAGGGTGATAGCTCAAAAGTGCGAGATGGCAGCTCAAGTCCGAGATGGAAGCTCGGGGTCCAAGATGGTAGCTCGGGGTCCCGAGATGGTAGCTCGGGTGGGGGTGATAGCTCAAAAGTGCGGATCAGTGGTAGCTCAGGGTGAGGGGTGATAGCTCGGGGTGCGGGATGGTAGCTCGGGGTGAGGGGTGATAGCTAGCTCAGGTTGCGAGATGGCAGCTCGACGGTCCGAGATGGAAGCTCGGGGTCCAAGATGGTAGCTCGGGGTCCCGAGATGGTAGCTCGAAAGTGCGGGGTGATAGCTCAAAAGGGATCAGTGGTAGCTCGGGGTGAGGGGTGATAGCTCGGGGTGCGGGATGGTAGCTCGGGGTGAGGGGTGATAGCTAGCTCAGGTTGCGAGATGGCAGCTCGACGGTCCGAGATGGAAGCTCGGGTCCAAGATGGTAGCTCGGGGTCCCGAGATGGTAGCTAGGGGTGCGGGGTGATAGCTCAAAAGCGGATGGTAGCTCGGGGTGAGGGGTGATAGCTCGGGTGTGAGATGGCAGCTCAAGTCCGAGATGGAAGCTCAAAAGTGCGAGTGGTTGCTTGGGGTGTGCGAGGTGGTAGCTCAAAAGCGAGGTGGTAGCTCAAAAGCGGATGGTAGCTTAAAAGTGGGGATGGTAGCTTAAAAGGGGTGGCAGCTTGGGGTGCGGGGTGGCAGCTCGGGGTGAGGGGTGATAGCTAGCTCAGGTTGCGAGATGGCAGCTCGAAGTCCGAGATGGAAGCTCGGGGTCCAAGATGGTAGCTCGGGGTCCCGAGATGGTAGCTAGGGGTGCGGGTGATAGCTCGGGGTGGGTGATGGTAGTGAGGGGTGAGGGTGATAGCTCAAAAAGTGCGAGATGGCAGCTCAAGTCCGAGATGGAAGCTCGGGGTCCAAGATGGTAGCTCGGGGTCCCGAGATGGTAGCTCGGGGTGCAGGGTGATAGCTCAAAAGTGCGAGATGGCAGCTCAAGTCCGAGATGGAAGCTCGGGGTCCAAGATGGTAGCTCGGGGGCCCGAGATGGTAGCTCGGGGTGAGGGGTGAGGGGTGATAGCTCAAAAGCGGATGGTAGCTCGGGTGAGGGGTGATAGCTAGCTCAGGTTGCGAGATGGCAGCTCGACGGTCCGAGATGGAAGCTCGGGGTCCAAGATGGTAGCTCGGGGTCCCGAGATGGTAGCTAGGGGTGCGGGGTGATAGCTCGGGGTGCTCGGGATGGTAGATGGCAGCTCGGGGTGAGGGGTGATAGCTCGGGGTGCGAGATGGCAGCTCGAAGTCCGAGATGGAAGCTCGGGGTCCAAGATGGTAGCTCAAGTCCGAGATGGTAGCTCGGGCGCTGGATGGTAGCTCGGGTGATAGCTCAGGTTGCGAGGTGGCAGCTCGAAGTCCGAGATGGAAGCTCGGGGTCCAAGATGGTAGCTCGGGGTCCCGAGATGGTAGCTAGGGCTGCGGGGTGATAGCTCGGGGTGCGGGATGGTAGCTCGGGGTGAGGGGTGATAGCTCGGGTGTGAGATGGCAGCTCAAGTCCGAGATGGAAGCTTAAAAGTGCGAGGTGGTTGCTTGGGGTGTGCGAGGTGGTAGCTCAAAAGCGAGGTGGTAGCTCAAAAGTGCGGGATGGTAGCTTGGGGTGCGGGGTGGCAGCTCGAAGTCCGAGATGGTAGCTTGGGGTGCGGGTGGTAGCTTGGGATGCGAGGTGGTAGCTCAGGGTCCAAGGTGGTACCTCAGACCAACAGGTACAATCTCAGCCCCTGAGTTATTAAGTCGAACCCCGACTCCGAGTCACCGTAGTCGTACCCCAAGATTTTTTTTTCCTTCCATGTCATTTCAGGGGCTCAGTACAAATAAGCTGGTTTTTTTAGGTAGAAAATCAAACATGGATCCCGATTTGAGAAAAAAAATGTGTCCAGATTTTAGAAAAATTTGTCGTCGTCATCACCTTTGTCACTCCCCTCCCCTTCTTTTTACCACAATTGTTAGACCCAATCAAACCATTTGGTGTAACCCTAAGCTCATCCCTAACGCTAACTTAAAATGCCCTAAATCATAACTTAAAATTGAGCGCAAAATCTAGATTTTTAACTTTAGCGCTCATGCACATGAAACTGAGTCGATGTGGATGGGTTGGGGTGTGTACACGAGTCTGGTGTAGGATATAGTGTGTGCCGGCACCAGGAATTGTTTTTTTTTTTGGGGGCGCATTGGGTCAAAGTGAATAGGGGGGTGGGGTGGGGATTAACTAATTTTACACACAATTACGGCAAAAGTGGAACATTTCAGAAATTGGGGCGGTTTTACGGAGGGGGGGTTCTAGGGGTCATGGGCCATCATTGTACCAAGTATGGGCCCCAAGGCTACTTTAGTTCTTAAGCTAGAGGAGGGCAAAGGACTGGTCTTGAGAAGGAGGAGGAGAAGCCGAAGACTAAACACAACAAATACAATATATATATGCCCCGTTGCACGGCATAGATAAAAAGTACGCGAATTCTACACTTTAGATTTATGACGAACACTCCCCCAACACACCCCGCTCCTACTTACAAGGTATAAGCCCAGGTAAAAGCACCATAGCTCAATCTTATACCGGTGCTCCTTTTAAAACACGGGAAATCCCAGCATGGACAGCTCCGATTTAAGCTATGGACTCATCACTGTTTGGACTCATCATATTGATCAAAGTTTTATTAGATACTCTCCACTTTAAGGAAAATCCACTTTAAGGAAAATCTTAATCTCAAATTATAGAATTTGAGATTTTTTTTTGGGGGGGGGGGGGCTTGTTTGCATATACACAAACAACAATGATTAAAAGTTATTTCAAACAATTTCAAACAAACAACTTTTCCAAACAGGAATTGACATTTTAATTATACCCCACCCCACCACACCCCCTACACTCAAATTGTATTTCAAATTCGAGTATCAAACTCAAAGACCATAGTGACCTACACCCCACCCCACCACACCCAAATTTTATTTCAAATTCGATCATCTGACTCAAAGACCATAATGATCTACACCCCACCCCACCACACTCAAATTTTATTTCAAATTTGAGTATCAAAAACTCAAAGACCATAGTGACCTACACCCCACCCCACCCCCAAATTTTATTTCAAATTCGAATATCGAACTCAAAGACCATAGTGACCTACACCCACCCCACCACACCCCCTAAACTAAATTTTTATTTCAAATTCGAACATCGAACTCAAAGACCATAGTGACCTACACCCCACCCCACGCACTCCAAATTTATTTCAAATTCGAATATCGGACTCAAAGACCATAATGACCTACAACACACCCCCTACACTCAAATTTTATTTCAAATTCGAGCATCGAACTCAAAGACCACAGTGAATTAAATTTACAAACTTTAATTAACTTGAAGACTTGATTGACTTTGAATTTAAAAGCTGAACAAATCTGCACTGCACGAAACGACCCCTTCCAAACTTCAAATGGACAGGTGTTTGGCCAATTGCCAAAGATTTATTTTTTTCCCATTGTTATTGTCCGTACTTCCAAAGATCTATTTTTAGTTTGGTATACATCTCTTGAGAAATTGGACCTGTGATTGGATGATCATGATACACACCCCCATCACACCCAAAAATCGATAAACATCTAGCTGGCGCTAGGATCCATAACATGCTCATCTAATCAGGGCACAGTTCTTTAACCCCAATAAATTTGTATATTCATTGAATGACCTCTGAAAACGTGGGTACAAAAACTCATACCTTGCAACTTGAGGTCAAATTTTGCACTATGATTGTAAAATATAGTTTATTGAACTACGCCGTTGGGATGAGGACATCGTAGGCATCATCAGGTCAAGTGGGTATGTTGACACTCCTTTCTCACGGTCGCGCCCGAACAAGAGACATCAGACGTGACATGGGCAGGGCTTCAATCTGGAAATCATGGTGTTTACGTTTTTAGAACAAACATTTTATGCGGACTATCCATCGGACCAAAGATCAGATTGAAGAATATTTATTTTCCTGGAACTTGGACGATGTTTGCGTTGGAACTTGGAGTTGGAGGACAACTCGCAAAACCACCGCGGACGACGGGAGCTGACGGGATCTTTTATACTGCATACATCCAGGCACGCTTGAAAGATGATCATAATAATTAATGATTGGAGAGGATTGATCGAGTTGATGACTAACATAGTGACTAAAATGTTTGCTGGAATCTGTATTAAAATTGGAAATAAAATATGACAACAATTGAAATTCATGATTGAAATTATTTGATCATGGAAGGAAAATATAAAAACTATTATCATCGATATAAATATGTGAACCGCCGCCCTGGGTGATGCTCCAGTATCTATGACTGGACCATCATCTGAATTCTGAACTTTGATGTTCTGATCACCTATTCAGATGCATGCTTTTGTGGAAATACCTTCGAGTTATAGGACTACGTTATTATGTGGGTCTTCTAGGCCACAAAAGGCCAAACGTAAATGAAATAAAAACTCGGAAAATATCGAGATGAGCATACGAACGACAAATCAACCTAGGATTATTAATGCGGTCAACAATATTGAGCATGGTGAGTTCGATATCAAGATTTATTGCAAACAGCGCAAGCTAATATTGACTAGTTTATTTATTTGAAATTCATATTATCATAAAAAAAAATCGTGATTTCGAATTTGATGAATTTTAAACGTACATTTATAATATTGTTTAAATAATTGCAGACCTAAATAATTATAGGCCTACGTATTTGACTGGTCACTTCCCCAGGATCACTCCTAAATCTGTATTTTTGTTTTTGTTTTAATATATTTTTCTCATGCTACATTTTTTGTCATCTTCGCTTCGGTCATTTCTAAAAACAAATGGTCCATTTTTAACCACATGGTTTAACCTACAATTTTTTAAGTAAGTTAATTATTACTAGTTTTAATACACGCATGGAAAAATTAAGCAAACAGACTGAGAAGAAACTTATATTCACGGTTCATATATTATTTTTAATGCTGGGATAACCGACTCCACGGCAGAAATACTATGCCTAAATTGGAACAAACAGTGTAGTGGAGCTCAAGCGATCATGATCAACAACAAAATCTCTTGTATAGCACGCACTTGAGCTGGCTCGGAAGTGGTTCCTATCTATCGATTGTAGGATTTGTGTTTGGCTGATACCCGTGGCTTTCTAGTGCTGACATGCTACCAAGCTGATGTTTTGCAAAACGCATGGCGGTTTTGCACCCAAAAAAATTGGGTGCCATCCTAACTCGCGACGTAAGATTGGGTAAAACAGCTTTGTATACCGCCCTAAATTGAAGTGGGTCGTCCTAACAGTGCCTAATAATGCCTAAAAACATAAAAGATTGCAGAGATAATTCCTCATTGTTGTGGGGGATTTAAGTTACGTCGATTTTTCCTTGTTAGGTCGATTATGGTTTGTAGTGTCAGCCCTGCCTTGGGCATAAAAAAACCCGCAAGCCCTATATCAATGAACCCAAGAATCACATACATACCTGAGGTCAGGGTCCTCCCATTGAATGGATATAGTATGCTGAATGTTGTATGGATTTTTGAGTACAAACTCAAAGAATTCTGCATGACCAAAGCTTGGATGAACTGTATGCTCAGTAGTTATGACAGATTGCAGCATATTTAGAATACCATCTTTCTTGGTCCTCTCGCGGTATATCTCGATGGTCTTCAAGTCTCTTGTTCTTTGCAATTTTTCTTCTTTCTTTACCTGCAAATGGTCAAGAATTAACTTTTGTTAGTTGTGTTAGCAAAATGCTTCCTCTTATATGCTGGTAAGAGCTTGAAACACACACTTGGCACATAATCCACTGGCTGAATTATCAGCCTCTAAGAACTATTTTGATTGGTTGGAAAGAGGGTTATATCATGTATTGAGCCAATCAGAGATATGGTAAGAATAGAATAGTCAGTAGGGTTGACAGGGATTAGCTTTATAAGAATACCTAGTACAGCTGAAGGGGATAATGCTTGTAAATGCTAAGAAATCTAAAAGCTCCATTTGGATTGGTTACTCAAATGATTATATCATGAAATCAACCAATTAGAGGCACTGTAAGAAAGGCAGTAGTGACAGGATTAAATTTTTGTCACCTCACCTACTATATAGGCTGTCTATCATCTCAAGCTGAAAGTAACGCCATGTTGAATTTCGGAGTGGCATTTTTGAATCAGGCACGCTAACCTAACCCCATGGAGCGTATATGTATGCGTTGAAGGGCCATTTGTCCGAATACTGTTGACGCAACTGTTGCGGCCAACCACATAAACGCACTGATTCGAATCTGCCACTGCGAAACCCAACATGGCGTTACTCTCAACTTGAGACGAGACACACTACATAGTACTACAATGATCAATAAAAAGGCTTCTCAAGACAAAGCTCGACTCACCAACAGACTTTGCCCGAGACCGTTCTCTCCACCTTGCGTCTTAGCTTGCCGCACAGCCTGCATGCGTGCAAGCTTGCGCTGTCGTTTTGAGTCCCCTTCACGGTTTGCTTCCTGTAATACCGCCCTCTCTTGTTTCGAAAGTAAGGCTGTGGCTAGTTCCCTGTCTGTTTCTGACATGTGCGAGGCTAGATAGCTGCGCTTCTGTCTAAGGTTTGCAAGACCTAAACCTGTGAAGATCAAAAAAATAAAAAAATCAGTTGAAACAACACCAACATCAGATGAGGACCCAAACAGAAACTGTGCAACATGATTTCAGAAGATAAACCAGTTACTTTTGTCACATGCAATTCTGCTATAAGTTGCATGCTCAAATCCTCCCAATTTTGTTCTCATTTTTATCTTCATGGCAATTAAAGTTTTATTATACTTAACAACTTTTACAGGAAGTTCAGTTCATGACCTGTTTGTCTTGACTTACTTGTCAAAGAAATTTTGTTTTTCAATCTAATAAGACCACAAACAGTACCCCTCTCTTCTACTGCAACTGAAAAAGATTCACTTTGTGCAAATTTGGCATAATTACATACTTATAATATATATACAAATCCTAATTTTGAATTTTAAATCAGTTTCCTTGTTCGCAAAAATGCATACCTGTTTGCCTTGCAGCCAGATTTAAGCTTCCTCCGAGGAAGGCACCACTCCCATCTTCATGTACAACTACTTTTGAGGGATGAATTGGTAAGGTTCCAGCCTTGAGTACTTTGGCTTCTGCTGAGTGCCCTATGTTTGCTAGTCTCAGATGAAGACGACCTTTAAGTATGGGAGTCACTCCCACAGGACGCACACTACCACTCCGCATCTGTGAGTGAAAGAAATAACACTTTTTCCTGTTAATGATCATGTGCATTTATTCATTATTTATTTTGCCTATCCTCTACCGTGTGATAGACAACAGGCAGGTCCAATATTTTGAGTAGTGGATGCCGGCTGCGCCGGTAACCACTACTTAGTCAGTTAAATATTATTTATAACTTAGTCAGTTAAATATTATTTTAATAACTGTAAACTGTTTTTTAAAGCAAAAATTAAGTTACCACCATAAAAACTCCCCTTTTTCTAAAATGAAAGAAACTTGTTTACAACTTCACATCTTTTGTTGCGCATACTGCTAGCGCGTGCGAGTATTCCGCACTGAGTCTACGCATACAACACGATACATATGCGCACCTCAATGAGCGTGTTACGCGTTGCCAACATTCATGATGATGTGGGGTTAGATTATCGGACTGACAGGGTTTGGATTGACAGTGTTTTGGATTGACAGTGTTTTGGACTGACAGGGTGTACCCGTGGTAACGATATCTAATTCATGAGTAGTATATTTGAATACAAATTATTCAGTATAAAGTAGAGAATCTGCTTACCAGATCTCCAGTCATAGCAGATGAGTCATCTGAGTATTCTGTGGTAATGATATCCAATTCATGAGTAACTTGTACAGCTGATCTACCTCCTCTTAGTAAGTGCTGAGGAGAGAAAGTATGAAATCACTTACAATTAGGCCTAATCATTATCTGTAAATACAATTAAATAATTTAAGAATATTCCTTTCCTCTCATGTGGTATTTAAATCACAGCTTTTAACTTCATTTGCAACTGAGGAGATTAAAGATTATACAGCAGGGGAATAAAGCGGAAATATAGTCCATCGATGAGCGATGAGCAATTGCTATTTAACCAATGATGTAGTACACTTTACATAATGCAACTAAAAGTGCTCTTCCTCATTGGCTAAAAACCAATCACTCGGTGTGCTCAGCAATATAGTATATATTCAAAACAATTTGCTTTGGGTAGAAGAAATTCCAAATAGACACAACACCAGGGAAATAAATAGATTATTCTCTCCATGTATGTGCATAAACTTGTTATTCACAAAGGGGTGGGGGCAAATAGCCCCTCTGGCTCAAAATACCGGGACAAAATTACCAAAGGTTGTAATGAGCATCTTCCTTTGGCCTGGTTTTAGGCCACAATCGGCCCAATTTTGACCCATTTTAGCACAAAAATTCACACACATTTGTCGCAGTGAAGTCATTTTAGTGGCAGGCCAGCAAATTTTGCCCATTGGCTCAGTGGCCCCTGCTATCATAAAATACAGGTTTATAGTTATCACATGTGCAATTTCATTAAAAAACAAGGCACACTAGTGTTTACCACTTTATAACTCCTGTTGAAAAAGCTATTATTTTCCCCCTTAGTTGTGATTTTACCTTGAGTTCTACACTACAAGAGCCAATGAGTAGTAAGGAGTCTCCATCCCAGACATCTATGTGTAAGGTTTGCTGGAACAGATGCTTCGCAAATAGACGACCTTCCCCTGGCTTCATAAATCCTGGGTCTACACTGTACTTGGTCTGTCAAGGAAAAAGAAATGGACAATCTTTTATTTTAAGATACCTCCAAGGTACGTTTGTATGACTTATAAGAGCCTCAAGTTATTTATTACATTTGATATCCCGCATGATTGGGAAAGTAATATAGTAGGAATTTCAATTGAATGAACACAGTTCTCAACAGCTGTACTTGATCCAAGCGTGATCATATATCGCGTATTTCAAACTAAAACTCGACCTTGGATACAACGCAAACGCACAACCTTGGATACAATAATAACCAATCAGGAGTATGTTGGTACGGTTGGATTCACTTCCGTGTTACTCACACACAGTCACACACGCTGGCGTATATCATGCAGTGTACGCAAGAAATTGTCACGCTATTGCGTTCATTCAATTGAAATTTCCACTATAAGTGAGTCATCAGTTGTAAGGTAATTAACATGGCATCATTTTGCCATTTTGATATCAGCTGATTCTAAAACGAAATGGAAAAAATGCTATGCCTTATGTATCAGCCAACCAAATGCCAAAGAAAACTAAGTATTGGCACAGTCAAAGCTATATACAAGGTGAGTCAAAAAACTGCAATAGAGTGAAGAATCGATATTTATGTAAGAACCAAATCGAACTTTCCCAATATTGAAAGATTCTATAAATGCTAATAGCCACCTTCTGTGAAAATATGAAGTGAATCGCAACTACCGTTTAATTTTGATGAGTCCCTTTGTTGCGATACCCAATTCCGTTATTTGTCCACGAGGTACCATGTATTTTGAATGAGAGCACACAGTGTGCGGTAAATGTACCAGCTCTGAAACTGACTTTAACTTACATAAGGTTAATTTTTGCATTATTTTAATTTCTCTTTTTTCTGTTCAAACAAACTTTCTAACATTACTTTAAGTCCTTCATACCTCATTCGACTCCAACTCCAGTTTTTTAAATCCCAATATGTCCAACTTACTGGATATTTTGTAATTCACTCCATTTCAATTTCCCCGCATTTCATATTGCAATTTAAAAAATCTGCCTGCAAATTTGTATGTTTTTGATAGAGAATAAACAAGGTAAAATGAAAATAACAACAAATAATGTTTCTTCTCCTTAAACAAGACCAAGGGCAATAACGCTTTGGGTCCTCCATTTTATTTTAATGCCAATAAGGTTAAGGAAAACGGCAGTTGTTCCAAATCTACCTTACACAGAGTGGGCTGACATTCAAATTTTAGATGTCTCTTGGACAAACATTAAAATTGGGTAGCGCTATAAAATGTGTCATAAAAACAAAATGCTAATTCCTTAATTCTTTCACACAAGGTCACTGATGGATATACCATATATAAAATGTTTTCAAACCTAAAAAGTTCAACTTGGTTCTTAAGTAAAAATGGATTCTTTTCTCTATTGCACTTTTTTTGACTCACCCTGTATGAGTTGACCTCAATGTTTATCAACAAAGGCGAGGGACTGGTATATTGCTATGCTTAAGTGAATGGCATACAACCACTGTTCAATAGCCTTATTGTGTTGTGGCGGTAGTTTTAAAAGCACAGGCTCTGAACAAAATATGATGCGCGAGCATACTGCCAGGCGAAAATCAATGGAAGTTGTGATGATGCGCGCACATACTACCAGGCAATGACGTCAGAAGTCAACTCATCTATAGATTACATATCTATATGCAGACTTGAACAAGCTCATCCAAAACATCAAAGGACAAAAACAAAAGATAATTTTAAGTAATTTACCGTCCATCCAGGAGGAATGTCGCTCTTCTTATCTTCTTGGCCCAGCCTGTGTAGAATACAAGGTAGACTCTCTGGATCATTTGACAAAGCTGGTGCAGTGTCTCCCAGTAGTAACCTACCATTACAATGATAAAGAAAAATATACATGTATCATATTAAGGTTAGCAACTATTTAAACTGTTGCGATTTGGTAGTTCACAGCATCTTGCATTGATCATATCATAAGCGAGTTTGTAAAAGAACTCAAATATCACAGATATATTTTTGTACGTCCTGTGGTTCTTGAGTTATGATGTAAAAAGGCCTGAAACAACAACACTTTTGCAAAACGTACATACCTCATTAACAACAATAAATCAAGCAAGTTTTCAAAGTATATGATTTGTAGAATGAACTGTTGCAAAACATCAAAGAGTTATTTTCAATAATATATTGATTTAGACAATGATAATCAATTTTTTTTTGGCTGCTTCGACCAACAATACCACATCTGCCCTTAATGTGGAAATAATGTCAAACAGAAGCTTCTGAACAGTTTTTAACATGTGGGGTACTGTGGCGCAGTGGTCCAAGACTTTGACTCGTAATCGCGAGGTAGCTCAAGGTCGTAGGTTCAAGTCCCTGTGGCGTTCACCTGTTGTGCTCTTAGGCAAGGCTCTTCACCCCTATTGCCTCTCCCCAGTACCCACCCAGGTGTACAGATGGGTACCTGGTTTATTCAATGTCAGGATGGTAACAGACTCACTGTGTTGGAGGTGTATAACAACCCCCATCCCCATGCAGCAACATTAAATGGAGGAGTCTGGCCCAAGATGGGCACTCCCTTTCCCATCCAAGATACCACTACGGCATGCATGAAAATGGTATTTAATTAGCCACAATGCAAGTTTTGAGTGAATTTCAAAATAGATTATGAGGAATAATTAATTGAAATGTTTATAATGTAATTGTAGTATATGTTCCCTTTCCTGTAGTACATGTAAGATGGCCAGAGAACCCCCATCTTCTGCCATGAGCATGTGCAATTGGTGCAATTATGCACCTTGCTCTTGGAGTGTGATTTTGCAAACCCATAAATATTGCGAGTTGCGCGTAAGTAGGACGTGTTAGCGTGAATTATCCCAATATCCCAAACTCAAATTGTCAAAAAAAATCTCATCTTCTCTTCTTTTCAGTTTTATTGGTGGGTGACCCTATCAAACTTGCAGTTTGGCATTTGAACAAAGCTCCTATACCTCCACTTTAGATGTGCCTATAGCATTAAGTAAAATGAGATGCATGTAGCAATCAACGAGTACATCGTTTTGATTTTGATGTACACATATTACTAGTTTTACTTATGTTATTTTCTAATCAGATCAGTTTTCTGTTAGTCTAGACTCAAGTCTTGGGTTATAGTTAGAGTCAGGGACAGACTTAGGTTTCAGTTTTCTACTGGCCCTCCGGGCCAGTGAAATGGCAAATCTAGTGGCCCTGCAATAAATTTACTGGCCCAGCCTTTTCAATATGTTCTACTGCAAAGAAAAACCCCAAATTTTTGTCGGTGCTTTGGGGGAAAAATTTATATCAATTTTTAATCATTTGTCATCATACAATGTGTATCATATCGCAAATATCAAAAAATCAAAATTATTTGATATTCCTCCTTTTCAAAATGCAATTCGATATGTCTGATGTGCTCTCAGGTCCCACAAAAATATGTGGAACTGGATCACTATCCGAGCCCTTAAAGTCAAGCAAACCTTAACATTTTAATTTGTTTTGTACTGAATGTACTCAAGGTAGAGAGTATAGTCACTAACATAAGTTCAGTCAGTAGTCCTGCCTTTTTTAGTTCCAAAAGTTTCAAATTAGGCGGTATTTGCGGTATCGCTATCATCATCAGATATAATCATGTAGCACATGGAAGAGCTATTAGTACATAGGCCTACTATCGTAAAAAGCGGCCGTATATTTCCAACTTGCTAGCAATGCAAGAATAAGAATATAAATATTATACAAAAAATCATTGAATAAAGATATAAATTTCAAGTGACAGGCAGAGCAGAAAACTGTAAATATGACCATCACTGATATCTTGTCTCGTAAGTGTTATATCAGGCTCAAAAATCTAGTGGCCTGCCGGGCCAGCATTGTTGGAAGTTTACTGGCCCGACGCAAAATCCACTGGCCCCGGGCCACTGCTTAAATCCGTCCCTGGTTAGAGTTGGTTTTGTTGTAATCTTGAAATAAGTTTCGCAGCTGTACCTTAAGTTAAATAATTGAATATATGAACACAAAACCCACCCAAGTCCATACCTTGGCCAAATTGAGTTAAGTATGGAAAATTGTTGCTATACATAGGCCTGTCATATGTATGAAAGAACAACTCAAATTCATCCTCTGTGTCTATTGAGCATGTGAAAAATGAAAGAACCACCCAAGTCCATGATTTGAGTCTTGTAACACATTGATAGAAATCCAGTATGTATAAAAGTCCACTTGTAACACATTCATTGCTGGAGAGTGACTTTTGGAAAAAATGGGTTTAATCAAGGAAAGTGTGTGGTTTACATGGCAGAATGCTTATCAACATTATACATACCTGTGTGCTTTATTTTGTATTATCTTACTAGTGGTAATCTCATTCCAACATTATTGTCTTTGTATATGATTCAAAAAACCACCCAAGTCCAGTATTAAAAATGAACCCCACAAAGTCCCTGAAATGCTAATCGTCATACCCAGTATAGTTTAACCCACTCATTTGCACGTAAAACTTACCATATTGACCAGGTAAATCTAACTGAAGGAATTAAAATGATACACAGGTTTTTTTTCTCAAAATCACTTCCCATGGACTTGGGTGGGTTTTGTATTCATGTATTCAATTGTCTCGAGACAGCAGGAAAGCACAACAACGCAAAGAATAGACTCCGCATTGCCCCCATGATCATGAGGACCATTTAATACACATAAGCTTATTTATAATAATTTCACAATCTCATAGAAATTAAGACTATATTGAGATAATAACAGATTTCATATCAATTAAACAAATTATATACATTGAGATAATTAATTGCAGCAAGCATTTGGAATTATTTATTATCTTCATATAAATCAATAAATACACAAATTATTGGAAAATGTGTACAAGCCAACCATACAGGCTGGACAAACAAAAGTTGACTTCTGAATCACATTTAACCAAATTTCATCTTAAGCAAATCTTAAGCATATCTTAAACAGATACATCTTTGGATCAAACAGAGGATTGGATTGGAAAACAGCATTTTTAACCCCAATTAAATAATTAGAAATCTCCAAAAGAATAAACAATGCCAACACTAGCAAACGAACAGTTTATATTCAGCAAGATCCGCATCAATGCTTAAACCATTTACTGATATATAATATATTATTAAATCCACCGGTATTTACAACCAAGTAAATAAAGATACTCCAAATAAGCAACAAAGCATTTATACCCTGGTATAAAAACGCAGTAGAAAGCGAGGAAAGCATGAAGGCAACCAATAGCCCACTATAAAACAAAGTAGAAAGTGGAGACAATCTACTGACGAGATTCTTCAGGTTTTGAAGAAACTCCACCACCCTCAATAAAAACGCAGTAGAAAGTGGAGACAATCTACTGACGAGATTCTTCAGGTTTTGAAGAAACTCCACCACCCTCTATAAAAAACGCAGGAGAAAGTGGAGACAATCAACTTACGAGATTCTTCAGGTTTAGAAGAAACTCCATACAAAGCTTTCAATAACCCAATAAACCAATCAATACCATAAAACGCAGTAGAAAGTGGAGACAATCTACTGACGAGATTCTTCAGGTTTTGAAGAAACTCCATACAAAGCAATCAATAGCCCAATAAAACCAACCAATACCATAAAACGCAGTAGAAAGTGGAGACAATCTACTGACAAGATTCTTCAGGTTTTGAAGAAACTCCAAACAAAGCTTTCAATAGCCCAATAAAACCATTCAATACCATAAAACGCAGTAGAAAGTGGAGACAATCTACTGACGAGATTCTTCAGGTTTTGAAGAAACTCCATTCAAAGCATTCAATAGCCCAATAAAACCAATCAATACCATAAAACGCAGTAGAAAGTGGAGACAATCTACTGACGAGATTCTTCAGGTTTTGAAGAAACTCCACCACCCTCTATAAAAACGCAGTAGAAAGTGGAGACAATCTACTGGCGAGATTCTTCAGGTTTTGAAGAAACTCCACCACCCTCTATAAAAAACGCAGTAGAAAGTGGAGACAATCTACTGACGAGATTCTTCAGGTTTTGAAGAAACTCCATACAAAGCATTCAATAGCCCAATAAAACCAATCAATACCATAAAACGCAGTAGAAAGTGGAGACAAACTACTGACGAGATTCTTCAGGTTTCGAAGAAACTCCACCACCCTCTATAAAAACGCAGTAGAAAGTGGAGACAATCTACTGACGAGATTCTTCAGGTTTTGAAGAAACTCCTTACAAAGCATTCATTCCCCTTCTATAAAACGCAGTAGAAAGTGGAGACAATCTACAAATGATATTCTTCAAGATTTGAAGAAATTCCATACAAAGCCTCTATTTTTAAGCATAAAGCAGCATAATTGGACATACCATTTTATTGGAGTATCTTTAACCATATTTAGTTAACTGATTCACCCTTCCAGCTTTTGGGGGGTGGGTGGGATTTTTTGGTCCATCAAGATCGAAGGAACAATTGCAAGTGCATCACTAGGAGAACTATGGACATAACAAAGGAATGAAAAAATAAGACGGGAGACCTGAATGGCTGCACATCACTAAAGTGACAGCTGACTGGACAGAAAAACTGAGCTTGTTGCTATAACAACATAACAACAACCCCTAAATTAAAACTGAATTGACCAGGAGACAAAAAAACTTTGAAGTGTTCTTGAGAATGCTCAAGTGGAAATAAGAGGATAAGCCTCTACACCTAGATGCACATGACAGCCTAATGTCCCCTGCTGCTGAGACAATCTAGTTTTTAAAAGATTTGCAACTTTAAAAAACGGAATTGTCTTCAATGTTGACATTACCTTTGTGTAGTTGCAGGAGGGTATCTATAGAACTGGAACGTAAAGAATACAGTCCTAGGTGAGTTGGCTGGAATGGACGGCTGGAATTGAAGCACCCTACAATGAGAACACATGGGAGTATATAACTAATATGAAAGAAAAAACAGTTGTATGCAAGTTGGTTGGAGCAATGGCTACAAAATGCTTTCAACCAAGAACATGGTTATGTTAACTGTTGCCACAGTAAAAACTTATTATTTTTATACTTCTCATCACTTACTTCCCAATTTCTGCATTTTTGTATGCATTACAAATGAGCAGTGATGTTCAACGCAATTACATAACATGAACTACCTCATTAAATATAGCAAATCCATGTTGGGCCAAAATCTGTAAAAAAAAAAAAAAATTGAGCCTCTATGTGTTTAATTTATATACACAGGCTTCAATAAATTAAGAATAACCAATTTTGGGGATGTTAGTACCAAACATTTCTTATAAACAAATATTTTGATTATTATCAGCAGCCCCCCCCCCCCCCCATCAATATTGTTTACAATGGACTATTCCAGTTGAAATCCATACATGTACATCCCCTATGGAAGAAACAACATTAATCTCTCATACAAGGGGAGTAGATTTTAAAATGGAGTTACCCATTCAGGTAACCCATTTGAAATCTACACCGTCACCCGCTGTGTGGAAGATTAAGGTCATGCCTTCCATATAGGGGGTGTATGGATTTTTACTGGAATAGTCTTAACACAAAAAACACACACATACCTTGAGAAAGCCAAGAATTGGATGACAATTTCATTGCACTGTAATGGGTCTGCATTCTCCCTCTGAGGGTTAAAGGTCACACGGTCTCCAGGATCAATCACCTCCGGTAGATCGCCGCTGCGAGCTTTGATTTCCGGGAAACCGGCTTGGTAGAGGCGAGCGTAAGCTGCTCTGCTTAGACCAGGCCCACTACGACAAGAAAGAGTACAAAAAGTAGTATGTGAATAATCAAATTTGATGTTATGTTAGCTTTGTACTACTGTAACTAGCAACAATACACAATTGCAATTAAAAATAAAAATAAAAAATAAATTTGGGATTTATATAGCGCCTCGGAGAATACAAAGCGCTGTAATTTCGCTACCATGGTGAATTTTCAATCAGATCGCCATCAACTAGGGCAGTTGCAGCCGAACCCGGTGCAAACCTATCAGCACTTAGATTGTAACATCTGCCGATTATCTGTGCAGCTCCCCAAATTCCACTGGGCAAAGGAAGTTTTTGATAACCAAACAACTAATCACCAATTTTTGAAAGCAGGAGGAAACCAGAGATCCCAGAGAAAACCTGGAGAGCATGCATGGATCAGGATAAACCAAGTGCATATACAGTCCTTGGGCACGCCCGGGGCTTGAACCTGGGACCTCAGTGGTGCAAGGTGAGGAAACAACTGCTGCGCCAACTTGCTCTCCCTTTTGTGATCATTGAGGTGAGAATACAGTTTCCATACCTCAAAAAAAGTTCTTGCGATTTACTGGGCTATAAAATTTAGTCCATTCAGTGTCAGCTAACTCTATTTAAATATGACTTCCAAAGTCACTGTCAAATGTTGCTTAGGAGCATTTAGTCATGTCCAAATTGAGAAGCGCTGCAGTATTCTATCAGTTGGGGTATCAGTACATACCTTCTATGGTAGGGGCCAAGCGGCATAATGGGGGCATGTACTGGTGCATATGGTATTTCCTGTAGCTGATCACCACGATCTGTTCTTGGAGTTGGCTCCTAAAATTGACACAGACATTGGCATTAAACAAAATAAGCATAGAGCATCCATACAATTATATCCCACAAACTTTATGAAGCAAAATCTCCTGTAAAAGTGGATATTTTCACTCTACATTTATTTTCACGCTTTTCGTGTTCCAAAAATAACAACACACGAATATATTCCTTTTGTGTATAGGTCAATGTAAGAAAACATGGAATAACAAATTTAAAAACAAGGGAAACATTTCAAAATTGGCAAAGTGCAAAATATTTATTGTGCAAAAATTTCAACTTTTACAGTAGTTCAAATATTCAGTAATATCCAACACAGAAATATATAGCCATAACTGGATAAAAAGTTTTAAAACTTTAAAGTTCATACCTCCAAATGTCTGATTTCTACTGGGTACTGTTTTGTACCCACTCCTTGTTGTTGCTGGGTACCCCCGTACTGATTGCTATGCATCATGGGTCCCTGCTGTGTGTTATACTGTGAACCATGCATTTGGTACTGTTGTTGTGGCGATTGGTACTGTTGTTGGTGTTGATATGGCATCTGCTGCATGGGACTTGGTGGTAGTTGGAGCGGCGGTACTTGCGGCGATGGAGACATTCCCATGTAAGCCCTGCAGGATAAAAAAAATTGATTATCAAATTATCATTAAGAATCCAGGGGTTTGGCAGACCACAACTCAAAACTTTTCTATCAGATTTTCAAACTGAAATAGCAAAAAAAAGGCCTAATTTTTGTGCCAAGAGAACCACAATTTTTGCCATAGCAACACTTTGTATGAAAAGATGAAGATTCCAAAGTTGCATTGAAAGTGCTACTTAATTCATATAGTTAGACAACCTTTTCATCCAGAAGCAGTCATGAAGAGAATGTTATGCTGCACTGGCATGAGTATAGTGTTTAGTGCAGCTATTAAATCTTAGTCAGAGAAGATATCTTACACTTCCCATAATGCATTTCTCATATCTTCATTTCCTGTACTAGTTCCCTGTCTAATGTAACATGGGTTGATAGTGATGAAATGTACATCACAGAGCATATCCAGATCATGTAAAATGACTACTGATCCATGCTTGGCCAGTCTATTCTCAACATGAAAACAAAGGGAATATGTACAAAGTAATAGGAGTGTCATTTTATGTAAAGAGGTGATGCATCATGTTGCAAAGGATTCTGGGAAAGGTTAAGATACCTTCTCTGATGGAATCTGCTTCATTGATCATTTAAAGGCCACAAATGAGGTATCAATTGTATGGAACATGATTGGGCTCTTTTTGCTATTTTATCTTGAAAATTGAGTCCTGGAAAAATTCAACTACAATCTATTGATCAACAGACTTAATGACCATATTCTGTCTCTTACTTTGGTGTTCTTGGTGTTCCCTTGTATATTGGAGGTCTACCAGATACCGGTGGCTGTTCAGATATTTCCGTTCCGGACGTTTGTGATCGTAATGACTGTACTGATGGATACTGGGCATTGATATCATGATGGCCATCCTAAACACAAAAGTATTTATATATATACACATTAAATAACCACACTTTCCAAATAACATACTATACACCAGCCACAAAAAGAACGAGTCAGTTATATTCATCCTTGCTGTTCAATAACTTGATAATTTTGGATTATTCTGAAATATACATTTTGTTAATTGGACTTTTCTCATTTGACACCCTGTTCGTGAACATTGATAAAGAATTGACCAAGATATGCGCCTCCAAACTCTCAAACTCCAAAATGAAAAGTTGCAATTTTAACGATTCAATTGTGCCTGTTACACTGTGTGCTTTATTGATTGGCCTGTGGTGCTTGTGTGCAATACAACGATGCGTTCCCATTGAAAATCGTTGAAAATGCAACTTTTGATTTTGGGGTTTGAGGCTTTGGAGGCGCATATCTTGGCCAATTCTTGTTCGTTATTCACGAACAGGGTGTCAAATGAGAAAGCAAAATCCAATTAACAAAATGTATATTTCAGAATAATCCAAAATTATCAAGTTATTGAACAGCAAGGATGAATATAACTGATGAGTTTCTTTTTGTGCCTGGTGTATTTGAGAGTTAGTGAACTTATCACTGCTGGTAAAGAAAAAACATACACTTGAACATGACTTTTTTTGTAAAATGCTACATAATATTGAGCATAAGTTGTAAGAAGATATTCCATAATTAAAAGAATTGCAGTAATATTTATGATAAATTATGGCTTACATTCCAGCACACACACATAAAATAAAAAGACCATAGCTCAACAACTAATTCAATAACACAAAACACCAAATGTACCTACACCAGATAAGATACCTATTCAATTAATTTTTATTATTTAACAACTAAATCATAATTTATATCAAAATAAATATGACACGATCTGGTCCATGGGGCCAAAGGAGGCATTTTTGACAATTTAGTTACTATAATCATTACCTTCTATAAACATTAGGCTATCAGATAAAGAAAACACCAAAGGCCTGACATACTTGGTTCTAAAGTTATGAAGTTTTGCGACGTCTATTTTCTTATGTATTTTATTGTTTTTTCCTCCATATTTTTGCCTTTATCTCAATTTCAAGTTTGCCGCCTTTGACCCCCATGGACCAGATTGTGTCACAAGTAACACACAATAACTTTGGATAGATGAATCAAAATGTTTCAAAAAGAACCACAAAGAAAACATGATGTGAAACAACAATATGTTGAAATGATGTTAAAACTATAAATCAATGTCCAAACAGGATTACACAATACACATAGTCACATTGGTACTGTAATAACAAATAATTTTTAAAAACAGTTACTTTATACTGCAAGTCAGATGCACCAAACAGAAATTTATCTTACAAAAGACTATTTCTTTCACAAGAACAACAAACTTATTTAAAACTGCATGATAATTGAAATCAGTAAGCAAATTTGTTACATAAGTCCCAGTGGCATAACAGTTTAGGCAATAAGTTTAGTCCCACAGAAGTCCCTTTTTAAACACTAAAACGGTGTTTTAGCTCTTAAAGGTCCGTAACATGATCGACAGCATCACCCCCCGACTTTTCTAATTGTTGATGAGTTTTTGGTATCATATAATAGGTCATATTTTTCTCATTACCATGCTGGAATTTGTTGCTCCAAATTGAGACAAAACACATTTATAATGTCAGCAAGTTTGAGGGTCTGTGTTCACAAATTCATTCCAGCACATGTGATGTACATGCACAACACAGCTGTACATGACTCATAAGAAATCATGTTGTACGTGCAGTAGGTCAACTAGTTGAATTAGACCACTTACATTGACATGCACAGCAAATAATGTGCTACAATCATGATACAGGGTTTAGTGGATAAGGGCCTAAAACGAAATGTACATGCACAACAGAGCCGTACATGACTAAAGAAATCCTGTTGTACATGCAGGTGTTCAACCAGTTGAATATGACTGCATGCACACATTAAACACAATGCATGGTAAATAACTCTCCAATTGTGATACATAATTTAGTACATGATATGTGAGACAATCTGAGCCATCCAGGCCAAAGGCAGCGATTGTGACATCCAGATATATATAGGCAAGTAAAATGAACAAAAAACAATAAAATATATGAGAAAGAAAAAAAATTTTATGCTATATAGCTATGTAATGATTTCATCAATAGCACACATGGTTATTGTGCCAAGTTGTTGGCGGTACAAACACACTTTTCAAAATTGTCTCCTTTAGCCTGATTGGATCAGATCATGTTGCATATACCGCTGTCATCACCGCATACTGATGAATAGCACACAGCTATAAACCGTCCTCGTCCATTTGCATTTGTCAGAGGGCGTTAATAATTTTTTTACAGTGAAAAGACACTTTTGCCTTGAGAATTCACAGGTTAGAGTTTGTCCCGTCTCAAGTTGAGAGTAACACCATATGCGTTTATTTGCATGGGTCAACGGCGTATGGATAAACCGCCCTTCTACGTGTGTGTATAAGCACCACTGCATTAGATTAGTCCGCCCGATTCAAATTTGCCATTGCAAAATCCAGCATGGCATTACTCTCAACTTGTGACAAGACACACTATATAGATAGGGATGCTTTATTGGGCTATTCCAGTTGAAATCCATACACCCCTGTGGAAGACATGACCTTAATCTTCCACAAAGGGAGTATGAATTTCAAATGGGGTTACCCGAATGAGTGACTCCATTTTGAAATCTATGTACCTAATGTGTGGAAAATTAAGGTCATGGCATCCATAGGGGGTGTGGCCTTAAACTGGAAAAGCCAATTCCACATTATGCGGAAATCACACCGACATGTACAGTTACATTCTCTAATTAAATACAGTGACATAAATTAGTAATGTTAGATTTATCCCTGTGAGAACTACCTGCCTATTGGTCGAAAAGAAGTTTTCATCATCAATCAGCAACATTGTTAGAATAATAACACCACCCAAAAAAATGGGGTGAATTATTTGCAAAGCTCTATTCTGATTGGTGATTAAAATGAAGATATCATGAATTGACCAATCAGAGGCAATGTTAGATCGGCAGGTAGTGCTCAGGGGGTTAAAAGTGAATGATGTACATATAGTAAATACCTCTAAATCCGCCTGAGAGATGAGAAGAGTAAGATGATTTGTAGGCATGCAATGAGGAAATATAAAGAAAAGATAACAGCATTAAATCTGATTCAAAACTAATCTCTATCTGGATAAAATCAAATGAAATGGTTGAAAAAAATCCTGCTTGGTACTCACAATATAATCACCGTATGGTGTGACGACTTCTTCATGTATCTATAATCAAAAACCACTTTTACTAGATGAAATTAAACTCAGTGGGAGGTAATCATGTTTGGCTTGGGTAGGGATGTGCCTCCAAGAATCTGAAAGCAGACTCATCATATTTATACAAAGTTTCCAAGAAAATATGATCCATTTTTATACCTAAGGCCCAGATTTTTGGCCAAATTTAACACAATTTTGTAAAACTTTTTACAAAATTACAAAAAAATATTGACATTTGGGCTTCAGTTAGGTGAAATTGGGATATTTTCCCAAAAAAATAATGACCAAGTTTTATACCAAAATTGACCTAGAAGCAGGATCCATTGTTATTCCACAGACCATAAAATTTACTGATTACACCTGGGATTAAACTATCAATTCAAATCCAAATTATAATAAAAATGTGATGATGTATTTTCATACATACCGGTAATGCATAAGGCTAAAAAATAGCCACATATGTGCGTTTTTCTTAGCATGTTCATGTCAGCTGAAACAGCAAATTCATTTTTATTTCCCTTTTTATCTTCTTTTTTTTTTTGCTGTAAAATCATGAAATTCTGAGACATTTGTTTTGAAACTGCAATGGGCTTTGAGACATAGTATTATTTGTTTTAGCCTTTTTTTTTTTGATTTGTTCGAGTTTTGACAACCCTGGAGGTTTTGCCAGAACAGCGACAAATTATGGTAAGTACAATCAATAATCAAAATTTATTTATGCTGCAAAGATAAAACAATCATAATTTAGAAAATGTAAGATAGATGTTTGGACCACATGGGGTAGCGAGGAGAGATTTTTCTTGGGGAAAAATACCCCCCAGTGGCTAGATTTACATGGGAACCAAGGTCAGCTTTCTTCAGATTTTACGCAAGCTTATTTCCAATCCAAGCCCGCTGTCTGCTACACTGCATCTTCAAATAAATAATCAATATGATTTCTTTTATGCAGAGATTTTGCAATGATGAAGATGACTAAATCTGGACAACCATGACTTATCATAATGACCATCACTTATCATAATGACTGTATACGCCAAGAAGTGTGTCCTTTGTATTACAATGTGTATTTTTAAAAGCATGCACACCATATTACAAGCATATTAAAGTGACTTACCATCTGCATGGGTCTATGATGTGGTTCATTGGATGACATTTGGGAGACTGGTGACATAGGTCGGGATGTGTAACCCTCTTTCTGTAAAAAATAGTGAAAAATATACTTAATAAACATGAAAAACCATAATTACTATAACTTTTCACTGTTGCATTAATGGAGTTTTCAATATTTGACCGAAATGCTTAAACCAGGGATTCTTAGCTACATTTGCTGGAGGGTCACAGAGGGACAAAATCATTTCAAATATTTGTGTTTGAGGGCCAAATATGTCCATTGAACATTTCAAAGCTGTTCTAGGGCCAACTACACTGGTCGGCGGGCCGGATCTGCCCAATGGGCCACTAGTTGAGGACCCCTTAACAACCATAACAGTATCAGGACCACAGAATTAGAGGAGGAGAGCCAGGACACCCCTACTATCTTGGAGCAAAAATTGGGGTATTCAGTTACCCTCGGAATGTGCTTGAAGCAACCGTTGTCATGCAAGCGTGATATGGATGATGGGCACATTTGAGAGATGCACTTGATGCGACCTGCACGCGACACCAAGACGCTTCAGATGAGACGCAGATTTGTTTTTGTTTGTCTCAGCGCACCGGCAGCAAGGACCCGAATACCTCCAATTTTCTCCCCATAGCTGACACAGTGTTATTGTATGTGGCGGTATACAGAGTCCAGGTTCTCCTCCTCTAATTCTATGATCAGGATTCTTATACATGAACACATTTATATTCATTTTTTAAGGGAAGGGGTATGAACGTTTGGACAGTATTTATTTTGGGACATTAGAGCACATCAGACATATCGAATTGTATTCTGAATACGAAGAATGTCCTTCTGATATCAAATAATTTTGATTTTTTTGAAATTCGCAATTTAATACACATTTTATGGCAAATCATTAAAAATTGATATTTTTGATATTTAACATTACTCGAAGTTAACTTTATAAATCTGATGATTTATACTTAAAGTGTATGTAGGTGGGATGAAAAGCCAGCGATCAATTGAAAATTTAGACCTTTCATATTGAATATATGGATTTTTTTCCAAAACACACACACAAAAAAGGTCTTTTTGGGAAAAAATTCATATCTTCAATATGAAAGGTCAAAATTTTCAATTGACCGTCGGCTTTTCCTCCCAGCTACATACACTTTAAGAATATATCATTAGATTTATATAATTTACTCGAGGACTGTTATATATCAAAATTTGAAAAATATCAAATTTTTATAATTTGTCATAAAATTTGTATTATATTGTGATTTTCAAAAATGAAAATTATTTGATATCAGAAAGACATGTTTCAGTATTCAGAATGCAATTTGATAGGTCTGAGGTGCTCTCATGTTCCACAAAAAATACTGTCGAAACGCAATAAACGCTCATTCTAGATCCCTTAAGGTAGGTATTAAAATACAAACTGGATTTTCCCTAAAGCAGCTTTTCATGTTTCTTATAATGTGTCATGGCAGTAACAGGATTCTAAATACATTCTCATATTATCAACATTGATACCTACCTTAACCTTGAATACAAATTGAATCTTCCCTGAGGCAGCTTTTGATGTTTCCTTATCTGCCATAGCAGTATCAGGATTCTTATACATGAATACATTGTCAGCATTGGGTACAGGTCCGCCTATCAGCTGCACTGTGACATCGCTCACATGCTCCTTGAAATTGGGAGCATAGACGGCCCAACGTAGGGCTACGCTTCTTGTCTGGTTTCGGTTGAAACTTGTAGATAGCTGTATGAGATGGAAGAATGTATTACGTACTGAATATAGAATTAGACTGTGTAATTAATTTGTTACCTTGTTCCACAAAAACGTTTGGTCTCGCTTTGACACTGGCACAGACAGATTGTATTCTAATATGACGACTACAGAACACAGAGGGTCATCAACTACATGTATGCTTGATATAGAGTTCAACAACTCATTCTATAACTTTGTACAGGGGCCAAACATTGTTAATCGGTGATGAAGCCATGCTTTACCAGTAGCAACGTAGAATATATGCAAACACAAGTTTATGTGAGCACATAAAATTTGTCATGCCTGCACTTGTGTGCTTATACATGCTCACATGTTGAATTCAGTTTTATTGCCGATATCAATAGAGAAATCACCAATCTTCCTTTAGGCTCCAAGGTTGAGTGGCAATGAGTAACTGACACTGGACGATCTTTAGCCTGTTTTCGTTGTTGAAAGGGACTAAATAATGTTCCACTGTTGTTTATCACTGTTTCACAACTTGCGTCTGGCGCGTCACACAGACGATGCATATGCATCGTTGTTAAACGGTGATGAACAACAGTGAAACATACTATAGTTGGTCATTCATCCCATCAGTGGATATTTTAATTAAACTCTGCTATCTACTGAAGATAGCACTCTTCAGTAGATAGCAGAGTTTATCCGGCGCGTCTGTGTGGTTTACTTCGCTCTGGAAGCTAAAGCTGCCCACATGAAATAAACGATGCAAAAGACGCAGATGCATCATTGTTAAACAGTGATGAACAACGGTGAAACATCACTGAATCCATAAATCTTATTCTTACTCTGATAACATACCTGTTGGTCTTGCTTTGACACTGGCACAGACAGATTGTATTCTAATAGGAATACTACAGAATACAAAGGATCATCAACTATGCTTGATAAAGAGATCTTATTCTTCACCAATAATGTTGTAGCCAAGTTTTCCCTGAAAAAAATAAATCAAGTAAAAAAAAAATCAAATTGTAATTTATGTAAATCTGAAACATTCCTGAATGTGTGTTAAACTGTACAATTTCAACTCCAACATTGGCATGACATGGCAAAATGTCATTGTCCGACCTTGTTGGCAAACTTTTCAATTAAAAATGAGTGATAAAATTTCATATCTACTAATAAACAATCCCTATAGCTACTTCTACATATTAATACCTCACCTAGACCCTGCTGATGATGGACGACCTTTCAACTTCCTCATACTCCCTCGTTTGCCACCCCTGCTGAATTCATCATCTGTGGTTATCATCATGACATGTGGGTTGTCTACATAGCCAAAACCATTATGTATACCAACATGAAGGCGACGTTCTGCTATAACTACACTCCCTGTGTCAGACTGCACACCATCCTGTAAATGTGCATGGAAACAAGTTTTGAATATACCGCGCTGCACTGGTATGTTCACGCGTTACCTCTGCATTGAACCATATCATGCTGATCACTTGCACCTGTAAGATTAGTATCTTTGGAAAGACCAGTATTGTATTCAATCTATGATTACAGACATACACAGGTGATGAGTTCAACCTGCTTGTAGTGCAGCGCAATATATTCAAAATATTTGTTTCCACCTATTGCTATGGTAGTTAATCCGATTTATTACGTCACTTCGCCAGCGTATTTATTTTTGCTAGCCTTCACTCAACATCTATAATTTGGCCTAAAACTTAAACATTTAAACATGGCTGTCCCAGACAGGTGAAAGTTGCGACAGCATAATATGTGCCCATCCACCACAAACTGGTCGTAAAGTCGGCATTTTCCATTTTGAGATACAATCAAAAACAGTATATAGATTTATATGTAAACTATATTAGGAATTTGACCTTTGATGAACCATAACTTCACTTCCAGATGTCCGATGAAGCTGGTTGAGGTGTCATTTTAAAGCTGAAGGTGCACTCTTTCAAAATTCGCAATAAACAGAAAATAACTACCACTCCGTGGTGGATGGTCACATATAGGCCTAGTGCAATTTGAAAGATGCATGTTAAAGTATTATCATGCATGTATCGTTGCGTTTGACAATAAATCACTTATCACTTCAATGGGAAATAAAAATAGTACAAAGCGATAGGATGCAGTAAAAACTTATGTTATAATTTTTTTTCTTCTTTCAAATGAGAAATATTCAGGATCAGCACTGTAACTAGGGTCGGTCGGGTTACGCCAATCAAACAATTTTTTAGGCTTTATTGTATACTTGGTTTTGTTACTATCCTCAAGCAAAGCTATAGAAATAACTATTCCTGTGCCTTTGCATTCTAGGCTGCTATCCATCACCAGCATACCATTCAATTTCCCTTACCCTTGCCAATCTATCATTATTGACTATCTGACATAATTCCTCTTCAAACTTCTCCAGAGTTGGGTACAGGTTAATCTTGATCTTGTCGATAACACATGGTGTCTTCTTCAAAGGGCGAGGTTTCCTTAAATTGTCACCTCCTTCATGAAACAAAATAAAGTAAAAATATCAAGAAACACTGTGAAAAGTAATCTGCTGAGGTCAGTAAAAGGCAAGGATTAATATAAACTTATAAATAAGTACATTTCGACGGCTCAGCAGCACAAAGATGTATGTCCATTACATGCCGTATGATTGACTGCATCTTCATTGACAGGGCTCAGCGGCACAAAGATGTATGTCCATTACCAGCCATATGAATGACTGCATTATCATAGACAGGGCTCAGCGGCACAAAGACATATGGCCATTACCTGCCATATGAATGACTGCATCATCATAGACAGGGCTCAGCGGCACAAAGACGTATGTCCATTACCTGCCGTATGAATGACTGCATCATCATAGACAGGACTCAGTGACTCAAAGATGTATGTCAATTAGCTACTGCATGAATGACTGCATCATCATAGGCAGGGCTCAGAGACACAAAGACGTATGTCCATTAGCTGCTTGCTGTATGTATGACTGCCCATAGTGCTTAGAACAGGTTAAACAATCATCACATTTTTTGGTTTTTTTGATAAACGCACATCCCAGCTGCAAAGCATACATATCTCATGAAGAACAACTTACCATCTCTAGGATCCACTATAGTGACTCCAGGTACGACTTGCTTCGCATCCACTAAGTAGTTCTCAGGCACAAGATGCATGATCTTCTCCATATAGCGGTGTGTACGGATGGTGAAACTGAACTGACAGTTGGATATTGCACAGGTGAACTCACTCCCTGGATGTTTTGGAAGAAGTAAAAGGAATTGAAAAGTTAGATGTGGATGAGTCCACTTTGTAACAAGTATGACATAAGAGGTGGAAAAAATTACAATTCTTTACAACTGGACTGACAGTTGGATTGTCAGCACTTCAAGTATTCTTCGGCGACTCCAATCACTTCTACCACCATGACATCACAGGTCAATAATACAGAGCCAATCCAAGATCACTAGACCTGATGATGCATCATGGATATGACCTGATACTGAAGTCAGCAAAAACAGTAAGTCCAGTTGCAAAGAATTATAATTTTTCCAACTATTTATCTATCTGGATGATTGAGAACATTCATAAATACATGGCATAAGAGTGCACACCTATAAATTGGATCCTCTGATATCTTCCGGGCAAAAAATTGGTGTTTCACAAATAGAAAAGTGGCATGTTACTCTATGAAATAAAATTAAAACGATTAGAAGAGGGTTGAAAGCAAGCAATTAAGTCCTGATTCATGTTTAGTCTTAGTCCTTGCTATTATTTTGACTGTCCATCAAAACTGAGTAGTATCTGTTTTTTTAATAAAGATTTTACTCAGATTTCACACTGTGTTTTATTGTACATAGTGAAACCAATCTATGTTGGGAGCTGGCATGATATAGTTGACCTATAGGGTGATCAAATTGGCAAAATCTTATTGGACTCTGGGTTTTCTCTACATCACTATAGCTGTCTGAACTTGTAGAAAGGATATGGATAAGTGCTGAGAATCTGTGTGTCATGAAAATGATGTTTGAGAAGCACCAATTGGGTTATCCCATTTAAAATTCTCACTCCCTCTGTGGAAGATTTTGAATGAGCACATTAGGCAGCTCCATTTGAATTTCACACACCCTCTAAGAAAGATTCAAACTGAATCTTCCACAGAGGGAGGGTGACTTTCAAATGGAGCTGCCTAATGTGTTCATTCCATTTGAAATTCATACTCCCCTGTGGGAGATATATCCAAAATCTTCCACAAGGGTAGTGTGGATTTTAAATGGAATAGCACATTTGGACAATAGGTCAATGGGCAAGCAATTACAGGTGTGCACTCATAACAGGCAGAATCTGTACAGAACTTGTCAATCATACTTATTCAGACCAAGTCAAATACTATAGCCTGCTAGGATATGAATGTGTATCACACCTTCAAAAACACTGTCTGTAGACGAAAAATGCAATGTGCATATTTCTATAACACCTATTTCTGATTGGATTCTTATTGAAGTTTGTCAAAATTAAACATATCATTTACATGTATAAATGATTCATACAATAGAGAGCAGCATGGCAAAGTGGTGACAAGCTTTGACTTGTGTGCAAGAGGTTCCAGGTTCAATCCCTCGGCTAGCGGAGAAAAAACAAAATCATCCACTCTCTCCACCGCTGTATTTGAATTTTGGGGCAGATGAAGTGGGTGACAAAGACCTTGCAGCCAGTTTAGATCAGGTGAGCTAGCATTGTCTGAGGTGAAATCTCTTGGATGAATATGTATAAGGGTGTCTTTACACAAGCATATTTCTTACCTTCGATGTCATCTCCCAGATACAGTAGAGCTCTTGGCGATCCATGATAAAGATCTACTTTTTTCATCGGAGCTGGGGTGGTGTGGGATGTATCTACAAAATCACCTGTACATTTGGACAAAATTATATAAGACAACACATGTAGTGGAAGTATGTGACCACTAAAGTGTCCAAATTGTGGACCAATACATTTTTACCCCTCACCTACTTACTATATAGTGCTTTTGCCCAAGAGCAGTTAGTGGCATCATTGTGTATTCACTTCAAATCACAAGTATTCACTCAAAGCTTAGCATTTGTTCAGTGCGTAAGGAACTGTGACAAGAACTCTCTGATATAAAAAATCCACTAAAGTTGGTTTTTAAACTTCCGTGGTCCGGTGCAGCTGGTGAACTGCGATCGCGAGAAGTGACAAGGTCGCTTACTACTCGCCGCGCCGAAGACCAATGGGTCAGCCGGCTTGTCAAGTTGTCAAGTGCGTTGATCAGCCAATCAGCGTGATTGTTTATTGCTTTTGCGTTTACGCTCGTGTACGCGATACGCACAGTCACGACCACGGAAGTTTAAAAAAACCAACTTTAGTCCTCCTGCGCTTCACACAAGTTTGTGTGCGCTTCACGTGCACCCCCTCTTGGGAGTGAGGAACTGGAGCCACAGTTCTAACTCAAAGCAGTGCATGGTGTGCACACGTGCCCATTTAAGACACTGCATATATATGTAGCTGCCTCGATGCACTGATGTCATTGGCTGCCTCGGCCAAAAGCAGATATTCAAAACACAAAATATTTCGCTTATGGAGCTAATAACATGAAAATAAGAAACTTAATTTACAGGTAAATGAATCTATTGACTTACAAATCACAAATTGAAACATTAATTTACAATGCTGAATCCCAACTTTCAATTTCTTGGTCAATAAACAAAATTATTAGCTCTGTTTTTAGTTTCATTAAATAAACATAATAGTGTGGATTTTAAATAGAATAGCCCAATCTGTATTCTTACCTTGTTGAAATAACCTAAGTACTCCCCATCCACATGATACATGTTGGCTCTTGCCTTTCTTTGGTGTCAGTATACCGATGACTTCAACAACCACAACTATGTTTGGGTCAGCTAACGATGTGTGGAAGTATACAGGCTGTATAAGAATAAGTAATTAAGCATTATGAAAATGATATTATTATAATGAAACAAAAGCTGATGACTTTTAATTACTATAAATTAGACATATCCAAATGTTGAATGTCTAGATGTCATCAAGTCCCGGGCATCAAGTGTACCAATTTTTTTACAAATGTATAATCTTATTATGGATAATAGTAGCAATAGCATGCCACATGATTTTGGGTTAACAAATCCAAAATGCTTAAATTATGCTACACGATGTTAAAGATTTCATTAACCCAACATCCTGGGTGTGATTTTTTCGGAGGTGCCCTTTTTATTTACCGCCACTGCCCCGCTGAAGGGGAGGCCCCTACCCAGTAATATGTTTTATATGGATAATAATCCAAAAGCTAAAGCATGCAACATGATTGTGGGTTAACATATTCAAAATGTTTAAATTGAGCTACATAAATGTTAAAGATTTTTCATTCATATTATTCCATTTCATTAACCCCAACATTCTTGGGGTGACTTTTTCGGAGGTGTACTTCCATTGACCGCTGCCGCCCAACTGAAGTGGAGGCCCCACCCAGTAATATTTTGTAGCAATGATAGCATGGTGATGTTATGGTACTGGTTAATAGGGACTGCCCATCTTATCGTCAAGATAATCGCACAAGACCGTGGAGTTATTGCATTTAGCTTGAGAGCCGTTACTGTGGTCGGCAGCCTAGGGCCAATGGCACACTTTCATGTCTGTACTTAGATGTGGGTGGGTTTTTATTCTAAGTATCCTAATACAATTTTAATGACCAGGCATACAAGTGGGCAATTCCAAAAAGTCCTGCAAATCAAACTAGCCCTATGGTCAAGCGCTTGTGCGCTGCATGAAACATTTATGGGATCTTGTCCGGAAAATAGGCTTGGGGCATCACCAATCCCTAAAAAATTGTCTTTGCTCTTTTTTTGATGAAATATCATCTAATTCCGGAAAAGTAAACAAATATTATATGGCCAACATTTCCAGAAATCTTGTATCCCTGAACTGAATTGGAATCAGGGTGTTAGCTAGCCACCTGTCATTTTGGACAGGCAGTTTGCTCCTGTGACAGGCAAAATTAATGGCTGTGTCATGCTAAATTCTACAAAATAATACTTGAATATAAGTGCTGTGATCTCAAAATAAGGCCAGATTAATAAATGAAGGGACAGAGGTCTAGTTTATGTTTTCAGAACTGACAGTTTTGGTGAAAATGACAGGCACTTGTCAATCCTAGCTAAGACCCTGATTGGAATGGCTTTACTCACCACATTGTACTGTAACTTTGGCACCTTGTTAGTAACAGATGTTTTGCTTCTTTTCCTTGGTCCAACCCATGTCCTACCAAAGAACCGCTTGTAGGTGATATCAAACAGGTTCAAACGCACTTCATATTCAATTGATCCTTCTTCTTTCTGTAATGTAAAAGAGAGAGAAAAAGAAAAAGAATTAGTGAAAGTAACATAATTTTCCTCCTGGAAGAACATTTGTAAGAATTAAACTTGTAGATGTAACAAGAACTGCTTCTAAAAAGATATACATGCCGGGGAGCATAAATTCACACTGTGATGTGATCTGATCCCCGGGATCTGATCCATTCTGGTCAAATGTGGAAAAATGTTGTGAAATTGAAAAAATTTGGAAGCAAAAACAATGGGCCATTCCAATACATACACCTAGACATGATCTTAATTTCCCACACAGGGGTGTAGCTTTCAAATCGAGTTTCACAATCAGGTAACTCCATTTGAAATTCACACTCCCTATAGATGCGGAAGAGCAAGGTCATGTCTTCCATACAGGATGTAAGGATTTCAACTGGAATAGCCCAAAGAAAATCAACAAATAAAACAAGTACAAATTTTATAAATGATCACAAACTTTGCTTTCATTTTGGCATTTAGCGTAAAGTTTTAAGGTTGGTCTCAACCCTGGAATTATGGAAACCTTTGGGCCTCATAACTGCTATTGTTGGTCTAAAATGTATAAAAGTGTACATTTAGAATTGTATAGATTTGACGAACCCATCTGTGAGGTCAAATTTGGGCAAAAAAGGTTTTCGTAAAATTCCAGGGTTAATTAAAGGGGGTACTACACCCCTGCACAGATTTGTGCTTATTTTTGCATTTTCTTTCAAATTATAGCGCATTGGGGACAAGTAAGATATGTATATTATACGGGCAAGGACTACAACTGCTGCACTGGAAATTTTATTTCAGCACAGACAACAGATATGGAGTTGCAGTCAAAAATGAGGGAAAACCAATATTTGATCAATAAATCAATAACGACTTGCTTTGACTTGTTTAATTTTCAGTACAGTAGTTGTAGTCCTTGCCCCTATAAAATACATATTTTACTTGTTACCAATGCGCTATAATTTTTGAGAAAAATGCAAAAATAGGCACAAATTTAGCCAGGGGTGTAGTACCCCCTTAAGACCAACCTTACAATCCTTATTCTATAAAGTTGTCAGAATATAGTTTACATTAAATCTTGTTTGGATACCAACCCTTTTAGTATCAGTTTCAATATTCTGTGCTTCCAGTAGACCATCTACCGAATGCAATGCAATACAAAACGGTACCCAATCCTCCAGCCTCTTATCCTTCCCATCCTCATCCACACATAGGATGGTCCGTCGATACGCAGCAGGAACGCTTCGAAACTGCGCAAACGCAACCCTCAAAGCTTCCACTTCCGTTTTTGTCTGCACAACTTCGGCAACCGACTGAAATGTGTCGTTAAAGTTCAACGGCGATGCAGAGTATGGGAATGGAGACTGGGGTGGCAGAAGACTGAACATATACGGTGGTTCCGGTGATCGTAGTTCAGGTGGTACCGGAGTGTAACCTCCGGCGAATGCTGGTACAGGTGACATTGTCGAAATGACATTCTCATCCCCAGGCGTTGGCAAGACAATTGTCGGTACCGATAACATCGTATGAGAGCTCTATGCCAATCTAATGAATGCTCCAATGCTATTTGCTTCCAGATCTGTACGTGTTTGGATGAGTATGATTTGCATTTCAAATACTGCAAAAGTGTAATGTTTAGTGTGATTATGATTTTTTGCACTTTGCCAATTTTGAACTGTTTCAATTACTTTTAAATTTTCAATTCTACTCCCCATTCCAGAAAAATACAGCACTAATTTTTTGGGATTAAAACAATATATCCTGTTTTGACAAATGAAACATAGTTAAATCCAAATCCTTTGATTATAGTTCTAACTGGCAATAAAAGTAAATTTTTTGCAAATAATGGCCAAAAACTTGCGTTGTTAGGTGTTTTTTGTATGCTGTGACAAAAAAAAACAAAGACTTGTACTAAGACTAATTTCAGTTTAAGCATTCCAATTTTTGGAAAAAACAGGTTTCATTTTTATAAGCAATCAATTAATTATAGTAACACATTTAGTGAAAATCGGAGCAAAATTTCATCATGTATTCAAGATTTTGAATGCATAGACTTGTTCAAAGTCTTTGATTTTTGTGACTCAAGGCATTTTTTTTCAAGAAATAGTGAACTTTTCTTTTATCTCCAGTTAGTACTATAAAAAGAATGACTAGGATTGAGCTATGTTTCATTTAGCAGAACTTGATATTTTTTTTTATCCCAAAAAATCAGAATTTGACCTATATACAAAGGAAATATATGCCAGCGTTGTTATCTTCTTGGTAGTACGAAAAGCCCCAAAATAAATAGTTTTTGGGCAGGAAACACCTCCCATGTACTTGTGGCCCTTGAATATGTTTAAAATAAAAATTACCAAGAGGTTACATAGGAAGTTTTGCTTTAAACATGTTCAGGGGCCAATGACACATAGGTTTTTCCTGCCCAAACGGCAACATTTGTAACACAAAAATGTCCACTTTTATAGTACCGAAGAATCACTCTCTTATCTGGATCAAATGAATGTATACCCCTATGAAAAGAAGCTGGAACTAATCCTTTAAAAACTTCACAAAACCTCTCCTTGATGACGACAAAACACATTGAAAATCTTCATATAGGTGACACCAGTAAGGGAACAAACAAAAAGTTCAATGATATCCTATAAACGAAAGTCCTTTCATATAAGGGCTGTAGAGGGGGTCAAAAAGTCTGACTAAGTTTCTAAAAAAGTAGTTAAATGTTGAATATTCAGAGTGACATTTTCAACATTTAACATGTTTCAGGAGGGAAGGAGGGAGGGGGCTCAAGTTACAACTGGAATACTCTCATTGTAACTTTTGAGGTGCTCTAGAGTAGCCAACTTCAGCCAAGACTATCGTTTTGGTATCATTTTAGCCAAGGGTTAAATCCTTGTTTAGGGTGCTTTTCAAAAGTTGATTATCGCGGATGGTGTACAGGCCACAATGGGAGTGACCCCCCCAGGCAAACTATCCTAATTAGTCATAATAATATCCAAATGATCTAAAATATCCAAATATCTGAAATATAAAATTATCCATAATAGCCTTGATAATATCCAAATCTAAAATATCCAAATATCTAAAATATTAATAGGCGCAACTATTATCCAAATTAACCATAATATTCATTACTACTATCCGAATAACTTAAATATCTAAATAGCTAAAGATAATTGGATATTTGTCAGGATAATTTATAAGTCTCAGGCAATCACAACATCATGCCTATATATGTAAGAAAAAAAATTTAACAAACAAATGAATAGTAACCATAAAAACAAATTAAAACATCCATCTCTCAACACAGTGGCATGTCTAAGGGGCTTTGAGTGCTGAAGCCCCCCGCACTTTGTTAAAAATCATGTACAATGAGCCAATTTTTGCGATTTTAGCCATTAAGCCCCGCATAACTCTGAAAGCCCCTCTGAGCCCCCGCAGGAAAAGATCCTGGACACGCCGGTCCAACACGCGATATTCAAAATTCCGGGCGCCAAAATTGTCGAGTGCAACGACGTCCCAGTAATACAATGAGGGCCGATGACAATTGCACATAAATAATCATTACGTCATTGCACTTAGACAATTTCGTTATTCATTTTCATGGTCAATATGAGTTTATTTTAAATAAAATCATGTGATTCGTGCTTGATAATAATTTTTCTAACATATGAGTCATAATGTTATGGAGACTCCCTTTAATGGCTATGACCTAGCTAGCTATAGGTTGTATCTGTGGTGTGGTGTAGATGATGTAAACATCTAGACATGCAGTGTTGGGAGGTGTATGTTAATTGCTTGCTATACATGTTCATGTGTAGGCCTATACCACGCTCACAGTGAACTGCGTGGTTAGGGTGGCAAATCCCCAGTATTACAAGGCAGTATAATAAAACCACATAAATTAAAATGGCAGCAGGCGGTGCACTAGGTAACAAATCAGTTGCTAAACGGACCAAAAGTTTTGATGTTTTTATCCCCATAGAGCAAGGGACGAGTAAACATGTTCACCTGCAGATTCTACAAGGTGATATCACTAAAGAAAAAACTCATGCTATGGCTGTCTTCAGATCAGATACAGACAATGCAGAGGGTGATTCATTGAGGATATTACAGGCTGCTGGAGATGGTATAGAAGCAGAGTATCAACATGCTAAAACTAGAGGAGGCAAGAATGTAAAAAATGGTGTTGTGTTAACCGGAGCAAGAGATTTAGAGCACCCAGAGCATATCCTACACCTATTGGTGAATAAGAATGATGTCAAACTACGGATAGCGCTTGCTCTTGCTCTTCGGCTGGTAGAAAAGCAGTACTCAAGATCTATCGCATTTCCCCATCTACCTGCTGTACTTTGTTCAATGGAAACAGTCAAGACTATGCTGGAATCATTTGATGACTTCACTAGAGTGGATTGTCCAATGTGCCTTCACTTTATCCAAGTAGTACTAGCAAATGATTATGGGTTTTATCGATATACAGCTGCAAGACAGAGTTTTGAGTTTGAGATGTATAGAGACCTACTGATTCAGGAGTTTGACCAGTTTTCAGACTCAGACTCAGATCTAGTCTTTTCAGGTAGGGAAATAAAAGCAAGCTTTTTTGAATTGGGCTTTCCGTGTTGAAATAAAGTCTAATAAAAAAAGAACCTCTTCCATGTACAGAATTATCAAGGCCAAATTTCGAACAAATTTTGAATATATCACATTCTTGAAACCCAGCAGATTCTGATACCTTCCCCTAGGGCTGTGTGCATTAATTATGAGCCCTGGTGGGAGGGTAAAATTTGGGGGGCAAGAAATTTTTGGCGAGCCGAAAGGCGGCGCAAGCGATTTTTGGCACACATTCATGGGGCGCCTTTTAAATAAAATGCTCTAAAAGGCTTAGGAAAACAGTACAGAAATGCTTAAATATCCTAATTTTCCTGCTTCCTGCGCTCGCAGATGGGGGGGCAAAGAACTTTTGACAGGCCGAGAGGGGGGTAAGCAATATTTGGCGGGCCGAGAGGGGGGCAAGCGATTTTTGGTGAGCCGTTTTGGAAATTTTACCCCCGGGCTCATAATTATTGCACAGCTTCACAGTTATATATGGGTCTTCAATGTTGCAAGTTGCAGTTTCGATCAATTCACATGGAATAAATGTGTACACCTATTATAACTCATACAAAGATTCATGTCATTTGATTGGTCAATTACTAATGATTTATTTTTGCTATTTTTAGTATCTGCTGCAAAAAAAATACTACACTTCGCAAGAGAGTAATACCTGTAGCCCATTATCTTTTGCAAGCCATGGCAAAGCTAATAAGCTTGTGCATAGCATTAACTTTCACCGGCAGTGACCAATAGGACTCGACAATTATAAGGGTGAATTGCTTCTAAACTACTCATGAAAACATTTTAATGTTTAAATGTTTAAAAATATTTGTATATTAATTAGTGGTATTAGTGGCGTTTGTGTCATAGGGGTGCGCCCTCCCTCGAAGTAACAATTTTGGAAAATCCCATTAAAAATTATCCAAAAAAAAGCTGGTGCCCTTCCAGGCTCGGTGTTCCAATAATATTAATAATATTTTTTATTACAGCTAATTCTGATTATGAGAGATCAGATGTTATTCACTATAACATTGATGTCCAACCTCTGTCAGTACGTATATCTTCATATAGGAAACTCTCACATGATTATGATGAGTCCAGGGATATTCATGCCAAATTGGGCAAAGTCTATCTTCATGTGCACTATTCTAGAGACTACTACCACGACCATCAGAACGTTGCATTTGTAGACTTTCAAAATGCAACCAAAGAGCATCAATCGTCAGCATCGCTTAAAGTTCCATTCCAACACCAACAATTCTCAGATATTACGGCAACTCCTCTGACTGACAACATCTCTATCAAAACAGCAGAAAACCAAAGTCTCTTTGAAATTACCATTGATGAAAAGCCAGGAAAGTTTCCTAGAATAAGATCAGCAATTCACAGAGTGCTACAATATGCAGATAAGAAAGGCATCAGTTACATCTGCTTTCCTGCAAAGTTTGATTATGGAGATGATCAAATTGAACTACCAAAGAAGACGACCCGGCACTGTTATCAGCAGAAAGAGTACAATATTTTCCCACTTCTGTACTTCAATGCTGTATATGACTTCGCTCTCTATGGTCAACCATCCATTCAACATAGCATCCATATCCACACCAGTAGCCCGTCTCATTTGACGAGATACAAGGATGTATGGTGTGAAGGGTTTCCCTCCAGTCAAGGGAAGGAATCAGGTTGCTTTGAGTCTCTCTTCACTCAGCTGAACATAGATCCACTCTTTATAGCTTGTGACCTGAGTGTTGTGAAGGAAACTTACAGAGTCTCCAGAAGCAGGTGGAAATGGAACCAGTACAGAGAAGAGTTCTATCTTCCTGAGGAGAAATCAACCTATCTTGATCGATTCACCTATGGGCGTGCCTTGGTAGCACCAATCAAGATACCCTATGATGTGATGTTCTCAGAAAGGTAATTTATACACAACGTTAATTCAAAAAGCAATAAACATTTTCCGGTACAGTTATGATAAATGGATATATATGCTTCAATGAATTCATAGGCCTTTTTGATTTGTGTTATAATTTGTCACAGTGCAGACTTTTAAGCCTGATCCAGGCTTGTGCTAATTCAGATCACACGACGACTGGCCACTAGGCCAAAAAAAAATGGTTTGATTGTCCATACATCCCTTCCAAGGGGAAGGGTCGGTCGCCGGTCGGTCAAATTAAAAAAAAAAAAAAATTTAAAGGTCATAGCCAAAACATGTTGGCATAATTAGCTTAACAAATAGGTGTGATTTGGGATATTTCTCTGTATACTGTATACCACTTATCCTACTCCCCAATTCCAGAAAAATACAGCACTAATTTTTTGGGATTAAAAAAATATTAGCAAGTTCTGAAAAGTGAAACATAGCTCACTCCTAATCATTTATTTAGTACTAACTGGAGATAAAAGAAAAAGTTCACTATTTTACTAATTTCTTTAAAAAAGGGACACAAATATGCATTTTCGGCACGTTTTCTGACAATCGAGTCACAAAAATCAAAGACTTGGAACAAGTCTAGGTATTCAAAATCTTGATTATATGTCGAAATTTTGCTCTAATTTTCACTTATTTGTGTAACTTTAATTAAATGATTGGTTATAAGAATGAAACATGTCTTTTCCAAAAATTAGAATGCATAAATTGTATTTCAATTTCATATAAGTCTTTAGACTTGATTGTCACAACATGTGAAACACACCCTAAAAATGCATGTTTTTGGCCCTTAATTCATAAATTTGGCAAAATAGTGAAACTACACTTTTGTTGCCATTGCCAGTTAGAACTAAATGAATGATTAGGATTGAGCTGTTTCATTATTGGCAGAAGTTGATAATATTTTTCTAATCCCAAAAAATTAGTGCTGTACTGTATTTTTGCTGAACCATGAAATGGTATCAGCCTATTGGTGAATGTTACTTACTAGCTTACTTACTAGCTTACTAACTGACTAACCATTTGGTCTGAAATGGACATATCTCTAAATGCCATGAAGGTATGACCCCATGATTGGTATCATATGAAAGAGGAAAACATAAAGAATATAATAAAAATATTTCCAAACGTCAGAGGTCATCCAGGGGTCACAGGGGTCAAAAAAGGTCATTTTAACCGAAAATGCTCAGATTGAGCTTAAATTTAAATGCAATGATGCTTATGACATTCTTAACTTGTTTAAAACATTAAAAAATCAGGTCATTAAGGGGTCATAAAGGAGTCAAAGGTCAAGGTTTTCAAAATGATCCAATTGAGCTGAAATTTAAATGCAATGATCCTTATGATATTCTAAACATTTAAAAAATATTTCAAAATTCATTTAAGGTCATTAAAGAGTCATAAAGGGGTCAAAGGTCAAGTATTTCAAAATGCTCCAATTGAGCTGAAATTTATGTACAATGATCCTTATGACATTCTAAACATGTTGACAAATTTTAAAATTCATTTAAGGTCATTAAGGGGCAATAAAGGGGTCAAAGGTCAAGTTCTCAAAATGCTTCAATTGAGCTGAAATTTAAATACAATGATCCTTATGACATTTTTAACATGTTTTAAATATTTTAAAATTCATTTAAGGTCATTAAGGGGGTCATACAGAGGTCAAAAGTCAAGTTTTCAAAATGCCAGCTTTCCACAATCAAGGTATATTAAAACGGCAATTAATGAAACAGTCTTATTAACATTAATACTATCCAGCACAGTATTGCTGCTTGATCAGATCGTCACAGTCATCCGCCTAACTTACCTTGTGTCCTTGCAAAGGGCACAGTTGCTCTAGTTTATTTTATATTCTTCACTTTTCCTCTTTCATTAACACCACTCGGGCGGTCATACCTTCGTAGCATTTCAAGATTATGTCCATTATAGACTCCGGGTGACAGTGGTATAGGGCTACCACAATATACTGCTGAAGCCACATGGTTCAGCTATGGTGCGGTTATCGCTCTAGTTATGGAATAGGGAGTAGGGCTGCACGACATAGGCTTTTTTAGTAGTTGACTAATCGCCACCCAAATAGTCGCGCCTATGACTATTAGCGACTTTCTAAGGTCAAATTTCAAAAGTTCAAGCTTACTTTTTTTGTTCAGAATACACTTTTTCTTTATTTAAAAAGCCAAGAAGGCTGAGATCAGGACGGGCGTCAGGACCTGGCTGCAGTACATCCCAGTACTGCATTGGGGCTCCTGTTGAAATGAGGGTTCTTCATAACCACAGCAAATGAATGCCAATGGCGAACGTCACCAGTACAATCAGCAGTGTTGGAGGACTGGGGACTCGGTCGAGTCCTCCTCGAGTCCGGCAAAATAGGGTCTTTTTAGGTCTTTTATTTTCATTTATTGTAAACTTCAATTGTGAACAATAATACAACAGGGCCCTCAAGTTAAATTTTGGTAGGGGTGTGCCGCGCCGAACTTTGAGTATTAAGAACTGTAAGCAAAATAGGAGCTTGATGAACTGAAATTTCAACATTTTTGTGGTCCGTGAACTAAAATTCGGACAAATTATAGGCTTTGAGCTAACAAATTCAAAATGTTTCCAAATTTGAGCTAAAGAGCTATTTTCAGAGTGTTGGGCTCAATGAACTGGAGCATGATGCGAATGTGGGTCTTAAGGGAGCCTTGACCGCCGCACATACCCGTACCACCTTTACCCGGGGGGTCACTCCCATTGTGGCCTGTACACCATCCGCGATAATCAACTTTTGAAAAGCACCCTAAACAAGGATTTAACCCTTGGCTAAAACAATACCCTAAACAGGGATTTTATTCCTTGCATCAAATTTCATACCCTAAATTTCATTTCCGCGTATTAAGCAATTGCAATTTTGCTACCCTTTTTCCCAATATTTCATGTTTTTGACACCCTAAACGCGTTACGCGCGTATCGTGCTTACCCACGAAAAACTACCCTTTTTACGCGTTTTCATTATCGCGGATGGTGTACAGGCCACAATGGGAGTGACCCCCGGCACCTTTACATGTGAGTGGCGCCCACCCCACCCCGAAATAATACTGCATATGCCTACATGTACACCCAGATCCAACACCCCTTCGTTTGGCACTTTAAAACACAAGCCTAATAAGTTACTGTGAGTCTATGATTATACTCTGTTTCCAAGGTATGCTACCTAAGTAAAAATTATGAGCATTGGGGGAAGGTAAAATTGAGGGTAAGAATTTTTGGCCTATCAAAAGGAGGGTGGAAGCAATTTTGGCAAACCGAGAGGGGGAACAAGCAATTTTTGGCACATATGGGGCTACTTTCAAATAAAACGCTCTAAAAAGGTTTAGAAAACAGTACGGAAACACTTACATATAGGCAAATTTCCCTACTCGCTGCGTTTGCAAAATAGAAAACAGTACGGAAACGCTTACATATATATGCAAATTTCCCTGCTCGCTGCGCTCGCAACATATATCTAAACCATTTAGGGTTTGTAAATTGGGATCCCAAAAAAAAATGGCATGTGCAAAGGGAGCTAGTGCAAAGATTTTTGGCAGGCCGAGAGGGGGGGCAAGCGATTTTTGGCACGCCGAGAGGGGATAAGCATTTTTTGCAATTTCACACCTACCCAGGTTCCGAATAATTATTGCACAGCCCCAAAACAATGATAGGTATGACTAGCAAATTATGTATTTACAAGAAAATAATATAGAACTAAAATTCTGGTTAAGTATAGGCCTACGTTGATAAAGTATTGGTGAAAACCCCGGGCCTTGAATTTGATACATAAGGACTCGGACTCAGACTCGAACATTGAGGACTCAGACTTGGACTCGGACACCAAGGACGTGGACTTGGACTCGGACTTTGACTCGGATGATGAGGACTCGACTACAACACTGACAATCAGCACATTGGAACATTTTATTCCCAACAATAAAGCTGTATGTATAAGCCAAAGCACAACATGACATTAAAATACACAGGAAGGAATAATAGGTAAAGTAACTTTCACAAAGGTTTTCAAGGCGGTAGCACTTGTTCTTAGATAATTTTTTTGCACTTTTAGAACTCGTCTTTACTTCAATTTTGTTACTTGTTGAACTTTCAGGAACAGTCACCAATTAGCAATCATTAGTCGTAGTAGCGACTATCATCAAATAGTCGCGACCTCAACTATTGGCGACTTAGTCATACAGGCCTACTTCATTCATGTTTTTAAAACAGGTTAGAAGTGTGAACTGTTTAAAAAAACTTTTTAGAATGTCAAAATTTTTGAAGGAATTTCCAAAATTAGGGTCGGTATTCTTTTATCAGGGATGTAAATCTTCCGGAAATTCCTGCAATTCCGGAAATTTGCCTCCCCCCCCAAAAAAAAAATATCTGGAAATTATGTAAAAAAAACCCTTTTTTTTAGCATTTCTGGAATTGGATGATGATAATATATCATAATAAAAAGAGCCAAAAACCTTTTTTAGGAGGGGGTGATACCCTGCAGCCTATTCCCAGGACAAACCCCCTATACCCCCTGTATGTTCAATACCTCGCGCAAGCCCTCGGCCACCTGTCCAAGGATCAGATGGGTTTTCAGGAAATTGATATGTTGCCCATTTACATCCCTGTTTTATGCAGTAAAACAAAACAAAAAAACTTCTTTCCAGATTTTCCAGATTAGGGTCGGTCGGATGAGGACAATCAAACAACTTTTTTGCCCTATTGGGATATCTATATCCAGTCCAGAGAACACATTTAATTATCAATTTTCCCCTTGGTGAATTTCATACCATAATTTGTTATATATCATGCATGTTGTGTTCAAAGTAATTTCATCTAAACATACATGATTAACGCATTAACCAATATTTTTTGTGTCCTAACCTCCAGATCAACCTCAGGTGGCAAATCATCTTCATCAGATCAGACTGAAGAAGGTTTCAGAGAATACAAAGATTATATAGATATGAACAGCTATATCAGGGATTCATCCTGCATGAGAACAGTAGTACGGTTTGATAACGCACCACCACCTCCACCAAAACCATCATCTGCATTGGCGCAACGCATCCAATTAAAGAAGAAAAAGGAAAAAAGAGGTTTTTCCCACCAGGGGCCTTAAAGGCGAGCCCCTGGACCCCATGGGTAAAAAAATTCACTATAACAGTTCAAATTGACCCAACAAAAAAGCCTTTCAGAGGAAACACTGACCAGTTAGTAATACTTTTAGAACCACAAGCCTTGATAGAACTCAAAAATGTAGAGCAGGGTTGTAGCCCGGGGGGACCATACAGTCGCAAACATAGGCAGCATTTTCGGCCTTTTGGTATATATGACCCCCTTTTCTAGCCTTTTGGTATATAAATGACCCCTTTTCTAGACCAATTTTGGTATGGATGTATCCTTTTTTCTATTTTTTTTTGTTGAAAATAGCCCAATTTTGCCTCAAGCTGAATTTATACTCGATCGCTTTTGTAGAAAAGCGATTTTCACGCATGCTCAATGTTTACTTACATTTCCAGAGCGTCAAGCCGATCAATCGATTCAAATCGCAGAGGCAAAAACGACGTCGCTTTTGCAAGTTGAAGAAATCTTAACTTCCCTGCGATATCGCTTGACACGTGAATGCGTCAACCAATCATATACATTGTACAACCATCTGAATCTATTATTTTGCTAATTAATTTACCTTTCTCGATTATTAATTTTTCGTGATGAATTAATTCAAAGCAATAATTATTGACGTGGCATTTAGAATATATTAATTGTCGTCTGCAATCGCTATCGCCGTGATAAGTATAAATGCAAAAGCGACGAGCGATGCATCACAAAATTCGGCGATTGCCCATCGCTTTTCATAAGCGTTTAATCGCAATCGCTCGGTGATCGAGTATAAATTCAGCTTCACTGTAGACACAATTTTAGAAATTTACACAAAATTTGGGCGAAAAGTAAGTTGTTCAAATTTAAAAAATTTGTGTTAAATTTGGCAGAAAATTTTTGAATTTTGACATAGTGATGAGTCCACATTTCTTGAAAAATTGGTATATTGGTCCACTTTCAAATTATCAGCAGCACACCCCAACCCAAACCAAACTTCAGTACACCCCACCCTGGGTTATTTTTTAATGTCTTTTTAAAAAAAATGCTTTTGTTTTAAGTGTAAGGATACTTTTTGCACATAAAGTGCCAAAGTGGCAAAGTACAACATGAGTATCACATTTTGAGATCAAAGCTGTCACGGCAAAATATCCAATTCAAAGAATATCACCATTCATAATCCGCAACCTAACCATAAATAATTGGCAGTGACAATTATTCAGCACAGCTTGTTCATTGATGAATTATTGTTATTGTACTTTTTTGTATGAATACCAATGTACGATACCGGTACCAAAATGTGTGTCAAATTTGTTCAAATAGTATGTATAATGTACATGTTATACAGGGTGTCCCAGAAAAAATTACCGAGTGAATAAAATTGAACGTAAGTCGAGAAATAGACATCAGAATCAAACAATTTAAAATGTAGCGCATAGCCTATTTTGTTGTGCATCACATACGAAAATTGTATTTGATTCGGTTGACTGGTTCCGAAGAAATGAACGATTGCATAAAGCGTGCATAAATGCACTTCATTCCAAGTTTGATAAACCGGCGCTATTTTTATACTCGCTCACCACTTCCTAAAGTTTGTGTATCTTATTAAATTTAGTCCACAATATCTATTAAAACCCTCGGTGTCATGTCATTCATGCTTTCACTAACGATGAATAACAATTTGTCCGAGAAAACTTTGATTTCTGCAATTGGAAGCTCTCCAACTTTAATTCTTTAGGTTGTCCAAATATACTTTACAAAGAACATTTGAGCCAAAACTGACAATGATCAAGTGCTAACAGCTTTACGTGTTATTTTTGATACCACGCAACATTAATGTTAACGTTTTAAAAGATTTAAACTTTGCATTACAATTCCTTGGAAATATTCCGAAAACATTAATGTGTGTGAGAAATGTTTAAGCCAGCTGGAATTCTTTATGTAGTAATTCTTTATGCAACATTTATATCAAAATTAACAAAAAAGATATTTACAAATACTGAGCATCATCTTACATGCAAGCTTTCATTTTCAAAACCGTGCAGGTTTTCAAATTTGAACAAAACCTAATTAAATGTTTTGCAAGAAACAGGTTGTTTAAAAAGAACGAAAAGGATTTCATAGAACAAAATATGAAGCCCATTGATAGTTTAACCACTAGTGCGCACACATTGTGTTGAATGATCTTTCTTTCAAACTTGGAATGAAGTGAATTGATACATGTGTTATGTAATCGCTCATTTCTTCGCGATCAGTCAACTGATTCCAGTCAAATTGGTGTATAAGAAGCAGAATAAGATGGGCTACACGCTGATGTTTAGATTTTTGGATTCTGATGTCTATTTTTCGACTTACGTCCAAATTCATTTGCCCGGTAATTTTTTCTGGGACACCCTGTATACATGTGTTATATACATGTGTATATGAAATAGCCAGTATAGTGCTCATTTCATTTGACTCTCCTTCACTATCTATGCTCCTACAGAGCAATTAAAAATAACACAATCAAATTGTGTTTTTGAAAACAATATATTACATAATCATTATTGTATGTTCATTATTATACAGCAATTTATACTTTGGTTTAAAATAGGCCTACATGTAATACAACACTTTTTTTAACATGATTGATCAAAGGGGGTACTCAATCCAAATGACAATACAGGGATGTGTCGCAAACATGATTAGCATTTTCGGTCATTTGGTATATCAATGACCCCTTAAGCCAATTTTTTTCCGGAAATAACCCAATTTTGCCTCAATTTTCAGGAAAATTTGTAAAAGACAATTTGGGTTAAATTCGGCCTAAATTTTTCACTTTTGGTATATCGATGGGTCCAAATTTCTTGACAAATTGGTGTATTGGGTCCACTTTCAAATTCTCAGCGACACCTACCAAAACCAAACTTGAGTACCCCCCCCCCCCACCCCCGGGTCCAAAGCACTATCTACAGGGCACCAACCATATAAAGACCTCCTATATTGAGTCCAGAGGTGCACTGTGGCCTAAAGTGACTTTGCAGGAAAAGCCTGAGAAAGTGTGCATATTTGGGCTATAGTAAAGATTCAAAACGGATAAATAAAAGTGCGGAAATTTGAAGTACAAAAAGTAGGAATAAAATTGAATATTCATGTACGTAGTGGTATATACTAAATTAGAAGAATACAGGAAAACCTCCCATGTATTTGTGGCCCTTGAACATGTTTAAAACAAAATTGCTAATTGAGGTTACATAGGGAGTTTTGCTTTAAACATGTTCAGGGGCATGACACATATAGGAGGTTTTTCCTGCTCAACGGCAAAATTTGTAACACAAAAATGTCCACTTTTAGAGTACCGAAGAATCACTCTCTTATCTGGATCAAATGCATGTATGTATACCGCTATAAAAAGAAATTGAACTAATCCTTTAAAAACTTCACAAAACCTCTCCTTGATGATGACAAAACACATTGAAAATCTTCATATAGGTGCAGTAAGGGAACAAACAAAAAGTTCAATGATATCCTATAAACAAAAGTCCTTTCATAAGGGCAGTAGAGGGGGTCAAAAAGTTTCTAAAAAAGTAGTTAAATGTTGAAATTCAGAGTGACATTTTCAACATTTAACATGTTTCAGGAGGGAGGGGGCTCAAGTTACAACTGGAATACTCTCATTGTAACTTTTGAGGTGCTCTAGAGTAGCCAACTTCAGCCAAGACTGGTTATATCCAGGGATGAAAATGAAAGTCCACTTTTGACAAAAAGCCTGAATAAGCCTGAAAAACAGTGTGAAATGACAATGGCTATAAAACAGGCTGAAAATAAAAGAAATTGCCTAAATCTAGACTACAAAATATCTAGACTCAGGCAAAAGCCTGAAAACTTACATCCCTGTGATACAGACATGATAGTACTTACTTTGAATTTTATCTATGACAGATTCGAGATCTTTGACTGACAATTGATTGATTGATTGATTGATTGATTGTTGATTGATTGATTTTATTTGGTTCCATATAAAATAGCAAAATACATAAATATAATATAACAAGTTTAAAATACATTACATATGACACTTGACAAAATAAGAAATTCCATCAAATTATCTAAAATATCCATAATATCCTTAATGCTATTCAAATTATCTGAAATATCCAAACTATCCTAATTAGTTATAATAATATCCAAATGATCTAAAATATCCAAATATCTGAAATATAAAATTATCCATAATAGTCTTGATAATATCCAAATCTAAAATATCCAAATATCTAAAATATTAATTGGTCCAACTATTATCAAAATTATCCATAATATCCATTACTAATATCCCAATAACATAAATATCTAAATAGCTAAAGCTAATTGGATATTTGTCAGGATAATTTAGATAGTTACAATCCTGCACCTTAAAGCCTTAATGTATGATTTCCGTCAAACTTTGATTTTGTTATTCTTTATTCAAAATGTTGAAATAATATTAGTAATAACTGACGAGAAGGGTTGCTGTCCAGTGTCCATTTTAGGTTGATATAACAAGGTAAAGTGAAAGAAACCCCATGGTTATTTTGGCCATTTAACACACAGTTATATGGGAGGACATATTATCATAATTTTTAAATTATGATAATACGTCGAACTTTGCTCTGTTGGTCTACAAAGACAACAAATTTGGCCGATTCCATTTAGGTGCAAGTTGGGACATGTGTAAACATTACAAATATGCACAAAAAAAATCAGGTTTGAAAAAAATTATCCAATTTCCTATTATAAGATCGACTTAGAGAAAAATAATTATCAAACTTGAATCATGTGGTTTTATTTAAAACAAACTCATGAATAGTAACAATAAAAACAAATTAAAACATCCATCTCTCAACACAGTGGCGTGCCAAGGGGGGCTTTGAGTGCTGAAGCCCCCCTCGCACTTTGTTAGAAATCATGTACAATGAGCCATTTTTTGGCGATTTTAGCCATTAAGCCCCCGCATAACTCTGAAAGCCCCTCTTAGTCCCCGCAGGAAAAGATCCTGGACACACCGGTCCAACATGCGATATTCAAAATTACCGGGCGCCAAAATTGTCGAGTGCAATATGGCGTCCACTCCCAGTAATACAATGAAGGCTGATGACAATTGAGCACAAATAACCATTACGTCATTGCACTTAGACAATTTCGGTGTGGGAATTTTGAATATCGTGTGTTGAGAGCCGACTGTTTTTATTCATTTTCATGGTCAATATGAGTTTATTTTAAATAAAATCATGTGATTCGTGTTGATAATTATTTTTCTAACATATGAGTCATAATGTTATGGAGACTCCCTTTAATGGCTATGACCTAGCTAGCTATATAGGTTGTATTTTGGTGTAGAGGATGTATAAAACATCCGGACATGCAGTGCTGGGAGGTGTATGTTAATTGCTTGCTATACATCATGTTCATGTGTATACCATGCTAACTGCATGGTTAGGGTGGCAAATCCTCAGTATTATGAGGCAGTATAATAAAACCACATAAATTAAAATGGCAGCAGGCGGTGCACTAGGTAACAAATCAGTTGCTAAACGGACCGAAAGTTTTGATGTTTTTATCCCCATAGAGCAAGGGACGAGTAAACATGTTCATCTACAGATTCTACAAGGTGATATCACTAAAGAAAACATTAATGCTATGGCTGTCTTCAGATCAGATACAGACATTGCAGAGGGTGATTCACTGAGGATATTACAGGCTGCTGGACATGGTATAGAAGCTGAGTATCAACGTGCTAAAACTAGAGGAGGCAAGAATGTAAAACAGGGTGTTGTGTTAACCGGAGCAGGGGATTTAGAGCACCCAGAGCATATCCTACACCTATTGGTGAAGAAGGATGATGTGAAACTTAGGATAGCGCTTGCTCTTGCTCTTCGATTGGCAGAAAAGCTGTGCTCAAGATCCATCGCATTTCCCCATCTACCTGCTGTACTTTGTTCAATGGACACAGTGAAGACTATGCTGGAATCATTTGATGACTTCACTAGAGTGGTTTGTCCAATATGTCTTCACTTTATCCAAGTAGTACTACCAAATGATGATGGGTTTTATCAATATGCAGCTGCAAGACAGAATGTTAACTTTGACATGTACAGATACCTACTGATTGAAGAACAGCGATCTTTTAATAGACGTCTCCAACAATGCATGATGCAAGTGACTGACGACAGCAGTACGGGTAAATAAAAGCAAGGAATTAAATCATGCATGCACAGAATTTATATATCCAGACAAAATTTCTAACAAATTTTAACTGGGATTACCATCCATCATAGGGCTGGATAGCTCAGATGGTAGAGCACTATAGTTCACCGGTTCTAATCTCGCTTCAGCCAAATTTTCTTTGCTCTCCTTTTTTATTGTTACCAGGTCAGTTTCTCTGTATGTATATCATTTACTATAAGTTTTGAATATATTTCATACATTCTGACAGTCAGATAGTAAGAAACAACCAATAAATAGGCATGCAGAAATATGGGCATAACGCATCAAAGGACCGACCTCCGTCATGACCAATTACGGAGTGCTACACATCGATGACATAGACGCTGGCATTAAATAACAATTTTCTTTGATTTGCCTCATTTGTTGCACTCAAAATTAAAAGGGGATATATCTGACAGTAAAAAGTAACAGTTTGTGGAAAAGAAATTTTACAAAATAATTATTTCTTATGGAAATGTTACAATATAAAACAAAATAATACTGAATGTTTTTTATTCACTATTCAATGGAAAGAATATTTTCATTCAGTGAAATATATGAACTGTTCCATTGTTGAATGGAACACTCCATATTTCTCTCATTAAAATATTCTTACCATTGTACTCATTAAAACATTAAGAACGTATGTATGTGTCATAGGGGCAGGCCTGACCCCTCGATGTGACAATTTTGGAAAATCCAGCTGAAAATTATCAAAAAACAGTTGGTACCCTTCCAGACTCGGTGTTCCAGCAATATAATAATAATAATAATAATATATTTTCTATTACAGATAATTCTGTTTTCTTTGCAGAAAGTTCAGATGTGGATGTACCTTACAACGAAACACATCAAAATGCCCAACCTCTGTCAGTACGCATATCTTCCTATCGGAAACTCTCGCATGATTTCTATCATGCAGGGGAAATTCATGCCAAATTGGGCCAGGTCCATCTTCATGTGCACGATTCCAGCGACTACAACCACACCCATCTGAATGTTGCATTTGTAGACTTTTGTAATGTACATGTAACCAGAGAGCATCAATGGCCAGCAATGCTTACAGTTTCCTGCCAATGCCAACAATTCTCAGATATTACGGCAACTCATCTGGCTGACAACATCTCTATCAAGAGAGTAGGAAACCAAAGTCTGTTTGCAATCACCATTGATAACGAGCCAGGGAAGTTTCCTAGAATAAGATCAGCAATTCACAGAGTGCTACAATATGCAGATCAGAAAGGCATCAATTACATCATCTTTCCTGCAGGGTTTGATTATGGAGATGATCAAATTGAGTTACCAAAGGCGACGAGTTACCATTGGTATTGGCCGAAAAGGTACAATATTTTTCAACTTCTGTACTTCAATGCTGTATATGACTTTGCTCTCTATGGTCAACCATCCATTCAACATAGCATCCATATCCACACTACAGAGTCTGCTGATAGTAACTGGACTTACGAGACTATATGTTTTAAAGGGTTTCCTCCAGTCAAGGGAAGGAAGCAGGTTGCTTTGAATCCCTCTTCACTCAGCTGACCATGGATCCACTCTTTCAAGCTTGTCATCTGAGTGTTGTGAAGGAAACTTACAGAGTCTCTAGATGCAAGTGGGTATGGGACCAGTGCAGAGAAGAGTTCTATCTTCATGCGAAGAAATCAACCAATCTTGATCGATTCACCTATGGGCGTGCCTTGCAACAGATAGCACCAATCAAGATACCCTATGATGTGATGTTCTCAGAAAGGTAATTTATACACAATGTTAATTCAAAAAGCAATAAACATTTTCCGGTATAGTTATGATAAATGGATATATGCTTTGTGAATTCATAGGCCTTTTTGATTTGTGTTATAATTTGTCACAGTGCAGACTTTTAAGCCTGATCCAGGCTTGTGCTAATTCAGATCACACGACAACTGGCCACTAGGCCAGAAAAAAAATTGTTTGATTGTCCATAGATCCCTTCTAAGGGGAAGGGTCGGTCGCCGGTCGGTCAGATTAAAAAAAAAAATTGAAGGTCATAGCCAAAACATGTTGGCATAATTAGCTTAACAAATAGGTGTGAATTGGGATATTTCTCTGTATACTTTAAATACCACTTTCTACTCCCCAATTCCAGAAAAATACAGCACTAATTTTTTGGGATTAAAAAAATATTAGCAAGTTCTGCAAAGTGAAATATAGCTCACTCCTAATCATTTATTTAGTACTAACTGGAGTGGAGATAAAAGAAAAAGTTCACTATTTTACTAATTTCTTTAAAAAAGAGCCAAAAATATGCATTTTCGGCACGTTTTCTGACAATCGAGTCACAAAAATCAAAGACTAGGTATTCAAAATCTTGATTATATGTCGAAATTTTGCTATAATTTTCACTTATTTGTGTCACTTTAATTAAATGATTGGTTATAAGAATGAAACATGTCTTTTCCAAAAATTAGAAAGCATAAATTGTAATTAGATTTCATACAAGTCTTTAGACTTGATTGTCACAACATGTGAAACACACCCTAAAAATGCATGTTTTTGGCCCTTAATTCATAAATTTGGCAAAATAGTGAAACTACACTTTTGTTGCCATTGCCAGTTAGAACTAAATGAATGATTAGGATTGAGCTGTTTCATTATTGGCAGAAGTTGATAATATTTTTTTAATCCCAAAAATTAGTGCTGTACTGTATTTTTATGGAATAGGGAGTAGGGCTGCACGGCATAGGCTTTTTTAGTAGTTGACTAATCGCCACCCAAATAGTCGCGCCTACGACTATTAGCCACTTTCTAAGGTCAAATTTCAAAAGTTCAAGCTTACTTTTTTTGTTCAGAATACTTTTTTTCTTTATTTAAAAAGCCAAGAAGGCTGAGGTCAGGACGGGCGTCAGGCCCTGGCTGCAGTACATCCCAGTACTGCATTGGGGCTGTTGAAATGAGGGTTCTTCATAACCAAAGCAAATGAATGCCAATGGCTTCGAGTCCTCCTCGAGTCCGGCAAAATAGGGTCTTTTTAGGTCTTTTATTTTCATTTATTGTAAACTTCTTCTATGTACATGAACAATAATACCAGGGTTCGGTTTTTGCCGGCAAAAACCTGTTTTTGCCAGCAAAGTGGCAAAAACCTGACAAAAACTGTTTTTGCCAGTTTTTGCCTGGTTTAAACTGGCAAAAATGGCAAAAAATGGCAAAAACTCACATATAGTCACTCAAATATTAAAAAGTGACACAGAAAGCTCATAAACAGTAACACACAACTTTTAACGAATCATTCAACCTATTTTTTTGTCTCATCAAGTCCTTAAAATGAAAATGTTTTGAATTTGATACATGCCACATTTCGATTAAATGCACTTGAGCAATGAAAATGCATGCCTTTAATTTCTAAAATATATTGTTTATAATTACACAATCTGGCCTTGTTACACTCTGGAACTTATTTTTGTAACTCAATAATTTGTTTTGAGATGAAAAAACTGAACTATAAATCACTTTTTTAGTTTTTGCCATTTTTGCTGGCAAATACTGTTTTTGCCAAGTGGTTAAAACCGCGGTTAAAACCACGGTTTTTTCCACCTGCGGCAAAAACCTGCGAACCCTGAATAATACAATGGGGCACTCAAGTTAAATTTTGGTAGGGGTGTGCCGCGCCGAACTTTGGGAATTAAGAACTGTAAGCAAAATAGGAGCTTGATGAACTGAAATTTCAACATTTTTGTGGAGGTCTGTGAACTAAAATTCGGACAAATTATAGGCTTTGAGCTAACAAATTCAAAATGTTTCCAAATTTGAGCTAAAGAGCTATTTTCAGAGTGTTGGGCTCAATGAACTGGAGCATGATGCGAATGTGGGTCTTAATATACCATATTATGATTCATAATAAAAAGAGCCAAAAACTTTTTTAGGAGGGTGATACCCTGCAGCCTATTCCCTGGACAAACCCCCTATATGGCCACCTGTCCAAGGATCAGATGGGTTTTCAGGAAATTGATATGTTGCCCATATACATCCCTGTTTTATGCAGTAAAACCAAAAAAAAACACTTCTTTCCAGATTTTCCAGATTAGGGTCGGTCGGATGAGGACAATCAAACAACTTTTTTGCCCTATTGGGATATCTATATCCAGTCCAGAGAACACATTTAATTATCAATTTTCCCCTTGGTGAATTTCATACCATAATTTGTTATATATCATGCATGTTGTGTTAAAAGTAATTTCATCTAAACATATACTTGATTAACGCATTAACCAATATTTTTTGTGTCCTAACCTCCAGATCAACCTCAGGTGGCAAATCATCTTCATCGGATGAGACTGAAGGAGGTTTCAGAGAATACAAAGATTATATAGATATGAACAGCTATATCAGGGATTCATCCTGCATGAGAACAGTAGTACGGTTTGATAACGCTCCACCACCTCCACCAAAACCATCATCTGCACCACATAGAGGTCGTATGCTGCGCGAATAGCCCAGCGCTTCCAAGAATTGGCGCAACGCATCCAATTAAAGAAGAAAAAGGGAAAAAGAGGTTTTTCCCACCTGGGGCCTTAAAGGCGAGCCCCTGGACCCCAAGTCCATGGGTAAAAAATTTCACTATAACAGTTCAAATTGACCCAACAAAAAAAAGCCTTTCAGAGGAAACACTGACCAGTTGGTAATGTAGAGCAGGGTTGTAGCCCGGGGGGACCATACAGTCGCATTTTCGGCCTTTTGGTATATAAATGACCCCCTTTTCTAGCCTTTTGGTATATAAATGGCCCCCTTTTCTAGACCAATTTTGGTATGGATGTATCCTTTTTTCTAATTTTTTTTTGGAAAATAGCCCAATTTTGACTCAAGCTGAATTTATACTCGATCGCTTTTGCAGAAAAATGATTTTCACGCATGCTCAATGTTTACTTACATCAAGCCGATCAATCGATTCAAATCGCCAAGGCAAAAACGATGTCGCTTTTGCAAGTTGAAGAAATCTCAACTTCCCTGCGATATCGCTTGACACATGAATGCGTCAACCAATCATATACATTGTACAACCATCTGAATCTATTATTTTGCTAATTAATTTACCTTTCTCGATTATTAATTTTTGGTGATGAATTAATTCAAAGCAATAATTATTGACAGCAACTGATGTTTTAAAAATGTATTTTGTGGCATTTAGAATAATATTTTAATTGTCGTCTGCAATCGCTATTGCCGTGATAAGTATATGCAAAAGCGACGAGTATAAATTCAGCTTCACTGTAGACACAATTTTAAAAATTTACACAAAATTTGGGCGAAAAGTAAGTTGTTAAAATTAAAACAATTTGTATTATATTTGGCAGAAAATTTTTGAATTTTGGCATAGCGATGAGTCCACATTTCTTGAAAAATTGGTATATTGATGGGTCCACTTTCAAATTCTCAGCAGCACACCCCTACCCAAACCACACTTCAGTACACCCCACCCTGGGTTACTTTTTAGTGTCTTTTTAAAGAAATTGCTTTTGTTTTAAGTGTTAGGATACTTTTTGTACACTGTACACTGTATAAACTTTGGCAAAGTACAACATGAGTATCACATTTTGAGATCAAAGCTGTCGCGGCAAAATATCCAATTCAGAGAATATCAACATTCATAATCCGCAACCTAACCATAAATAATTGGCAGTGACAATTATTCAGCACAGCTTGTTCATTGATGAATTATCGTTATTGTATATATATAGATACATGTAGATGAATACCAAGGTACCAAAATGTATGTCAAATTTGTTCAAATAGTAGATGTGTACATGTGTATATGAATTTCATTTGCCTCTCCTTCACTATCTATGCTCGATCCTACAGAGCAATTAAAAATAACACAATCAAATTGTGTTTTTGAAAACGATATAATAATCTGGTCATTATTGTATGTTCATTATTTAATACAGCAATTTATACTTTGGTTTAAAATAGGCCTACATGTAATACAACACAACATGATTGATCCAAGGGGGTACTCAACCCAAATGACCATACAGGGATGTGTCACAAACATGATTAGCATTTTCGCCCATTTGGTATATCAATGACCCCTTTTCCTAAGCCAATTTTTTTCCGGAAATAACCCAATTTTGCCTCAATTTAGCCAAAATTTTCGGGAACATTTGTAAAAGACAATTTGGGTTAAATTCGGCCTAAATTTTTCACTTTTGGTATATCGATGGGTCCAAATTTCTTGAAAAATTGGTATATTGATGGGTCCACTTTCAAATTCTCAGCAACACCTACCAAAACCAAACTTGAGTACCCCCCCCCCCCCGGGTCCAAAGCACATATCTACAGGGCACCAACCATATAAAGACCACATATTGAGTCCAGAGATGCCAGTGGCCTGAAGTGACTTTGCAGGAAAAGCCTGAGAAAGTGTGCGAATTTGGGCTATAGTAAAGGTTCAAAACGGACTGAAAATAAATAAAAGTGCAGAAATTCGGAGTACAAAAAGTAGGAATAAAATTGAATATTCATGTACGTAGTAGTATATACTAAATTAGAAGAATTTTTTTGACTTCAACACTACTTAAAATTTGATCACTTACCGGGAGCGCTTTCACAGTACCAACTGTGCCCTCAGCCGGATGTTATGGCTCTGATGATATATGGCTTGACAACCTTGGATGATGTCACACTTGTAGAGGATGTCAAAGGTGTTTTCCTCCCCCTCCCCTTGGTGGTCATGGGTATGAGAAGGATGTCCCAAACTGGATCTAAGTCCAGTCCAGTGTCTCTGTTCAAGTTTGGTCCTTTTTTCCTGATGTGTCATCCAAGGTTGTCAAGCCATAAATTCAAATTATCAGAGCCATACACCACCCTTTTCGCCAGCGTTAGCTGGCTATTTAATTCGGAGATCGTCTTTGTTTGCTAAAGAGATTACGGGGTACTAGCATTGGTTTTAATTACTTTGCGGAACTTTTTATGGTGAAAATATATAATAGACCTGTTATTGGATTTGTAAGAAAAAGAAAGTATGTTTTGCCGTTTCAACGAATGAAAACGAGTGAGAATTTCAAAAGTTATGGTTTGAAGGAAATATGACATTAAAAGTTCATGCCAGGCCTATAATAGTTTCCACAGCATATCGACGAAAGAAAATTATAGAATCCTTGTTATCAGGCGTTCTTAGATTTACATTTGCAGACCTCCTGGAGATCAGCACAGCATGAGATGTGAGTGTATTGATAACATGATTAAAACCTTTATGGACGTAAAAGTCAAAGTAAAAATATCCTTTACCTGTATCGTTTTATGGATAAAAATGACTCAAAATGTCATTTATGAAATAATTTATATCTTAAACATCAGTTTTGTCTTTTCAACAGGAAAAATTCGATGCAATTTCAGGGCCTATTTTTGATATGGGTATAATTTATATACATGTAGGCCTATTATAATTGAACAATATCAGTCTTTATACATTTTATAATGTGCTATATTAAGTATAAATTGCGAATTAATATAAAATTAATGTGCATGTATAAGGCAAGTAGGATGACAGTTTTTAGCAAATTAACAGTTTTTAGCCAATTAACTAAAAACTGCATTTCTTTATATTAATAATGAGCTATGGGTAGCCTTAGCCTTCTGCTAAGGCAGAAAAGACAAAAAGACAGAACAATTTGGAGTAATTAATTGACAGGAAGTTATAGGAGTTGTTTGGTTTGCTGTTTCTGTGTGCATGTTCTCATCATTGATGGTTTGGTGGACTGTCATGAAACATGATGGATCATAAAAAAAGACTGATCCTAAAAATGCCACCACCCAAACTAATTACAAGGCATCTTCTGCATTGAAGCTGGCTTTCCCTTTAAAGGGAATTTTTATTATTTCAAACCCACCCTTTTTATTTTATACCCTTTATACCCACTGTGCTTTATACCAGAACTCCAAAACCCACCCTTTCTAAGCATGGTTATTGATCATAGATAAGTGGTTATGATGTTCCATGCAGGAGGTGCAGATTTAATTTTTGCATCCAAAGAAAATTACACATTGAAGTTTTAGATGACCAAACACTACAGAATGGGATTTCAATATTTTTTGTGCTTCATTTAGTGTCATTCAGTCGGAGATTACAGTAAGCTTTGAGATTGCAATTGTTGACTTCTAAACCCACCCTTGTTATCAGTGACCACGCTTTATATTTGGACACACATTTTAACTAGAAATTTTGCAAACCCACCCTTTTAAGCATTTTGTGGACCCTTCAAACCCACCCTTTCTAAAGCGTGGGTTACCAACAGTAGTCTCACCCCAATGGCATATAATTCAACAATGTCAATTAAACAATCATAGTGCAAAATTTGACATCAAGTTCCCGGTGGGTTCAGTCTTCACTGACAATGTGTACGCATGATGGTTCCAATTAGGGGTACTTTTCAAGAAATGTCCGCAGAATTTTCGAGGACAAAATTGTTTGCGATTGTCCAAATTAGGGGTGTTTTTGAGCAAAATTGTTCTTGAAATGAAAAATAGGGTGTATTTCTAGGACTTTCATCCTCGTTTTATCGCTACAGTTTTTGTTGTTTGTATTTTTCTGTTTGTTTTTAACTAGTTCCACACAAAAATTGATAGGGTATTTTGTCCTTATTTTATTTGAAATAGGGGGGAAATTCAAAAGCGTCCTTGAAATGGTAAAAATAGGGGTATTTATCTCGGAAAAATGTCCTTGATTCCTCGTGATAAGGGGGTGAAATGAAAATGCGTCCTCAAAATGATAAAAATAGGGAGGTATTTGGGGGCAAAATTTCCTTGATTTTGTGCAAAATAGGGGGTAAAATTGCTGTAAATGTCCTCGATTCCCCGTGAAATAGGGGGTCATTTTCAAATCCTGGAACGGTCATACGTCCTACCTTTAAATACAAACTGAACACACCGGGATCAAGTTGCAGAGTATGAGTTTTTGTACTCAAAGGTCTTTCAACATGAATATACAAATGTATTGGGATTAAAGAACTGTGTCCTGATAGATGAGCATGTTGTGGATCCTAGTGATAAACATCCGGCTGAGGACGCAGTTGGTACTGTGAAAGCGATCCCAGTAGCGATCAAATTTTAAGTAGTGTTGATGTCAAAAAAAAAATTCGAAAATTAGGAAATCAGGTAATTACCTGAAAAGTGGCATCCCTGTTAGTCCACTCTTGATGGTAGCTGCTTAGAATACAAAAAGCGCAAAAGGGCAGGAAAACCTCACATGTATTTGTGGCCCTTAAACATGTTTAAAACAAAATTTCCAAAAGGTTACATAGGAAGTTTTGCTTTAAACATGTTCAGGGGCATGACACATATAGGAGGTTTTTCCTGCTCAACAGCAAAATTTGTAACACAAAAATGTCCACTTTTAGAGTACCGAAGAATCACTCTTATCACTCTCTTATCTGAATCAAATGCATGTATACCACTATAAAAAGAAGTTGGAACTAATCCTTTAAAAACGTCACAAAATCCCTCCTTCATGATGACGTACAACAAAACACATTGAAAATCTTCATATAGGTGACACCAGTAAGGGAACAAACAAAAAGTTCAATGACATCCTATAAACGACAGTCCTTTCGTCAGGAGTGTAGCGGGTCAAAAAGTCTGACTAAGTTTGTAAAAAAGTAGTATATTCAAAGTGACATTTTCAACATTTAACACATTTCAGGGAAGGAGGAATTAGCTCAAGTTATAACCGGAATACTCTTATTGCAACTTTCATGCTGTAGGACTTGGCCAATTGAGTTTACACCGGTAATATTTGATACAGACAAATCTACGACTTGTTCAAGATCTTGCCACCATTTGACTGAAAAATGGGGTGACAAAAATGTTTACTTTCTACGGCAAAACTAGTTTCTAATTTCGCAACTTAAAACCTTGTATTTCTTCTTCTTTTTTTTAAAATAAAATGTTTTGGCCATTTTGGGGTGACCAGAATGTTCACCAACCATTTCAAATTGCCCATTGTACTCATAAAATACATTGCAACCTTCCATATTTATTTCTTATCACATCATGATGTTATCCATCAAATAAAACAGCTATTTAATTAGCAAATAATTGCATATATAGTTTGTGTATGGTTGTTTGAAATTGACATTTGTTGTGACAAAAGATATTATTTGCTTCATTGACTTACAAAAATGATATGGTATTTAGTTTTGGCAAAACTTAATTATATTCGAATTCTATTTTTTAACAAATCAATTTCTGATTTTCACTAATTTTTCAGGCATGTATAGTCCAATAGGGACAATTTCAAATAGGAACAATTTTCAAGTTGATAATTTGCATTTTAGACTTAATATTTTTTACTTCATTATTCTGCATTTTAATGTACTTTGATTGGTTAAAAGTACTTTTCTTCAACTTTGATTTGGTCCCCTCTTCTACAAGCTCCAAAAAGTCAACATGTTCACCAAGCTACAGATTCTATAAGCGGATATTACTGATGAAAACACTCACATTATTATGTTGTGCATACAAGTATAAAATGGGTCACCGAACAATTTTGTGCACACACAGAAGTGGTCTTGACTTGACTTCTACCAATCTGAAGTTATATTTAGGTGGAAAATCCCAGTTTAAAGAGGAAATAAAAATACACATCAAATCAAAATGGCAGAAGGCGGTACAGGTAGTAAATCACTTGCTAAACGGGTCAAAAGTTTTGATGTTTTTATCCCCATAGAGGCAGGGACAAGTAAACATGTTCACCTACAGATCCTAGAAGGTGATATCACTAAAGAAAACACTCGTGCTATAGCTGTCTTCAGATCAGATACAGACATAGCAGAGGGTGATTCATTGAAGATATTACAGGCTGCTGGAGATGGCATAGAAGCTGAGTATCAACATACTAAAACTAGAGGAGGGAAGAATGTAAGAAAAGGTGTTGTGTTGACTGGTGCAGGGAATTTAGAGCATCCACAGCACATCCTACACCTACTGGTGAAGAACGATGGTGTGAAACTACGGATAGCGCTTGCTCTTGCTCTTCGGCTGGTAGAAAAGCAGTGCTCAAGATCTATCGCATTTCCCCATCTACCTGCTGTACTTTGTTCAATGGACACAGTGAAGACTATGCTGGAATCATTTGAAGATTTCACTAGTGTGGATTGTCCAATATGCCTTCACTTTATTCAAGTAGTACTGGCAAATGACGATGGGTTTTATCAATATGCAGCTGCAAGACAGAGGGTGGAGTTTGAGATGTATAGAGACCTACTGATTCTGGGATTATCCAGAGGGCACAGTGATATACACCAATCCGAGAAGCGTTTACTGTATTTGGCCCTCAATCGACGGAAACACAGATGTACCAGAGCGGGAGATTTAATTCGTAAGTCAATACTCATGATTGTGTATGAATATCACTGTTGTGTACAATTCCCGGTTACAATTCTGTATAGCACACAATAAATAATGGGTGGAACCCCCGACCTCGGGACACCGCAGTTTTACATCGGGGACACCGCAGTAATGGCGAAGTCGGAAAGGTGTATAGAAGCATACGCTGATATTGCTGCATATTCAAAATTGTTGAGAGTTAACATGATGATCGAAGGTAAATAAAATCAAGAAGCTCTTCCGTGCACAGATTTTATCAAGGCCAAATTTCTAACAAATTTTGAATAATACATTGGAGAGCTTGGCGCAATGGTTCATGTATGTACATGATCCACCAGTGGAGCTTCTGCGACCCCTGCGCAGAACTTCCGATAGTGGATTATCTGCGCACGGTGGACGCAAGGAATCCACAGTCGGATTTTCGGCGCACGTGCAATGAAAATCCCCTTCGTATATAGTATATAGCAGAGTAATTCTGCGCCGCGGTCGCAGGGAATCCACGGACGGATTTTCGGGCGACGTGCTCAGAAACTCCCTCCGTATATAGTTCAGGTGGAGTAATTCTGCCCATGGTCGCAGGGAATCCACGGACGGACTTTCGGCGCACGTGCGCAGAAACTCCCCTCCGTATATAGTTCAGGTGGAGTAATTCTGCGCACTCCCACGGACGGACTTTTCGGCGCACTTGCGCAGAAACTCCCCCCGTATATAGCTCCGTGGAGTAATTCTGCGACGGTCGCAGGGAATCCACGGACGGATCAAGTTTCATGTTTAAAAAACACAAAAAAAACACAAAAAATAACTTAGAAAGTAAGAAATATTATATATATTTTTAGAGTCAGAACGGTGGAGTTTTTCTGCGCACGGTCGCAGGGAATCCACAGTCGGACTTTCGGCGACGTCGCAGAAAAAACTCCCAAAAATCCGTATATAGCTCCGGTGGAGTAATTCCACTGTCGGACTTCGGTATGACGGCTCGCAGGGAAATCCACGACGGATTTTCGGCGCATGTTTTAATCATCTCATGAATTGTTATGATTTAATATTATTAAATGGTAGAAAGTATGAAATATTATTTGTATATAACTCCGGTGGAGTAATTCTGCGCACTGTCGCAGGGAATCCACGGACGGATTTTCGGCGCACGTTTTAATTATCTCATGAATTGTTATGATTTAATATTATTAAATGGTATAAAGTAAGAAATATTATTTTAGGGCCTATATGTTTAGAGTCAGTTCTATGATCAAGTTTCATGTTTAAAAACATGTTAAAAAAATAACTTGGAAAGTAAGAAATATTATATATATTTTTAGAGTCAGAACGGTGGAGTTTTTCTGCGAACGGTCGCAGGGAATCCACAGTTGGACTTTCGGCGCACGTGCGCAGAAACTCCCCTCCGTATATAGCTCCGGTGGAGTAATTCTGCGCACGGTCGCAGGGAATCCACGGACAGAGTTTCGGCGCACGTTTTAATCATCTCGTAAATTGTTATGATTTGATATTATTAAATGGTAGAAAGTAAGAAATATTATTTAGGGCCTATATTTCACCAGAGGTGGTAAAGATAAGACGGCTTATTACACAATAGGTGGGATATAGATGAGATGAGATTAGGCCAACTGCTACGTATCTAAATAATATCGGGAATAATCCGATTCCGCGGTAATTGTTAATTAGTCATTGAACCAAAAGATCAAAGGTGTCGTGATGAGAAGATTCCGCGAAAATTGTTAATTAGCCATTGAACCAATAGATCAATGATGCCGGGATGAGAAACCCCGCTGTTTTGTAGCATTGAAAATAATTTTAAGAGGTATAATGATGATACCAAGAATAATCCGATTCCGCGAGAATCATTTTCCACTATCGGAAGTTCTGCGCAGGGGTCGCAGAAGCTCCACTGGTGGATAGCTTACATAACTCAATGGTTAGGGTACTTGCCTTTAGTGCATGAGGTTTCAATTCCCGGGTTCAATTCCCAGCGGTGGCGATTTGCTGGGATATTGACTTGGGAAAAAAAAGAAATTAATTGGCAACATCTGTAGACTTCTGCTTTCCCCATATGGTTCATTTAGAATTGGGTAAATGAATCATGCAAGTAATCCGCCCTTCGGAGGGGACGTAATTAAGCCGTTGGTCCCGTGTGCAGAGAGCAATACCTGTACATGCATCTCGCAGCCAGTTTCGAAAAGAGTAGGGTGATAACCCCTGACTGTTCCCAACCCGTCCTGGTGTTCAAATGGATCTAATGGAAATAAGCTTCAATAGACATGATAGAGGCTTTCTTGGGTTATCCAGGGTTGTCAAAACCTGAACAAATCAAATAAAAACTAGAGACGCAAGGCATCAAATGGGATGCCTCCACCATGGGGCGATTTAAATATGTACAAATCCATTTTTAGTAATTTGACCTCAGATGACCCCTGGGTGACCCCGGTTGACATGCCAAAAATCTGGCTCTAATTGTTGACTGTATCCACCAAGTTTCATGCCCATACGACCAAATTTATTAATTTGACCTTAGATGACCCCTGGGTGACCCTGAAATGACCATCCAAAATTTGGCTCTAAATGTTGACTGTACCTTCCAAGTTTCATGCCCATATGACAATTTTTAGTAATTTGACCTCAGATGACCCTGGGTGACCTCAGATGACCCTGAAATGACCTTCCAAAAAATTTGGCTCTAAATGTTGACTGTACCTACCCAAGCCTTGAAATAAGTGGACTGGAACCAGGAGCAATTTGTCTTTGAACATTGCTCCTGGTTCACTGTTTTATACAAGAACCAGGAGCAATTTCTGAAGAAACGGGAGCAATTTTCAAAAAGCAAATCCAATTCTGCACATATACAATACAGCATGTAAGCACAGCTGCATCAAGTGCAATACTGGAACCAGGAGCAATTTTTTTAAGAAAATTGCTCCTGGTTCATGTAAATTTTACAAAGACCAGGGCATTACAAGGGCATTAATTTGCTCCCATCGCCTGCTTATTTCAAGACTTGGACCTACCAAGTTTCATGCCTATATGACCAATTTTATTAATTTGACCTTAGATGACCCCTGGGTGACCCCAGATGACCCCAAAATGACCTTCCAAAAATTTGGCTCTTAATGTTAACTGTACCTACCAAGTTTCAAACCCATATGACAGTTTTTGCTAATGTGACCTCAGATGACCCCTGGATGACATCAGGTGACCTTGACTCACTAACCAATACAAACTTGTTCTGCCTGGGGTCAAGATGCACCCAGCCACCAAGTTTGGGGAACGTGCGACATCTAGTCTCTGAGAAAAGAAGTAAATAAGGAAAATGGTCCCCCCTGTAGGAATACATGCAACAAAGTATGAATAAAAATTCCTTTAAAAAAGGAATGTGGCGCCCAATGTGAACTTGGACGTGATATGGTGAATTCCATGGTGTGTAGATTTGGTATTACTATTATAATGATTTTTCTAGGGAAGAGTAGAAGATGATCAAATGCAAGAGAAATGTGTTTGATTGGGGAAGGTGTTCTGACAATCCAAATATAAACTTAGTCCACCTCAAATGACCTGTAACAATTTGTGATTGACATTACTTAATTCACCTCAGATGACTTTGATCTGACATTCAACATTTTCGCTTACACCAATCATATCCATAACAATTTAACTCTTACAACTTCCTGTCAATTCTCTAATTTAAAACTCTAAATTTCTGTCTGTTTGCCTTTTCTGTCTTATACCATTTAGGACACTACAGTTTGTTACAATTATTAAGATAAGCAAACATTGCTGGGTAGATAACAGGATTTAGTCCCGGATTTAGTTATTTACTTAATCCAATCACGGAGGTAGTAGCTGGTCAATTTTGGTCTTCAGTGTTTTAAAATACAACAATGTAGAACATGTATAATTAATATGCCGTGTTGTTTGCATACAGTTTGCCGCCCAATTGTGCCACCATATTGCAACTTTGGCAATAACCGCTATATAGATTCTATGGTATAATTAGCAAACAAAAGCCATCAGTTTAAGAGGCCTCGTTAATTGATCTTATCACTATGGACCACAAGAGTCTCATCCCAATGGCACAGTCCAATAACCTCAATTACATAATCATAGTGCAAAATTTGACCTCAAGTTGCAGAGTATGAGTTTGTGTATCCAAATTGTCAAAGGATGAATGTACAAATGTATTAGGGTTTAAGAACTGTTCCCATGATAGATGAGCATGTTGTGGATCCTATTGTATGGTCAAATGTCACCGTCTATCGGGTTCTAAGGCACACGGTAAACTGGTTGAACGCATACAAAGGTCAGGATTTATTTGGTGTTTTTATAAATCCTAATTTTGTATTTTAAACAAAGAATATACATTCACCATTTTATCCCGTGCATATCAGAAAACAATAATAAAATAAAATCCAAGCAAATTGTGATTTTATTTCTGAGCTGGGCATAATTTTAGCAAAACAATTGCGAAGTCAATCTAGCAAGAGTGAAATTAGAAGCTTTTCACAAAGTCATGCCTATATTGTGGCGTGCCTCCGTGAGGGCGCCACAAAAGGTCCCCAATAATAAATAAATAAATAAATAATGAGTGTGACCATAGTGCAGCTATGACTCAAGATTGGTTGCATCAGGATTTAATTTAAACTGTTCATATGAGACCAAATTTTAACCAAGTCTCAAAATAATGGTATTTTACAAGTTGACCTCAAATGACCTTTGACCTCAGTATAATGACCTCTAATCACCACCAATATATGAGGGTTCCCAAAGTGCAGCTATGACCCAAGTTTGGTTGCAATATGATTTGAACTGTGCATATGAGACCAAATTTACAAGTTTACCTTGTTTGACCTCAGTATTTGACCTTGAATCCCACCCAAAAAAATAGTAGCCAGAGTTTCTGACCATGACCCACCTATCCTGAAAATCTGAAGTCAATCCGCCCATCCATGCCCGAGATACAGCATCCGGACGGACGGATGGAAGGACGGAAAGACGGAAGGACGGACATTGCAAAAACAGTATGCCTCGCAATGGAGGCATAAAAATCATTATTGGCACCCCGGCAGGTTCTGAGTCTATACTCTCCTCATTAATAATAATGATTTATTTTTGCTATTTTTATCATCAGCTGCAAAAAAATATTGTACACTGCAAGAGAGTAATAGTCCATTTTCCTTTGCAAGCCATGACAAAGTTTAACTCATACGTAGTGTTTACTTTCGCGTGGTGTGACTACCTGGACTCAACAATCATAAGTGTGGGTTTGGGTGTTGCTTAATTCTAAATGGAATATATATATTGAATTAAAGTTTTAACTTCAACACTACACTATTTTTTTTCGCTCACCTGGAACGTTTTCACTAGTCCAACTAGTGTCTTCATGCAGCAGATGGTGATGCTGTGTTGATATCTTGTCTACAGTCGGGATATCTCTCACTGATGACGCCATATGATTGACAGAATGACGCCATAGAATGTTACTGATGTAGCGCCCCGGCATCAGCAGGTTATCCCAAATAGGATCTATTTCTGGTCCTTTGTCACGATTTAGTCTCGGTTTTTGAGTCCTTATCTGTATGGCTTCAAGAACTCTCACAGACCCGGCAGATAAAGCAGAGGAGATAGCTCATGTGAAGAATGCAGTAAAGAACTGCGGTTACCAAGACTGGACTTTTTTTCGTGGTCAGCCCAAAGAAAAAACAGTTCTTCTCAGAACCGAGACACAGAAACAGCTAACAAAGGATTTGTCACCCTACCTTACATAGAAGGTCTTTCTGAGAAGCTACGTAGAGCGTTCAGGACTGCGGGAGTTTCAACCACCTTCAAACCTCAAAATACACTAAGGAGTGCGCTTGTAGACCCTAATGACAAGACAGAACCCATTAAACAATCTGGGATTGTGTATCAAATTAACTGTGCTGATTGTGATGCGAGTTATATCGGCGAGTCTGCCAGGAAGCTTGAGAAAAGGCTTAGTGAATACAAGTCAACTGCTGGCAGCTCTAAATCTGCAGTCAGAGAACATGTAGTGAGATCTAAAGGTCATCAAGATTGATTGGGAAAACGTCAAGGTGCTTGAACGTTGAACGGGGCAAAAAGAATTTTCCCGGAGAGTTCTTGAAGCCATACAGATAAGGACTCAAAAACCGAGACTAATCTACATCGTAACATCCTATGACGTCATTCTGTCAATCATATGACGTCAGCAGTGAGAGATATCCCGATTGTAGACAAGATATCAACACAGCATCACCATCTGCTGAAGACACTAGTCGGACTAGTGAAAACATTCCAGGTGAGCGAAAAAATAGTGTAGTGTTGAAGTTAAAACTTTATCTACCGCTATGTATGAATATTCACTCGTATGGCATATATATATAGTTGAGATATTTTAAATTTATTTTGGTTGTCCTGGTGATTTATGAAATTAAGTGGAAGAAAAGAAATTTAAAAAATATTGAATGTTTTTATTTCAATGGAAAGAATATTTTCATTTAGTTCAGGTGAATTAAAAAATGCATTTGGTCTGTAAGTTTTGCCACTTTTCGCCACTGAATGCTGTAATTTTTCCCCTTTTTATAAGCTTTTAATAGACAGAAAGAAGACCAATTTATATTGTAACATAAAATGAGACAATGATATGATAAAAGAGCATATGGCTCTGTATGGTCTATATAGCTGTAACATACAAGATAACCCTAACCCCACATGTAACAAAAGCTAGTTGATATAATTTTTTCAAAATAGATTTCATAGATTTATGATAAAAAATATATGCTAAACAAAGAAAGATATCAGCAATAATAATATTAAATTTTTTTATTTAAATAATGTCCTTTCTTATTCAGAATTTGAGGCCCCCACTGCGGATGGACCTTACAACAAAACACGTCAAAATGCACAACCTCTGTCAGTACGCATATCTTCCCATAGGAAACTCTCACATGATGTCTATCAACCAAGGGAAATTCATGCCAAATTGGACCAAGTCCATCTTCATGTGCACAATTCCAGCGACTACAACCACGCCCATCTGAATGTTGCATTTGTAGACTTTCTAAATGCAACCAAAGAGCATCAACGTTCAGCATGGTTAAAAGTTCCATACCAATGCCAACAATTCTCAGATATTACAGCAACTCATCTGGCTGACAATATCTCTATCAAGACAGTAGGAAACCAAAGTCTGTTTGAAATCACCATTGATGAGAAGCCAGGGAAGTTTCCTAGAATAAGGTCAGCAATACATAGAGTGCTGCAATATGCAGATCAGAAAGGCATCAAGTACATCAGCTTTCCAGCAGTATTTGATTATGGAGATGATCAAATTGAGTTACCAAAGTATATGAGACGGCATTGGTATCAGAAAGAGAACAATATTTTCCCACTTTTGTACTTCAATGCTGTTCATGACTTTGCTCTCTATGGTCAACCATCCATCCAACATAGCATCCATATTACAGCGTCTGATGATAGACTATGGTCTGATTTGTATAAGTTCATATGGCATGAAGGGTTTCCCTCCAGTCAAGGGAAGGAAGCAGGTTGCTTTGAATCCCTCTTCACTCCGCTGACCACGGATCCACTCTTTATAGCTTGTGACCTGAGTGTTGTGAAGGAAACTTACAGAGTCTCCAGATGCAGGTCGAGATGGGATCAGTACTATGAGACAAAATCAACCAATCTTGATAGATTCACCTATGGGTGTGCCCTACAACAGATAGCACCAATCAAGATACCCTATGATGTGATGTTCTCAGAAAGGTAATTTATAAAGAATGTAAATTAAAAAAGCAATAAACATTATATTATAGTTATGATAAATGAATGTGCTTTGTGGTATAGCACTTTATATTTGATTGCATTGACAGTTGCTGCAGGTGGCTATTATATCATAGGCCTTTTGATATGTGCTATAACTTGTCACAGAGAACTATCATTAATCAAAATCACTGAATATCCAAAATGGCAACCCCATGAAACAAAATTAATAACTTGTGCACCAAAAGTTTGACCAATTTCACACACAATAGATTGTCATTTGATTTAAAAACAAGGCACAAGGTAGCCTCATAATTGAAGTTGCATTCAACAACTCTTCCTATACCTTTGTACTGGAGCCAACCGTTGTTAATCCGCGATGAATCCACAGTTCAGTAGCATATACGCGAACGCAAGGTTACGCGTACGTGTTACGCTTGCGCATGAGCGCATAAAATTTGTCATGCCTGGAACATATGCCTAAATATTACCGCTTTATTCTTTAGTTTTATTGCTGATATCAACAGAGAAATACCACAATCTTTTTGTAAGGTTGAGTGGCAATGACAAACGGACATTCCGAATGAAAGAATCATGTGAATTAGACATCTTTAGCTTGTTTCGTTGTTGAAAGGGATTCAATCATGTTTCGCCGTTGTTCATTACCGATTAACAACTTGCGTCCGGCGCATCTGAGCAGCGTTCGAAATAGGGCCGGTCAGCCGGCCAATGGCCTGCAATTAACTTATTGGCCTGTAACTTTTTGGCCTGGCCGGTAACTTTTCTGACTGGCATCTAGTTGCCGGCACGGCTGGCCGGTAACTTTTTAAGGTCAAGCCTGGCTGGCCTGTAACTTTTTGAGGCATATATTCGGGCAGCTAAAGCCCGGTCCCCGCACTCCGTGCATCCGTGGGTATTCATGCTTGTCGAAAATTTCGCGAAATAAGGGTGTTTTCAGATGAAGAAAGCGCGATTCGCGAAACACACACAAAAGGGCGTTTTTCAAACCATGTGTTCGCGTAATTAAAAAAAAGGGTATTTTCATCGAGCAGCCTACACGTTTCTGCCAGAAAAGGGTATATTAGAAATATTGTTCGTGTTTTAGCGAAAATAGGGGTATTGTCGAAGAGCAAATAATTCACGAAATCGCTAAAAAAGGGGTCTTTTTCCCCTAAAAACTTCGCGAAATGAGGTGCAAAAGGGGGTGCATTTAAAGTTCACCGACAAGCATGAATACCTGCGGACGCACGGAGTGCGGGGACCGGGAGCTAAAGCTGCCCTCGCGAAGTAAACCACTCAGACGACACGGACGTATCGTTGTTAATCGGTGATGAACAACGGTGAAACATATGATTGAATCCCTAATTTTAGATTGACATCAAAAATCTTATATAAGCCTATAAATTTTAACAACTGTCACTATTGGGCTATGCCCTTTGGTGAATTTCATACCACAATTTTTAAAATATCATGTTGTGTTCAAAGTAATATCGTCTAAACATACTTGATTAACCTTCTTTTTTCTTTTTCTTTTTTTGTCCTAAACTTCAGATCAACCTCAGGTGGCAAATCACCTTCATTGGATGATGAGACTGAAGAAGGTTTCAGAGAATACAAAGATTATATAGATATCAACAGCTATATGCGGAATTCATCCTGCACAAGATCAGTAGTATGGTTTGATAACACACCACCACCTCCACCAAAACTGCACCACAAAACTGCATCTGCACCACAAAGGTCATATGGTGCGCGAATAGCCCAGCGATTCCAAGAATTGGCGCAACGCATCCAATTAAAGAAAAAGAAAAATGAATTTTTTTTTTCACCAGGGGCCTTAAGGTGATGACCCCTGGACCCCAAGTCCATGGGTCAAATATTTCACTATAACAGCTCAAATTGACCCAACAAAAAAAAGGCCTTTCAGAGGAAATACTGACCAGTTGGTAATACTTTAGAACCACAAGCCTAATTGATAGAACAAAATAATGTAGAGCAGGATTGTAGACAGGGGACCAAACGGGGCGTGTCGCAAACATGGGCAGCATTTTCGCCTTTTGGTATACAATGACCCCCTTTTCTAGCCTTTTGGTACAATGTATATAAATGACCCCCTTTTCTAGGCCAATTTTGGTATGGATGTATCATTTTTTCTAATTTTTTCCGGAAAATAGCCCAATTTTGCCTCACTTGACAAAATATTAGAAATTTACCCAAAAGTAAGTTGTTAAAATTAAAGACAATTTGGGCAGAAAATTTTTGAATTTTGGTATAAAGATGAGTCCACATTTCTTGACAAATTGGTATATTGATGGGTCCACTTTCAAATTCTCAGCGGCACACCCCTACCCAAACCAAACTTCAGTACAACCCAGCCTGGGTTATTTTTAGTGTCTTTTTAAAGAAATTGCTTTTTTTTTAAGTGTAAGGATACTTTTTGCACACAAAGTGCCAAAGTGGCAAAGTACAACATGAGTATCACATTTTGAGATCAAAGCTGTCGCGGCAAAATATCCAATTCAAAGAATATCAACATTCATAATCCGCAACCTAACCATAAATAATTGGCAGTGACAATTATTCAGCACAGCTTGTTCATTGATGAATTATCGTTATTGTACTTTTTTGTATATATATACATGTAGATGAATACCAATGTACGGTACCAAAATGTATGTCAAATTTGTTCAAATAGTATGTATAATGTACATGTGTATATGAAATAGCCAGTATAGTGCTCATTTCATTTGCCTCTCCTTCACTATCTATGCTCAGAGCAATTAAAAATAACACAATCAAATTGTGTTTTTGAAAACGATATAATAATCTGGTCATTATTGTATGTTCATTATTTATATAGCAATTTATACTTTGGTTTAAAATAGGCCTACATGTAATACAACACAACATGATTGATCCAAGGGGTACTCAACCCAAATGACCATACAGGGATGTGTCACAAACATGATTAGCATTTTCGCCCATTTGGTATATCAATGACCCCTTTTCCTAAGCCAATTTTTTTCCGGAAATAACCCAATTTTGCCTCAATTTAGCCAAAATTTTCGGGAACATTTGTAAAAGACAATTTGGGTTAAATTCGGCCTAAATTTTTCACTTTTGGTATATCGATGGGTCCAAATTTCTTGAAAAATTGGTATATTGATGGGTCCACTTTCAAATTCTCAGCGACACCTACCAAAACCAAACTTGAGTACCCACCCCCGGGTCCAAAGCACTATCTACAGGGCACCAACCATATAAAGACCTCCTATATTGAGTCCAGAGATGCACTGTGGCCTAAAGTGACTTTGCAGGAAAAGCCTGAGAAAGTGTGCATATTTGGGCTATAGTAAAGATTCAAAACGGATAAATAAAAGTGCGGAAATTTGAAGTACAAAAAGTAGGAATAAAATTGAATATTCATGTACGTAGTGGTATATACTAAATTAGAAGAATACAGGAAAACCTCCCATGTATTTGTGGCCCTTGAACATGTTTAAAACAAAATTGCTAATTGAGGTTACATAGGGAGTTTTGCTTTAAACATGTTCAGGGGCATGACACATATAGGAGGTTTTTCCTGCTCAACGGCAAAATTTGTAACACAAAAATGTCCACTTTTAGAGTACCGAAGAATCACTCTCTTATCTGGATCAAATGCATGTATGTATACCGCTATAAAAAGAAATTGAACTAATCCTTTAAAAACTTCACAAAACCTCTCCTTGATGACGACAAAACACATTGAAAATCTTCATATAGGTGACACCAGTAAGGGAACAAACAAAAAGTTCAATGATATCCTATAAACAAAAGTCCTTTCGTAAGGGCTGTAGAGGGGGTCAAAAAGTCTGACTAAGTTTCTAAAAAAGTAGTTAAATGTTGAATATTCAGAGTGACATTTTCAACATTTAACATGTTTCAGGGAGGGAGGGAGGGGGGCTCAAGTTATAACTGGAATACTCTTATTGTAACTTTCATGCTGTAGAGTAGCCAATTGAGTTTACACTGGTAATATTTGATACAGTCGACATGATTAACTACGACAGGTTCGAGATTTTGCCACCATTTGACTGACAATTAGGGCTGACAAAAATGTACAATTTCTACGGCAAAACTAGTTTCTAATTTTGCAACTTTAAGGAATATTTAAGTGATCCTAGCATCCTCTTTTTATGACATTTTTCAGTACATATCCACGAAAAAAGCATATTCCCAAAATTTCAGTTGATTCCGATTTTATGCGTTTGCGAGTTATGCATGATTATGTGTATTACACTGCTCCATAGACAATACGTTGTAATTTCGTTCTGGTGCACCAGAACCAAATTCAAATTTCGTGATATCTTTGCTAAACAAATTAATCTGCAAGAAATATTTTGTACATAAACATTATGTAGCCCGAGTATTCCAGTGATATAAAAATCTCAACTTTTTTTGAGAAAAGTGAGGGGATGAGGCTGTGGATCACGAAATGCCCTTTTAATTAAAACCTTGTATTTCTTTTTCTTTTTTTTTTTTATAAAATGTTTTGGCCATTTTGGGGTGACCAAAATGTTCACTAATCATTTCAAGTTGCCCATTGTAAGTACATGTATACTCAAAAATCTATTGCAATTTCACATCTATTTCTTATTACATCATGATGTTATCCATCAAATAAAACAGCTTTTTTTTAAATTAGCAAATGATTTCATATAGTTTGTGTACACCAGTCGCTTGAAATAAACATTTGTTGTGACAAGTTGGACAAAAATGATATGGTTTTTATTTTGGCAAAATTTAATTATATGTGAGTTCTATTTTTTCACAAATCAATTTGAGCAGATTTTCACTAATTCTGGACATGTATAATCAAATAGGAACAATTTTCAAGTTGATAATTTTGCATTTTGACTTAACATTTTGACTTCATAATATCTATATTCCATATATTGTCAGCCTGCTACGCTAATTGCCTACGTCATTTTTTGTAATTTTGAGAATAAAGTACAAAATCTGGTTCAAGCATTTAAACATAATTTATTCACCAATCTTTGCACAAGAACAAATGATAATGAAACAAATGAAAGGGAATAATCCGAAATAATTAGGGTGATTACATAACTGATGCATGCTTGAACCACATTTTGTTCTTTGTTCTCAAAATTACAAACAATTACTTGGGCAATTAGCGTATACGATATTCTGCATTTAAAAGTGCTTTTAACTCGGTTTCTTCAACTTTGATTTCAACCACTCCTCAAACCAGTGATACCCTGTCCTACAAACTCAAAAAAGTCAACATGTTCACCTAACAACAGATTCTGTAAGTGGATATATTGCTAATGAAAACCCTCACACAACAGTCCTTTACAAGTAAATGGGTCACTGAACAATTTTGTGTACAAACAAAAGTGACATTGACTTCTACCAATCTCAAATTTTATTTAGGTGGAAAATCCCAGTTTAAAGAGGAAGTAAATATAAACATCAAATCAAAATGGCAGAAGGTGGTACAGGTAGCAAATCACTTGCTAAACGGATCAAAAGTTTTGATGTCTTTATATCCATAGAGCCAGGGACAAGTAAACATGTTCACCTTCAGATTCTACAAGGCGATATCACCAAAGAAAACACTCATGCTATGGCTGTCTTCAGATCAGATACAGACAATGCAGAGGGTGATTCATTGAGGATATTACAGGCTGCTGGAGATGGTATAGAAGCTGAGTTTCAACATACTAAAACTAGAGGAGGGAAGAATGTAAGAAAAGGTGTTGTGTTGACTGGTGCAGGGAATTTAGAGCATCCACAGCACATCCTACACCTACTGGTGAAGAATGATGGTGTGACACTTGGATATCGCTTGCTCTTGCTCTTCGCCTGATGGAGAAGCAGTACTCAAGATCCATCGCATTTCCCCATCTACCTGCTGTACTTTGTTCAATGGAAGCAGTCATGACTATGTTAGAATCATTTGATGACTTCACAAGAGTGGATTGTCCTATGTGTCTTCACTTTATCCAAGTAGTACTACCAAATGATCATGGGTTTTATCAATATGCAGCTGCAAGACAAGGGATTGAGTTTGAGATGTATAGAGACCTACTGATTCAGCCTGTTTTTACAAATATTGTCCATTCTTTTTCAGAACTTGATGTCCCCACTGCAGATGTACCTTGCAACAAAACACATCAAGATACGCAACCTTTGTCAGTGCGCATATCTTCCTATAGGAAACTCTCACAGGATGTCTACCAAGCAAGGGAGATTCATGCCAAATTGGGCCAAGTCCATCTTCATGTGTGCTATTCCAGAGACTACTACTATGCCCATCAGAATGTTGCATTTGTAGACTTTCTAAATATAACCAGAGCGCATCAATATATATTGCCAATATCACTTAAACAATTCTCAGATATTACGACAACTCTACTGGCTGACAACATCTCTATCAAGACAGCAGGAAACCAAAGTCTGTTTGAAATCACAATCGATGAGGAGCCAGGAAAGTTTCCTAGAATAAGAACAGCAATACATAGAGTGCTGCAATATGCAGATCAGAAAGGCATCAAGTACATCAGCTTTCCTTCAAAGTTTGATTATGGAGATGATCAAATTAAGTTACCAAATGATACGGATTGGCATTGGTATCAGCAGAAAAGGTACAATATTTTCCCACTTTTGTACTTCAATGCTATTCATGACTTTGCTCTCTATGGTCATCAACCATCCATTCAACATAGCATCCATATCCACACCAGCCAGTCTGAATTGTCCATTTACAAGAATGTATGGCATGCAGGGTTTCCCTCCAGTCAAGGGAAGGAGTCTGGTCACTTTGAATCCCTCTTCACTCAGCTGAACATGGATCCACTCTTTATAGCTTGTCACCTGAGTGTTGTGAAGGAAACTTACATAGTCTCCAGACACAGGTGGGAATGGGCCCAGCAATTTGAACGCTTCTTTAATCGTGAGGAGAAATCAACCAAGCTAGATAGATTCACCTATGAGCGTGGCTTGCAACAGATAGCACCAATCAAGACACCCTATGATGTGATGTTCTCAGAAAGGTAATTTATAAAGAATGAAAATTAAAAAAGCAATCAACATTTTCCGGTACAGTTATGATAAATGGATATATGCTTTGTGGATTCATAGGCCTTTTTGATTTGTGTTATAATTTGTCACAGCGCATACTTGAGCCTGATCCAGGCTTGTGCTAATTCAGATCACACAACAACTGGCCACCAGGCCAGAAAAAAATTGTTTGATTGTCCATAGATCCCTTCCAAGGGGAAGGGTCAGTCGGTCAGATTTTTTTTAAAGGTCATAGCCAAAACAAATTGCCCAAATAGGTGCAAATTTGGATATTTCTCTACTGTCATACCACTTCATTATAGGGCTGCACGACATAGGCGTTTTTAGTAGCTGACTAATCGCGACCCAAATAGTCGCAACTATGACTACTGACGACTTTCAAAGGCCAAATTTTGCTTGACGTTCAAGCTGACTTTATTTTCTTCAGAATACACTTTGTGTGAAGAAACTAAACTGTTTTTCTTTTAGGATGTCAAAAATTTTGAAGAAAAAAAAAAAAATTCTGGAATTTCCAAAATAAGGGTCGGTATTCTTTTATACAGTAAAACCAAAAAACTAACTTTTTCAGGATTTTCCAGGTAAGGTCGGTCGGATGAGGACAATCAAACAATTTTTTTGCCCTATTGGGCTATATCCAGTCCAGAGAACACATTTAATTATCAATTTTTCCCTTGGTAAATTTCATACCATAATTTGTTATATATCATGCATGTTGTGTTCAAAGTAATTTCATCTAAACATACTTGTTTAACCATTTATTTTTGTCCTAACCTTCAGATCAACCTCAGGTGGCAAATCATCTTCATCGGATGAGACTGAAGGAGGTTTCAGAGAATACAAAGATTATATAGATATGAACAGGTATTCACCCTACACGGAAACAGTAGTACGGTTTGATAACACACCACCACCTCCACCATAACCACCATCGGCACCACATAGAAGCCATATGCTGCGCGACTAGCCCAGCGCTTCCAAGAATTGGCGCAACGCATCCAATTCAAGAAGGAAACAAGAAATGTCTTTAAAAAAGACAATGCCTCAAGAGATTCCAGCGGGCACCATCTGTTATTTGCCATAAGAAATACTTGAAATGCTAGCTTTAAGCCTAGTACAAGGAACTTATATGATGTCCTCATTCACAAACTGATACTATCTGTCCATCGTATAAGACTATTACCGTAATCAGCGTATTGAATGAATATTAAACAGTCAAGAATAAGCTCCGCCACCCGCTGTTTCGGATCCCTCACTGTCTCCCAAAACATCAAAAGCGTTGCACGTATACTTACTTAAGACTGTCCTTTTTCACATAACGCAGACAAAGTAAGGCCAACTTGCCTACAAATGGTCAAATTTTGGCAAGAAATATCTCTGTGTAATCCTATGCAAGTCCCACATCACATCCATCATATCGGCGATCATATTTTTTTACTGAAGTTAGGCTAGGCTGGTTACCACCAGCGTCATGCACAGCTAAAATAATCGACCGGAAATCAGGGATCATTAAAACGTCAACAATTTCAAAATACGCAATGACAGTAAACTTAATGGCGAGCGGTCCGAATTTTGAGCCATACAAGTTTACGTGGTGAACTAGCTTTATTTAAGCCATCTTGCAATGGTAATAATTCTGATGTATTTGATTCAGGAATACTTGCATGCCGGGTGGTAATCCGAATATTCACTCCCAAAACAAAATATTCATTTACTGACATGATCGATGGACCCTGCATTTTTCAATACATTGATGCTGTAGCCTTCATACAGAGTGAAGAAGGCTACACACAAGGAAGGCTATAATCACGTATCATGTGCCCCAGATGCGTATAGATAATAGAGGCCCTCCTTCAACTCCCAACTTGTGACCACAGGAAAAGCTTAATAACTGTGTAGGAAATTTGAAATTTGGACACCAGAAACTTCAGGTTGAAAGTCAAAAAGTGTCAATTGGTACATCTTGATACAGAAGTTATCATACAGTGATGATAGTAAGATTTTTTCAAATAAAATCTCTTTTCTGTAAAATTGATTGCTGTGCTGAAAAATGTTGCATATAATGGGTACTTGCTTTTTTGTACAGTAATTCATTGTAAGGTACCATCAATGATGGTCACAGAATTCGGAAAAATACATTTGTCCATAACTTTGCTAATTTTTTTCCTACAGATATGGTTGACCCTTCATTTTCAAGTTAAATAATCACCTTTCTAAACAAAACAATTTCAATGTGAAATATCCTACTTCAGGGTTGTCACCAGGATCAAAAAAGTACTAAAACGGCTACTTGGAAATTTGATGATCATACCTAGCATCAAGGGCTTAGGCAGCCAGCCGTGTAGGGAGTGTTTTACACACCCAAATTTGTAAATACACACCCAGTTTTTGCCCACTTTGTACATAAATTTTAAATTTACACACCCAGTTTTTTTTAATTTACACACCCCAAACCTTCTGATCCTGCCTAAGACCCTGCCTAGCATGGAGGACAGGCCTAGGCAAAATAAACCCTTTTTTTCTAATAATTTCTCCATAAGCGTCATTTATGTCGACAAATTGTTCGCAAATCCACAGCAGGGTTGCAAATATACCATATGTCACTCGGAGTGTGACAATTTGTACAGATAAATTTATCACAGGTATTTTTCTATTAATTTGGCCATTCGTCTGCATATTACCAAAATAATGCATTTTGGGCGACTGTTTCTCCGCGAACGTTATTTATGTCGACAAATTGTTCGCGAATCCACCACAGGGTTGCAAATATACCATACGTCACTCGTAGTGCTCCAATGTGTACAGATAAATTTATCACAGGTATTTTTCTATTAATTTGACCATTCGTCTGCATATTACCAAATATAACCCATTTTGGCCCACCGTTTCACCGAACGTCATTTATTGCGACAAATTGTTCGCAAATCCACCGTTAGTTTTAAGAATATAATACATGGCATAAAATGTGACAATTTATCAAAATAAATTGATAATGAACGCTTTTGTGGATATTTGCCAATACAATTATACATCTGACATGTACATGGTATATGAATTATGATTATGTCTTCAGGCTGTCTTCAGTCAGTAGGAATTCAGATGAGTATATGCAGCTGAGACTAGTCTCAGCTTGTAGTAAGCTACAAATTTCAAATGTTGGAGGACATGTTCTCATTGCTTACCTGTGTTTCACATCATATTTTGTGGTCAAAATGATTACAAATGTGTAATTTGCAATCATTGCCGACGGCTAGTAAGGATTTGAATGCACACTAAACCCCGGGCCGTGACACTTGTATTCAATCCCTGTATAAAAGTGAATTCACTTTTCGGCAGTTGACACATCGTAAGTTTGAGTGACAGATGCTAGGCATTTTAAATACACATAGTAACACTTAGCCTAAAATGTACATACGTATGTACGACGAACGTATTGCGTACTACTTCAATAGTGAAACAGACTTATCCCCGTATTTAATTGACAATTCCATATTTGATTGCCAAACAAAGATGGCGGATGTTGATCGAGTATGTGCTATTTTATCAGCAAAAAATACAGCTGATTTAGCCAAAGTCAACATGGGGTCATCGGTTATAATATTTTCCTAGCATATTGAGCTAACACCACAGCTACTTGGTTTTTCACAATATACTAGTAATAAAATAAAGAAAATCAGTAAGCTTAAGACGAAAATACCTAGGGGAGATCGGGGGAAAGTGGAACATTTTTTTTGTCCAGCCTCAACAGGATTACGAAGCAAGCAAGGCAAAACGTAAGGTTTACAAGATACATAGTGCATACGCACCAATATGAACCTCGCGCCAATCAACCTTTTTGTTCCTTACGACCGGAGGAAAAGTTCGACATATCGCACGACTCTGTAGGATATTTGATTAAAAAGATACAGAGTTAAGTGCACAAAGTACAATAAGTGACTATATCTCATTAACCAATGATCGTTACAGATACGCCGACCACTGAATTTTTTGTTCCTTATGACCAGACGAAAAGTTTGACATATCGCACGACTCTCTAGAATATTTGGTTAAAAAGATAGAGGGTTAAATGCACAAAATTGAAAAAGTAACTCTATCTCATTAACCAATGATCCTACAGATATGCCAAAGCTGACTTCTTTGTTCCTTATGGCCAGAGGAAAAGTTTGACATATCGCACGACTCTGTGGGATATTTGTTCCTTATGACCAGACGAAAAGTTTGACATATCGCACAACTCTCTAGAATATTTGGTTAAAAAGATAGAGGGTTAAATGCACAAAATTGAAAAAGTAACTCTATCTCATTAACCAATGATCCTACAGATATGCCAAAGCTGACTTCTTTGTTCCTTATGGCCAGAGGAAAAGTTTGACATATCGCACGACTCTGTGGGATATTTGGTTAAAAAGATAGAGGGTTTGGTGCACAAAGTACAAAAAAGTGACTATATCTCATTAACCAATGATCCTACAGAGATGTGACCACTGACTTTTTTGTTCCTTATGACCAGAGGAAAAGTTTGACATATCGCAAGACTCTGTGGGATATTTGGTTAAAAAGATAGAGAGTTAAGTACAGAAAGTAGAAAAAAGTGACTATATCTCATTAACCAATGATCCTACAGAGATGTGACCACTGACTTTTTTGTTCCTTATGACCAGAGGAAAAGTTTGACATATCGCACGACTCTGTGGGACATTTGGTTTTAAAAGATAGAGGGTTAAGTACAGAAAGTAGAAAAAAGTGACTATATCTCATTAACCAATGATCCTACAGAGATGTGACCACTGACTTTTTGTTCCTTATGACCAGAGGAAAAGTTTGACATATCGCACGACTCTGTGGGATATTTGGTTAAAAGATAGAGGGTTAAGTACACAAAGTACAAAAAAGTGAATATATCTCATTAACCAATGATCCTACAGAGATGTGACCACTGACTTTTTTGTTCCTTATGACCAGAGGAAAAGTTTGACATATCGCACGACTCTGTGGGATATTTGGTTAAAAAGATAGAGAGTTAAGTACAGAAAGTAGAAAAAAGTGACTATATCTCATTAACCAATGATCCTACAGAGATGTGACCACTGACTTTTTGTTCCTTATGACCAGAGGAAAAGTTTGACATATCGCATCGACTCTGTGGAATATTTGGTTAAAAAGATAGAGGGTTAAGTACAGAAAGTAGAAAAAAGTGACTATATCTCATTAACCAATGATCCTACAGAGATGTGACCACTGACTTTTTTGTTCCTTATGACCAGAGGAAAAGTTTGACATATCGCACGACTCTGTGGGATAGTTGGTTAAAAAGAGGGTTAAGTACACAAAGTACAAAAAAGTGACTATATCTCATTAACCAATGACCCTACATAGATGTGACCACTGACTTTTTTGTTCCTTATGACCAGAGGAAAAGTTTGACATATTGCACGACTCTGTGGGATATTTGGTTAAAAAGATAGAGGGTTAAGTACACAAAGTACAAAAAAGGATGCAGCCAAAGATAGGAGCTTGTAGTCACCTGCTCCGCAGCCGACTGATGATTCCGCTTTGCCCCATGTTCCACTTTTGCCCCGGTCTTCCCTAAATATTCAGTATCAGGCTGAACTATTTAGGTGCCGTTCACAAAATAATTCGACATTTTTGTAAGACGGGGTGCAGGCCCTCTAAATATCCGTAAAATCCTTCACAGATACCTTATTTCAGATTAACTTCTTTAAAACAATAAAAACTTCACACATTCAAAGCTTTATATTCTTTTCAAAGTCCAGAATCAAGTCAAACATTTTTATAATCACTCTTCAAGGCAAACATTTTACTACAACCCCGTATAAAGAATTTATGACCGTCCCTGTCATTTTTTTTTCTAATGCATAATTCATTAGCCCGAAATGCAGACTTATTGAGCATTTTGTACCGTAAGAACTTTGTGGCAACATGGAAAACGTAGCCCAAATGTACTTGACAGAATGATTTGCAGAAAATTTTTGAATTTTGGCATATGGATGAGTCCACATCTCTTGAAAAATTGGTATATTGATGGGTCCACTTTAAAATTCTCAGCAGCACACCCCTACCCAAACCAAACTTCAGTACACCCCACCCTGGGTTATTTTTAGTGTCTTTTTAAAGAAATTGCTTTTTTTAAGTGTAAGGATACTTTTTGTGCACAGTGAACTTTGCCAAAGTGGCAAAGTACAACATGAGTATCACATTTTGAGATCAAAGCTCAGTTGCGGCAAAATATCCAATTCAAAGAATATCAACATTCATAATCCGCAACCTAACCATAAATAATTGGCAGTGACAATTGAATACCCGAGTGGAAGAAGGGCCCAACTCCATCAAAACTGTTTTTAAGATATTAATAAAAAACTGAATATTTGGAAAAGTTAATACATGAACATACAATATTACATACATTTGAAATTATATTTGATGTTTCCATGGCAATGGTACAGGTCTTAATACGAGCTGGAGTTGGGCCCTTCTTCCACTAATATATTGCAAGTGCCAGCTCCGTAAGCAGATGTGTTATAAATAGCTACAGAAATTTGATAATTATCCATTAATTGCACAAGTAGAAGCATGTAATATGTTAGCAAGAAAGTTTATTGTAGAGAAAAGCAGATTTCATGGATGAACGAAATTCCTCGTTAACCCAATATTTAAACCATGATTAAGTGTACGTGGAAGACTATTTAGAGAGTGGATTTTGGCTCATCTTTCACACACAAGGAAGAACAGTCTGCTGGCAATAAAATGCTGGGTCTAACTGATTTTTGTAAAAAATTGGAGTTGGCCCTTCTTCCACTCAGGTATTCAATTATTCAGCACAGCTTGTTCATTGATGAGTTATCATTATTGTACATGTAGATAAATACAAAGGTACCAAAATGTATGTCAAATTTGTTCAAACAGTATGTATGTGTACATGTGTATATGAAATAGCCAGTAGTGCTCATTTCATTTGCCTCCTACAGAGCACTTAAAAATTGCACACTCAAATTGTGTTTTTGAAAACAATATATTATATAATCATTATTGTATGTTCATTATTATACAGCAATGTATACTTTGGTTTAAAATAGGCCTACATGTAATACAACACAACATGATTGATCCAAGGGGGTACTCAATCCAAATGACAATACAGGGATGTGTCGCAAACATGATTAGCATTTTCGGCCATTTGGTATATCAATGACCCCTTTTCCTAACCCAATTTTGCCTCAATTTAGCCAAAAATTTTGGGAAAATTTGTAAAAGACAAGTTGGGTTTAATTTAGCCTAAATTTTTGACTTTTGGTATATCGATGGGTCCAAATTTCTTGACAAATTGGTGTATTGGGTCCACTTCCAAATTCTCAGCGACACCTACCAAAACCAAACTTGAGTACCCCCCCCCCCCCGGGTCCAAAGCACTATCTACAGGGCACCAACCATAAAGACCACCTATATTGAGTCCAGAGATGCACTGTGGCCTAACGAAAAGCCTGAGAAAGTGTGCATATTTGGGCTATAGTAAAGATTCAAAACGGATAAATAAAAGTGCGGAAATTTGGAGTACAAAAAGTAGGAATAAAATTGAATATTCATGTACGTAGTGGTATATACTTAATTAGAAGAATACAGGAAAACCTAGCTCCCATGTATTTGTGGCCCTTGAACATGTTTAAAACAAAATTGCTAATTGAGGTTACAAGGAAGTTTTGCTTTAAACATGTTCAGGGGCCAATGACACATAGGAGGTTTTTCCTGCCCAACAGCAAAATTTGTAACACAAAAATGTCCACTTTTAGAGTACCGAAGAATCACTCTCTTATCTGGATCAAATGCATGTATACCGCTATAAAAAGAAGTTGAACTAATCCTTTAAAAACTTCACAAAATCTCTCCTTGATGACGACAAAACACATTGAAAATCTTCATATAGGTGACACCAGTAAGGGAACAAACAAAAAGTTCAATGATATCCTATAAACGAAAGTCCTTTCATAAGGGCTGTAGAGGGGGTCAAAAAGTCTGACTTAAAGTTTCTAAAAAAGTAGTTAAATTTCAACATTTAACATGTTTCAGGAGGGAGGGAGGGAGGGGGCTCAAGTTACAACTGGAATACTCTAATTGTAACTTTTAGCCAACTTCAGCCAAGACTGGTTATATCCAGGGATGGAAATGGAAGTCCACTTTTGACAAAAAGCCTGAATAAGCCTGAAAAACATTGTGAAATTACAATGGCTATAAAACAGGCTGAAAATAAAAGAAATTGCCTAAATCTAGACTACAAAAAAACTAGACTCAGGCAAAAGCCTGAAAACTTACATCCCTGTGATACAGACATGATAGTACTTACTCTGAATTTTATCTATGACAGGTTTGAGATCTTTTATCACAATTTTTAAATTATGATTAATACGTCGAACTTTGCTCTGTTGGTCTACAAAGACAACAAATTTGGCCGATTCCATTTAGGTGCAAGTTGGGACATGTGTAAACATTACAAATATGCAAAAAAAATCAGGTTTGAAAAAATTATCCAATTTCCTATTATAAGATCGACTTAGATCGTACATTATGGCTTTAAATTAGGAAGTCTCAGGCAATATGTAAGAAAAATAATTATCAAACTTGAATTATGTGGTTTTATTTAAAACAAACTCATAGTAACCACAAAAACAAATTAAAACATCCATCTCTCAACACAGTGGCATGCCAAGAGGGGCTTTGAGTGCTGAAGCTCTCCCCCCTCGCACTTTGTTAAAAATCATGTACAATGAGCCATTTTTTTGGCGATTTTAGCCATTAAGCCCCGCATAACTCTGAAAGTCCCTCTTAGTCCCCGCAGGAAAAGATCCTGGACACGCCGGTCCAACATGCGATATTCTAAATTACCGGGCGCCAAAATTGTCGAGAGCAATATGGCGTCCCAGTAATACAATGAAGGCTGATGACAATTGAGCACAAATAACCATTACGTCATTGCACTTAGACAAGGCCTTCTCAACTAGTTTATTTGAAGCGCCAACTGGAAAATTTCTGTGATCATGAAGTGCCAAAATGTTTAAGGGCGCCTGAGGACTTGTGAGTTACAGCGGGCGCATAGCGGGTACGGTGTAGTGATAAAGTTTTATTGGGGGTCCAGGGGGCAGCGCCCCCTGAAGCTCATGGATTTTAAGGTTTTTTAAAGGCCCAGATTGAGTATTTTCACCTCTTTTTTGTTCAAGATTTATGTGAAAATAATATTAAAATTACTGTGCGCCACTTTGTGCGCCACTTCGACTGACTGCAAGCGCCACAAGTGGCGCGCGCGCTGCCAGTTGAGAAGGCCTGACTTAGACAATTTAGGTGTGGGAATTTTGAATATCGCGTGTTGAGAGCCGACTGTTTTTATTCATTTTCAAGGTCAATATGAGTTTATTTTAAATAAAATCATGTGATTCGTGCTTGATAATTATTTTTCTAACATATGAGTCATAATGTTATGGAGACTCCCTTTAATGGCTATGACCTAGCTAGCTATATAGGTTGTATTTTGGTGTAGATGATGTATAAAACATCCGGACATGCAGTGCTAGGAGGTGTATGTTAATTGCTTGCTATTCATGTTCATGTGATATACTAGTATACTATGCTCACAGTGAACTGCATGGTTAGGGTGGCAAATCCTCAGTATCACAAGGCAGTAAAACCACATAAATTAAAATGGCAGCAGGCGGTGCACTAGGTAACAAATCAGTTGCTAAACGGACCAAAAGTTTTGATGTTTTTATCCCCATAGAGCAAGGGACGAGTAAACATGTTCACCTTCAGATTCTACAAGGTGATATCACTAAAGAAAACATTAATGCTATGGCTGTCTTCAGATCAGATACAGACATTGCAGAGGGTGATTCACTGAGGATATTACAGGCTGCTGGAGATGGTATAGAAGCTGAATATCAACATGCTAAAACTAGAGGAGGCAAGAATGTAAAAAATGGTGTTGTGTTAACCGGAGCAAGAGATTTAGAGCACCCAGAGCATATCCTACACCTATTGGTGAAGAAGGATGATGTGAAACTTAGGATAGCGCTTGCTCTTGCTCTTCGATTGGCAGAAAAGCAGTGCTCAAGATCTATCGCATTTCCCCATCTACCTGCTGTACTTTGTTCAAAGGAAACAGTCATGACTATGCTGGAATCATTTGATGACTTCACTAGAGTGGTTTGTCCAATATGTCTTCACTTTATCCAAGTAGTACTACCAAATGATGATGGGTTTTATCAATATGCAGCTGCAAGACAGAATGTTAACTTTGACATGTACAGATACCTACTGATTGAAGAACAGCGATCTTTTAATAGACGTCTCCAACAATGCATGATGCAAGTGACTGACGACAGCAGTACGGGTAAATAAAAGCAAGGAATTAAATCATGCATGCACAGAATTTATATATCCAGACAAAATTTCTAACAAATTTTAACTGGGATTACCATCCATCATAGGGCTGGATAGCTCAGATGGTAGAGCACTAGTTCACCGGTTCTAATCTCGCTTCAGCCAAATTTTCTTTGCTCTCCTTTTTTATTGTTACCAGGTCAGTTTCTCTGTATGTATATCATTTACTATAAGTTTTGAATATATTTCATACATTCTGACAGTCAGATAGTAAGAAACAACCAATAAATAGGCATGCAGAAATATCATAACGCATCAAAGGACCGACCTCCGTCATGACCAATTACGGAGTGCTACACATTGATGACATAGACGCTGGCATTAAATAACAATTTTCTTTGATTTGCCTCATTTGTTGCACTCAAAATTAAAAGGGGATATATCTGACAGTGAAAAGTAACAGTTTGTGGAAAAGAAATTTTACAAAATAATTATTTCTTATGGAAATGTTACAATATAAAACAAAATAATACTGAATGTTTTTTATTCACTATTCAATGGAAAGAATATTTTCATTCAGTGAAATATATGAACTGTTCCATTGTTGAATGGAACACTCCATATTTCTCTCATTAAAATATTCTTACCATTGTACTCATTAAAACATTAAGAACGTATGTATGTGTCATAGGGGCAGGCCTGACCCCTCGATGTGACAATTTTGGAAAATCCAGAAGAAAAAAATAAAAAAACAGTTGGTACCCTTCCAGACTCGGTGTTCCAGCAATATAATAATAATAATAATAATATATTTTCTATTACAGATAATTCTGTTTTCTTTGCAGAAAGTTCAGATGTGGATGTACCTTACAACGAAACACATCAAAATGCCCAACCTCTGTCAGTACGCATATCTTCCTATCGAAACTCTCGCATGATTTCTATCATGCAGGGGAAATTCATGCCAAATTGGGCCAGGTCCATCTTCATGTGCACGATTCCAGCGACTACAACCACACCCATCTGAATGTTGCATTTGTAGACTTTTGTAATGTAACCAGAGAGCATCAATGGCCAGCAATGCTTACAGTTTCCTGCCAATGCCAACAATTCTCAGATATTACAGCAACTCATCTGGCTGACAACATCTCTATCAAGACAGTAGGAAACCAAAGTCTGTTTGCAATCACCATTGATAACGAGCCAGGGAAGTTTCCTAGAATAAGATCAGCAATTCATAGAGTGCTACAATATGCAGATCAGAAAGGCATCAATTACATCATCTTTCCTGCAGGGTTTGATTATGGAGATGATCAAATTGAGTTACCAAAGGCGACGAGTTACCATTGGTATCGGCCAAAAAGGTACAATATTTTTCAACTTCTGTACTTCAATGCTGTATATGACTTTGCTCTCTATGGTCAACCATCCATTCAACATAGCATCCATATCCACACTACAGAGTCTGCTGATAGTAACTGGACTTACGAGACTATATGTTTTAAAGGGTTTCCCTCCAGTCAAGGGAAGGAAGCAGGTTGCTTTGAATCCCTCTTCACTCAGCTGAACATGGATCCACTCTTTATAGCTTGCCACCTGAGTGTTGTGAAGGAAACTTACAGAGTCTCCAGATCCAGATGCAAGTGGGTATGGGACCAGTGCAGAGAAGAGTTCTATCTTCATGCGAAGAAATCAACCAATCTTGATCGATTCACCTATGGGCGTGCCTTGCAACAGATAGCACCAATCAAGATACCCTATGATGTGATGTTCTCAGAAAGGTAATTTATACACAATGTTAATTCAAAAAGCAATAAACATTTTCTGGTATAGTTATGATAAATGGATATATGCTTTGTGAATTCATAGGCCTTTTTGATTTGTGTTATAATTTGTCACAGTGCAGACTTTTAAGCCTGATCCAGGCTTGTGCTAATTCAGATCACACGACAACTGGCCACTAGGCCAGAAAAAAAATTGTTTGATTGTCCATAGATCCCTTCTAAGGGAAGGGTCGGTCAGCCGGTCGGTCAGATTAAAAAAAAAAAATTGAAGGTCATAGCCAAAACATGTTGGCATAATTAGCTTAACAAATAGGTGTGAATTGGGATATTTCTCTGTATACTTTAAATACCACTTATTCTACTCCCCAATTCCAGAAAAATACAGCACTAATTTTTTGGGATTAAAAAAATATTAGCAAGTTCTGCAAAGTGAAACATAGCTCACTCCTAATCATTTATTTAGTACTAACTGGAGTGGAGATAAAAGAAAAAGTTCTACTAATTTCTTTAAAAAGAGCCAAAATATGCATTTTCGCACGCTTTTCTGACAATCGAGTCACAAAAATCAAAGGCTAGGTATTCAAAATCTTGATTATATGTCGAAATTTTGCTCTAATTTTCACTTATTTGTGTCACTTTAATTAAATGATTGGTTATAAGAATGAAATATGTCTTTTCCAAAAATTAGAATGCATAAATTGTAATTAGATTTCATACAAGTCTTTAGACTTGATTGTCATAACATGTGAAACACACCCTAAAAATGCATGTTTTTGGCCCTTAATTCATAAATTTGGCAAAATAGTGAAACTACACTTTTGTTGCCATTGCCAGTTAGAACTAAATGAATGATTAGGATTGAGCTGTTTCATTATTGGCAGAAGTTGATAATATTTTTTTAATCCCAAAAATTAGTGCTGTACTGTATTTTTATGGAATAGGGAGTAGGGCTGCACGGCATAGGCTTTTTTAGTAGTTGACTAATCGCCACCCAAATAGTCGCGCCTACGACTATTAGCCACTTTCTAAGGTCAAATTTCAAAAGTTCAAGCTTACTTTTTTTGTTCAGAATACTTTTTTTCTTTATTTAAAAAGCCAAGAAGGCTGAGGTCAGGACGGGCGTCAGGCCCTGGCTGCAGTACATCCCAGTACTGCATTGGGGCTGTTGAAATGAGGGTTCTTCATAACCAAAGCAAATGAATGCCAATGGCGAACGTCACCAGTACAATCAGCAGTGTTGGAGGACTCGGGACTCGGCTTCGAGTCCTCCTCGAGTTCGGCAAAATAGGGTCTTTTTAGGTCTTTTATTTTCATTTATTGTAAACTTCTATGTACATGCACAATAATACAATGGGGCACTCAAGTTAAATTTTGGTAGGGGTGTGCCGCGCCGAACTTTGGGAATTAAGAACTGTAAGCAAAATAGGAGCTTGATGAACTGAAATTTCAACATTTTTGTGGAGGTCTGTGAACTAAAATTCGGACAAATTATAGGCTTTGAGCTAACAAATTCAAAATGTTTCCAAATTTGAGCTAAAGAGCTATTTTCAGAGTGTTGGGCTCAATGAACTGGAGCATGATGCGAATGTGGGTCTTAATATACCATATTATGATTCATAATAAAAAGAGCCAAAAACTTTTTTAGGAGGGTGATACCCTGCAGCCTATTCCCTGTACAAACCCCCTATATGGCCACCTGTCCAAGGACCAGATGGGTTTTCAGGAAATTGATATGTTGCCCATATACATCCCTGTTTTATGCAGTAAAACCAAAAAAAAAAACTTCTTTCCAGATTTTCCAGATTAGGGTCGGTCGGATGAGGACAATCAAACAACTTTTTTGCCCTATTGGGATATCTATATCCAGTCCAGAGAACACATTTAATTATCAATTTTCCCCTTGGTGAATTTCATACCATAATTTGTTATATATCATGCATGTTGTGTTAAAAGTAATTTCATCTAAACATATACTTGATTAACGCATTAACCAATATTTTTTGTGTCCTAACCTCCAGATCAACCTCAGGTGGCAAATCATCTTCATCGGATGAGACTGAAGGAGGTTTCAGAGAATACAAAGATTATATAGATATGAACAGCTATATCAGGGATTCATCCTGCATGAGAACAGTAGTACGGTTTGATAACGCACCACCACCTCCACCAAAACCATCATCTGCATTGGCGCAACGCATCCAATTAAAGAAGAAAAAGGAAAAAAGAGGTTTTTCCCACCTGGGGCCTTAAAGGCGAGCCCCTGGACCCCAAGTCCATGGGTAAAAAATTTCACTATAACAGTTCAAATTGACCCAACAAAAAAAAGCCTTTCAGAGGAAACACTGACCAGTTGGTAATACTTATAGAACCACAAGCCTTGATAGAACTAAAAAATGTAGCCCAGGGTTGTAGGGGGGGACCATACAGTCGCATTTTCGGCCTTTTGGTATATAAATGACCCCCTTTTCTAGCCTTTTGGTATATAAATGGCCCCCTTTTCTAGACCAATTTTGGTATGGATGTATCCTTTTTTCTAATTTTTTTTTGGAAAATAGCCCAATTTTGACTCAAGCTGAATTTATACTCGATCGCTTTTGTAGAAAAGCGATTTTCACGCATGCTCAATGTTTACTTACATCAAGCCGATCAATCGATTCAAATCGCCAAGGCAAAAACGACGTCGCTTTTGCAAGTTGAAGAAATCTCAACTTCCCTGCGATATCGCTTGACACATGAATGCGTCAACCAATCATATACATTGTACAACCATCTGAATCTATTATTTTGCTAATTAATTTACCTTTCTCGATTATTAATTTTTTTTGATGAATTAATTCAAAGCAATAATTATTGACAGCAACTGATGTTTTAAAAATGTATTTTGTGGCATTTAGAATAATATTTTAATTGTCGTCTGCAATCGCTATCGCCGTGATAAGTATATGCAAAAGCGACGAGTATAAATTCAGCTTCACTGTAGACACAATTTTAAAAATTTACACAAAATTTGGGCGAAAAGTAAGTTGTTAAAATTAAAACAATTTGTATTATATTTGGCAGAAAATTTTTGAATTTTGGCATAGCGATGAGTCCACATTTCTTGAAAAATTGGTATATTGATGGGTCCACTTTCAAATTCTCAGCAGCACACCCCTACCCAAACCACACTTCAGTACACCCCACCCTGGGTTACTTTTTAGTGTCTTTTTAAAGAAATTGCTTTTGTTTTAAGTGTAAGGATACTTTTTGTACACTGTACACTGTATAAACTTTGGCAAAGTACAACATGAGTATCACATTTTGAGATCAAAGCTGTCCGGCAAAATATCCAATTCAAAGAATATCAACATTCATAATCCGCAACCTAACCATAAATAATTGGCAGTGACAATTATTCAGCACAGCTTGTTCATTGATGAATTATCGTTATTGTATATATATAGATACATGTAGATGAATACCAAGGTACCAAAATGTATGTCAAATTTGTTCAAATAGTAGATGTGTACATGTGTATATGAATTTCATTTGCCTCTCCTTCACTATCTATGCTCGATCCTACAGAGCAATTAAAAATAACACAATCAAATTGTGTTTTTGAAAACGATATAATAATCTGGTCATTATTGTATGTTCATTATTTATATAGCAATTTATACTTTGGTTTAAAATAGGCCTACATGTAATACAACACAACATGATTGATCCAAGGGGGTACTCAACCCAAATGACCATACAGGGATGTGTCACAAACATGATTAGCATTTTCGCCCATTTGGTATATCAATGACCCCTTTTCCTAAGCCAATTTTTTCGAAATAACCCAATTTTGCCTCAATTTAGCCAAAATTTTCGGGAACATTTGTAAAAGACAATTTGGGTTAAATTCGGCCTAAATTTTTCACTTTTGGTATATCGATGGGTCCAAATTTCTTGAAAAATTGGTATATTGATGGGTCCACTTTCAAATTCTCAGCAACACCTACCAAAACCAAACTTGAGTACCCCGGTCCAAAGCACATATCTACAGGGCACCAACCATATAAAGACCACATATTGAGTCCAGAGATGCCAGTGGCCTGAAGTGACTTTGCAGGAAAAGCCTGAGAAAGTGTGCGAATTTGGGCTATAGTAAAGGTTCAAAAGCGGACTGAAAATAAATAAAAGTGCAGAAATTGAGTACAAAAAGTAGGAATAAAATTGAATATTCATGTACGTAGTAGTATATACTAAATTAGAAGAATTTTTTGACTTCAACACTACTTAAAATTTGATCACTTACCGGGAGCGCTTTCACAGTACCAACTGTGCCCTCAGCCGGATGTTATGGCTCTGATGATATATGGCTTGACAACCTTGGATGATGTCACACTTGTAGAGGATGTCAAAGGTGTTTTCCTCCCCCTCCCCTTGGTGGTCATGGGTATGAGAAGGATGTCCCAAACTGGATCTAAGTCCAGTCCAGTGTCTCTGTTCAAGTTTGGTCCTTTTTCCTGATGTGTCATCCAAGGTTGTCAAGCCATAAATTCAAATTATCAGAGCCATACACCATTCTTTTTCGCCAGCGTTAGCTGGCTATTTAATCGGAGATCGTCTTTGTTTGCTAAAGAGATTACGGGTACTAGCATTGGTTTTAATTACTTTATGGAACTTTTATGGTGAAAATATATAATAGACCTGTTATTGGATTTGTAAGAAAAAGAAAGTATGTTTTGCCGTTTCAACGAATGAAAACGAGTGAGAATTTCAAAAGTTAAGGTTTGAAGGAAATATGACATTAAAAGTTCATGCCAGGCCTATAATAGTTTCCACAGCATATCAACGAAAGAAAATTATAGAATCCTTGTTATCAGGCGTTCTTAGATTTACATTTGCAGACCTCCTGGAGATCAGCACAGCATGAGATGTGAGTGTATTGATAACATGATTAAAACCTTTATGGACGTAAAAGTCAAAGTAAAAATATCCTATATCCTGTATCGTTTTATGGATAAAAATGACTCAAAATGTCATTTATGAAATAATTTATATCTTAAACATCAGTTTTGTCTTTTCAACAGGAAAAATTCGATGCAATTTCAGGGCCTATTTTTTGATATGGGTATAATTTATATACATGTAGGCCTATTATAATTGAACAATATCAGTCTTTATACATTTTATAATGTGCTATATTAAGTATAAATTATAATTAATATAAAATTAATGTGCATGTATAAGGCAGTGGGATGACAGTTTTTTAGCCAATTAACTAAAAACTGCATTTCTTTATATTAATAATGAGCTATGGGTAGCCTTAGCCTTCTGCTAAGGCAGAAAAGACAAAAAGACAGAACAATTTGGAGTAATTAATTGAAAGGAAGTTATAGGAGTTGTTTGGTTTGCTGTTTCTGTGTGCATGTTCTCATCATTGATGGTTTGGTGGACTGTCATGAAACATGATGGATCATAAAAAAGACTGATCCTAAAAATGCCACCACCCAAACTAATTACAAGGCATCTTCTGCATTGAAGCTGGCTTTCCTTTAAAGGGAATTTTATTATTTCAAACCCACCCTTTTATTTTATACCCTTTATACCCACTGTGCTTTATACCAGAACTCCAAAACCCACCCTTTCTAAGCATGGTTATTGATCATAGATAAGTGGTTATGATGTTCCATGCAGGAGGTGCAGATTTAATTTTTGCATCCAAAGAAAATTACACATTGAAGTTTTAGATGACCAAACACTACAGAATGGGATTTCAATATTTTTTGTGCTTCATTTAGTGTCATTCAGTCGGAGATTACAGTAAGCTTTGAGATTGCAATTGTTGACTTCTAAACCCACCCTTTTTATCAGTGACCACGCTTTATATTTGGACACACATTTTAACTAGAAATTTTGCAAACCCACCCTTTTAAGCATTTTGTGGACCCTTCAAACCCACCCTTTCTAAAGCGTGGGTTACCAACAGTAGTCTCACCCCAATGGCATATAATTCAACAATGTCAATTAAACAATCATAGTGCAAAATTTGACATCAAGTTCCCGATCAAGTTGCAGAGTATGAGTTTTTGTACTCAAAGGTCTTTCAACATGAATATACAAATGTATTGGGATTAAAGAACTGTGTCCTGATAGATGAGCATGTTGTGGATCCTAGTGATAAACATCCGGCTGAGGACGCAGTTGGTACTGTGAAAGCGATCCCAGTAGCGATCATATTTTAAGTAGTGTTGATGTCAAAAAAAAATTCGAAAATTAGGAAATCAGGTAATTACCTGAAAAGTGGCATCCCTGTTAGTCCACTCTTGATGGTAGCTGCTTAGAATACAAAAAGCGCAAAAACAAAAGTTTTTGGGCAGGAAAACCTCACATGTATTTGTGGCCCTTAAACATGTTTAAAACAAAATTTCCAAAAGGTTACATAGGAAGTTTTGCTTTAAACATGTTCAGGGGCATGACACATATAGGAGGTTTTTCCTGCTCAACAGCAAAATTTGTAACACAAAAATGTCCACTTTTAGAGTACCGAAGAATCACTCTTATCACTCTCTTATCTGAATCAAATGCATGTATACCACTATAAAAAGAAGTTGGAACTAATCCTTTAAAACGCGTCACAAATCCCTCCTTCATGATGACGTATAACAAAACACATTGAAAATCTTCATATAGGTGACACCAGTAAGGAACAAACAAAAGTTCAATGACATCCTATAAACGACAGTCCTTTCACAGGAGTGTAGCGGGTCAAAAAGTCTGACTAAGTTTGTAAAAAGTAGTATATTCAAAGTGACATTTTCAACATTTAACACATTTCAGGGAAGGAGGAATTAGCTCAAGTTATAACCGAATACTCTTATTGCAACTTTCATGCTGTAGGACTTGGCCAATTGAGTTTACACCGTAATATTTGATACAGACAAATCTACGACTTGTTCAAGATCTTGCCACCATTTGACTGAAAAATGGGGTGACAAAAATGTTTACTTTCTACGGCAAAACTAGTTTCTAATTTCGCAACTTAAAACCTTGTATTTCTTCTTCTTTTTTTTTAAATAAAATGTTTTGGCCATTTTGGGGTGACCAGAATGTTCACCAACCATTTCAAATTGCCCATTGTACTCATAAAATACATTGCAACCTTCCATATTTATTTCTTATCACATCATGATGTTATCCATCAAATAAAACAGCTATTTAATTAGCAAATAATTGCATATATAGTTTGTGTATGGTTGTTTGAAATTGACATTTGTTGTGACAAAAGATATTATTTGCTTCATTGACTTACAAAAATGATATGGTATTTAGTTTTGGCAAAACTTAATTATATTCGAATTCTATTTTTTAACAAATCAATTTCTGATTTTCACTAATTTTTCAGGCATGTATAGTCCAATAGGGACAATTTCAAATATGAACAATTTTCAAGTTGATAATTTGCATTTTAGACTTAATATTTTTTACTTCATTATTCTGCATTTTAATGTACTTTGATTGGTTAAAAGTACGTTTCTTCAACTTTGATTTGGTCCCCTCTTCTACAAGCTCCAAAAAGTCAACATGTTCACCAAGCTACAGATTCTATAAGCGGATATTACTGATGAAAACACTCACATTATTATGTTGTGCATACAAGTATAAAATGGGTCACCGAACAATTTTGTGCACACACAGAAGTGGTCTTGACTTGACTTCTACCAATCTGAAGTTATATTTAGGTGGAAAATCCCAGTTTAAAGAGGAAATAAAAATACACATCAAATCAAAATGGCAGAAGGCGGTACAGGTAGCAAATCACTTGCTAAACGGGTCAAAAGTTTTGATGTTTTTATCCCCATAGAGGCAGGGACAAGTAAACATGTTCACCTACAGATCCTAGAAGGTGATATCACTAAAGAAAACACTCGTGCTATAGCTGTCTTCAGATCAGATACAGACATAGCAGAGGGTGATTCATTGAAGATATTACAGGCTGCTGGAGATGGCATAGAAGCTGAGTATCAACATACTAAAACTAGAGGAGGGAAGAATGTAAGAAAAGGTGTTGTGTTGACTGGTGCAGGGAATTTAGAGCATCCACAGCACATCCTACACCTACTGGTGAAGAACGATGGTGTGAAACTACGGATAGCGCTTGCTCTTGCTCTTCGGCTGGTAGAAAAGCAGTGCTCAAGATCTATCGCATTTCCCCATCTACCTGCTGTACTTTGTTCAATGGACACAGTGAAGACTATGCTGGAATCATTTGAAGATTTCACTAGTGTGGATTGTCCAATATGCCTTCACTTTATTCAAGTAGTACTGGCAAATGACGATGGGTTTTATCAATATGCAGCTGCAAGACAGAGGGTGGAGTTTGAGATGTATAGAGACCTACTGATTCTGGGATTATCCAGAGGGCACAGTGATATACACCAATCCGAGAAGCGTTTACTGTATTTGGCCCTCAATCGACGGAAACACAGATGTACCAGAGCGGAGATTTAATTAGTAAGTCAATACTCATGATTGTGTATGAATATCACTGTTGTGTACAATTCCCGGTTACAATTCTGTATAGCACACAATAAATAATGGGTGGAACCCCCGACCTCGGGACACCGCAGTTTTACATCGGGGACACCGCAGTAATGGCGAAGTCGGAAAGGTGTATAGATGCATACGCTGATATTGCTGCATATTCAAAATTGTTGAGAGTTAACATGATGATCGAAGGTAAATAAAATCAAGAAGCTCTTCCGTGCACAGATTTTATCAAGGCCAAATTTCTAACAAATTTTGAATAATACATTGGAGAGCTTGGCGCAATGGTTCATGTATGTACATGATCCACCAGTGGAGCTTCTGCGACCCCTCATGCGCAGAACTTCCGATAGTGGATTATCTGCGCACTGTGGACGCAAGGAATCCACAGTCGGATTTTCGGCGCACGTGCAATGAAAATCCCCTCCGTATATAGTATATATAGCAGAGTAATTCGGCGCACGGCCGCAGGGAATCCACGGACGGATTTTCGGCGACGCGTCAGAAACTCCCTCCGTATATAGTTCAGGTGGAGTAATTCTGCGCACGGTCGCAGGGAATCCACGGACGGACTTTCGGCGCGCGTGCGCCGGAGCGCCCCTCCGTATATAGTTCAGGTGGAGTAATTCTACGCACTCCACGGACGGACTTTTCGGCGCACATGCGCAGAAACTCCCCTCCGTATATAGCTCGTGGAGTAATTCTGCGCGGTCGCAGGGAATCCACGGACGGATCAAGTTTCATGTTTAAAAACACAAAAAAACACAAAAATAACTTAGAAAGTAAGAAATATTATATATATTTTTAGAGTCAGAACGGTGGAGTTTTTCTGCGACGGTCGCAGGGAATCCACAGTCGGACTTCGGCGCACGTGCGTGCAGAAACTCCCTCCGTATATAGCTCCGGTGTAGTAATTCTACGACGGGTCGCAGGGAATCCACGGACGGATCAAGTTTCATGTTTAAAAACACAAAAAAACACAAAAATAACTTAGAAAGTAAGAAATATTATATATATTTTTAGAGTCAGAACGGTGGAGTTTTTCATGCGGTCGCAGGGAATCCATGATCGGATTTTTCGGCGCCGTCTTGAAAACTCCCCTCCGTATATAGCTCCGGTGTAGTAATTCTGCGCACGGTCGCAGGGAATCCACGGACGGATTTTCGGCGCATGTTTTAATCATCTCATGAATTGTTATGATTTAATATTATTAAATGGTAGAAAGTATGAAATATTATTTATATATAACTCCGTGGAGTAATTCTGCGCACGGACGCAGGGAATCCACGGACGGATTTTCGGAGCACGATTTTAATAATATAAAGAGTGTTATAATTTAATAATATTAAAAGGTATAAAGTAAGAAATATTATTTTAGGGCCTATATGTTTAGAGTCAGTTCTATGATCAAGTTTCATGTTTAAAAACATGTTAAAAAAATAACTTGGAAAGTAAGAAATATTATATATATTTTTAGAGTCAGAACGGTGGAGTTTTTCTGCGAGCGGTCGCAGGGAATCCACAGTTGACTTTCGGCACGCGTCTTGCAGAAACTCCCTCCGTATATAGCTCCGTGGAGTAATTCTGCGCCACGGTCGCAGGGAATCCACGGACAGATTTTCGGCGCACGTTTTAATCATCTCGTTTACAAATTGTTATGATTTGATATTATTAAATGGTAGAAAGTAAGAAATATTATTTAGGGCCTATATTTCACCAGAGGTGGTAAAGATAAGACGGCTTATTACACAATAGGTGGGATATAGATGAGATGAGATTAGGCCAACTGCTACGTATCTAAATAATATCGGGAATAATCCGATTCCGCTGTAATTGTTAATTAGTCATTGAACCAAAAGATCAAAGGTGTCGTGATGAGAAGATTCCGCGAAAATTGTTAATTAGCCATTGAACCAATAGATCAATGATGCCGGGATGAGAAACCCTGCTGTTTTGCAGCATTGAAAATAATTTTAAGAGGTATAATGATGATACCAAGAATAATCCGATTCCGCGAGAATCATTTTCCACTATAGGAAGTTCTGCGCAGGGGTCGCAGAAGCTCCACTGGTGGATAGCTTACATAACTCAATGGTTAGGTACTTGCCTTTAGTGCATGAGGTTTCAATTCGGGTTCAATTCCCAGCGGTGGCGATTTGCTGGGATATTGACTTGGGAAAAAAAGAAATTAATTGGCAACATCTGTAGACTTCTGCTTTCCCCATATGGTTCATTTAGAATTGGGTAAATGAATCATGCAAGTAATCCGTCCTTCGGAGGGGACGTAATTAAGCCGTTGGTCCCGTGTGCAGAGAGCAATACCTGTACATGCATCTCGCAGCCAGTTTCGAAAAGAGTAGGGTGATAACCCCTGACTGTTCCCAGCCCGTCCTGGTGTTCAAATGGATCTAATGGAAATAAGCTTCAATAGACATGATAGAGGCTTTCTTGGGTTATCCAGGGTTGTCAAAACCTGAACAAATCAAATAAAAACTAGAGACGCAAGGCATCAAATGGGATGCCTCCACCATGGGGCGATTTAAATATGTACAAATCCATTTTTAGTAATTTGACCTCAGATGACCCCTGGGTGACCCTGGTTGACATGCCAAAAATCTGGCTCTAATTGTTGACTGTATCCACCAAGTTTCATGCCCATACGACCAAATTTATTAATTTGACCTTAGATGACCCCTGGGTGACCCTGAAATGACCATCCAAAAATTTGGCTCTAAATGTTGACTGTACCTTCCAAGTTTCATGCCCATATGACAATTTTTAGTAATTTGAACTCAGATGACCCCTGGGTGACCTCAGATGACCCTGAAATGACCTTCCAAAAAATTTGGCTCTAAATGTTGACTGTACCTACCCAAGCCTTGAAATAAGTGGACTGGAACCAGGAGCAATTTGTCTTTGAACATTGCTCCTGGTTCACTGTTTTATACAAGAACCAGGAGCAATTTCTGAAGAAACGGGAGCAATTTTCAAAAAGCAAATCCAATTCTGCACATATACAATACAGCATGTAAGCACAGCTGCATCAAGTGCAATACTGGAACCAGGAGCAATTTTTTTAAGAAAATTGCTCCTGGTTCATGTAAATTTTACAAAGACCAGGGCATTACAAGGGCATTAATTTGCTCCCATCGCCTGCTTATTTCAAGACTTGGACCTACCAAGTTTCATGCCTATATGATCAATTTTATTAATTTGACCTTAGATGACCCCTGGGTGACCCCAGATGACCCCAAAATGACCTTCCAAAAATTTGGCTCTTAATGTTAACTGTACTGTACCTACCAAGTTTCAAACCCATATGACAGTTTTTGCTAATGTGACCTCAGATGACCCCTGGATGACATCAGGTGACCTTGACTCACTAACCAATACAAACTTGTTCTGCCTGGGGTCAAGATGCACCCAGCCACCAAGTTTGGGGAACGTCATGCACATCTAGTCTCTGAGAAAAGAAGTAAATAAGGAAGATGGTCCCCCCCTGTAGGAATACATGCAACAAAGTATGAATAAAATTCCTTTAAAAAGGAATGTGGCGCCCAATGTGAACTTGGACGTGATATGGTGAATTCCATGGTGTGTAGATTTGGTATTACTATTATAATGATTTTTCTAGGGAAGAGTAGAAGATGATCAAATGCAAGAGAAATGTGTTTGATTGGGGAAGGTGTTCTGACAATCCAAATATAAACTTAGTCCACCTCAAATGACCTGTAACAATTTGTGATTGACATTACTTAATTCACCTCAGATGACTTTGATCTGACATTCAACATTTTCGCGCTTACACCAATCATATCCATAACAATTTAACTCTTACAACTTCCTGTCAATTCTCTAATTTAAAACTCTAAATTTCTGTCTGTTTGCCTTTTCTGTCTTATACCATTTAGTACACTACAGTTTGTTACAATTATTAAGATAAGCAAACATTGCTGGGTAGATAACAGGATTTAGTCCCAGATTTAGTTATTTACTTAATCCAATCACGGAGGTAGTAGCTGGTCAATTTTGGTCTTCAGTGTTTTAAAATACAACAATGTAGAACATGTATAATTAATATGCCGTGTTGTTTGCATACAGTTTGCCGCCCAATTGTGCCACCATATTGCAACTTTGGCAATAACCGCTATATAGATTCTATGGTATAATTAGCAAACAAAAGCCATCAGTTTAAGAGGCCTCGTTAATTGATCTTATCACTATGGACCACAAGAGTCTCATCCCAATGGCACAGTCCAATAACCTCAATTACATAATCATAGTGCAAAATTTGACCTCAAGTTGCAGAGTATGAGTTTGTGTATCCAAATTGTCAAAGGATGAATGTACAAATGTATTAGGGTTTAAGAACTGTTCCCATGATAGATGAGCATGTTGTGGATCCTATTGTATGGTCAAATGTCACCGTCTATCGGGTTCTAAGGCACACGGTAAACTGGTTGAACGCATACAAAGGTCAGGATTTATTTGGTGTTTTTATAAATCCTAATTTTGTATTTTAAACAAAGAATATACATTCACCATTTTATCCTGTGCATATCAGAAAACAATAATAAAATAAAATCCAAGCAAATTGTGATTTTATTTCTGAGCTGGGCATAATTTTGGCAAAACAATTGCGAAGTCAATCTAGCAAGAGTGAAATTAGAAGCTTTTCACAAAGTCATGCCTATATTGTGGCGCGCCTCTGTAGAGGGCGCCACAAAAAGGTCCCCCAATAAATAAATAAATAAATAATGAGTGTGACCATAGTGCAGCTATGACTCAAGATTGGTTGCATCAGGATTTAATTTAAACTGTTCATATGAGACCAAATTTTAACCAAGTCTCAAAATAATGGTATTTTACAAGTTGACCTCAAATGACCTTTGACCTCAGTATAATGACCTCTAATCACCACCAATATATGAGGGTTCCCAAAGTGCAGCTATGACCCAAGTTTGGTTGCAATATGATTTGAACTGTGCATATGAGACCAAATTTACAAGTTTACCTTGTTTGACCTCAGTATTTGACCTTGAATCCCACCCAAAAAAATAGTAGCCAGAGTTTCTGACCATGACCCACCTATCCTGAAAATCTGAAGTCAATCCGCCCATCCATGCCCGAGATACAGCATCCGGACGGACGGATGGAAGGACGGAAAGAACGGAAGGACGGACATTGTAAAAACAGTATGCCTCGCAATGGAGGCATAAAAATCATTATTGGCACCCCGGCAGGTTCTGAGTCTATACTCTCCTCATTAATAATAATGATTTATTTTTGCTATTTTTATCATCAGCTGCAAAAAAATATTGTACACTGCAAGAGAGTAATAGTCCATTTTCCTTTGCAAGCCATGACAAAGTTTAACTCATACGTAGTGTTTACTTTCGCGTGGTGTGACTACCTGGACTCAACAATCATAAGTGTGGGTTTGGGTGTTGCTTAATTCTAAATGGAATATATATATTGAATTAAAGTTTTAACTTCAACACTACACTATTTTTTCGCTCACCTGGAACGTTTTCACTAGTCCAACTAGTGTCTTCATGCAGCAGATGGTGATGCTGTGTTGATATCTTGTCTACAGTCGGGATATCTCTCACTGATGACGTCATATGATTGACAGAATGGCGTCATAGGATGTTCGATGTAGCGCCCCGGCATCAGCAGGTTATCCCAAATAGGATCTATTTCTGGTCCTTTGTCACGATTTAGTCTCGGTTTTTGAGTCCTTATCTGTATGGCTTCAAGAACTCTCACAGACCCGCAGATAAAGCAGAGGAGATAGCTCATGTGAAGAATGCAGTAAAGAACTGCGGTTACCAAGACTGGACTTTTTTTTGGTCAGCCCAAAGAAAAAACAGTTCTTCTCAGAACCGAGACACAGAAACAGCTAACAAAGTTTGTCACCCTACCTTACATAGAAGGTCTTTCTGAGAAGCTACGTAGAGCGTTCAGGACTGCGGGAGTTTCAACCACCTTCAAACCTCAAAATACACTAAGGAGTGCGCTTGTAGACCCTAATGACAAGACAGAACCCATTAAACAATCTGGGATTGTGTATCAAATTAACTGTGCTGATTGTGATGCGAGTTATATCGGCGAGTCTGCCAGGAAGCTTGAGAAAAGGCTTAGTGAATACAAGTCAACTGCTGGCAGCTCTAAATCTGCAGTCAGAGAACATGTAGTGAGATCTAAAGGTCATCAAGATTGATTGGGAAAACGTCAAGGTGCTTGAACGTTGAACGGGAGCAAAAAGAATTTTCCCGGAGAGTTCTTGAAGCCATACAGATAAGGACTCAAAAACCGAGACTAATCTACATCGTAACATCCTATGACGTCATTCTGTCAATCATATGACGTCTTCAGTGAGAGATATCCCGATTGTAGACAAGATATCAACACAGCATCACCATCTGCTGAAGACACTAGTCGGACTAGTGAAAACATTCCAGGTGAGCGAAAAAATAGTGTAGTGTTGAAGTTAAAACTTTAATTCATTTTATCTACCGCTATGTATGAATATTCACTCGTATGGCATATATATATAGTTGAGATATTTTAGATTTATTTTGGTTGTCCTGGTGATTTATGAAATTAAGTGGAAGAAAAGAAATTTAAAAAATATTGAATGTTTTTATTTCAATGGAAAGAATATTTTCATTTAGTTCAGGTGAATTAAAAAATGCATTTGGTCTGTAAGTTTTGCCACTTTTCGCCACTGAATGCTGTCATTTTTCCCCTTTTTATAAGCTTTTAATAGACAGAAAGAAGACCAATTTATATTGTAACATAAAATGAGACAATGATATGATAAAAGAGCATATGGCTCTGTATGGTCTATATAGCTGTAACATACAAGATAACCCTAACCCCACATGTAACAAAAGCTAGTTGATATAATTTTTTCAAAATAGATTTCATAGATTTATGATAAAAAATATATGCTAAACAAAGAAAGATATCAGCAATAATAATATTAAATTTTTTTATTTAAATAATGTCCTTTCTTATTCAGAATTTGAGGCCCCCACTGCGGATGGACCTTACAACAAAACACGTCAAAATGCACAACCTCTGTCAGTACGCATATCTTCCCATAGGAAACTCTCACATGATCTCTATCAACCAAGGGAAATTCATGCCAAATTGGACCAAGTCCATCTTCATGTGCACAATTCCAGCGACTACAACCACGCCCATCTGAATGTTGCATTTGTAGACTTTCTAAATGCAACCAAAGAGCATCAACGTTCAGCATGGTTAAAAGTTCCATACCAATGCCAACAATTCTCAGATATTACAGCAACTCATCTGGCTGACAATATCTCTATCAAGACAGTAGGAAACCAAAGTCTGTTTGAAATCACCATTGATGAGAAGCCAGGGAAGTTTCCTAGAATAAGGTCAGCAATACATAGAGTGCTGCAATATGCAGATCAGAAAGGCATCAAGTACATCAGCTTTCCAGCAGTATTTGATTATGGAGATGATCAAATTGAGTTACCAAAGTATATGAGACGGCATTGGTATCAGAAAGAGAACAATATTTTCCCACTTTTGTACTTCAATGCTGTTCATGACTTTGCTCTCTATGGTCAACCATCCATCCAACATAGCATCCATATTACAGCGTCTGATGATAGCTATGGTCTGATTTGTATAAGTTCATATGGCATGAAGGGTTTCCCTCCAGTCAAGGGAAGGAAGCAGGTTGCTTTGAATCCCTCTTCACTCCGCTGACCACGGATCCACTCTTTATAGCTTGTGACCTGAGTGTTGTGAAGGAAACTTACAGAGTCTCCAGATGCAGGTCGAGATGGGATCAGTACTATGAGACGAAATCAACCAATCTTGATAGATTCACCTATGGGTGTGCCCTACAACAGATAGCACCAATCAAGATACCCTATGATGTGATGTTCTCAGAAAGGTAATTTATAAAGAATGTAAATTAAAAAGCAATAAACATTATATTATAGTTATGATAAATGAATGTGCTTTGTGGTATAGCACTTTATATTTGATTGCATTGACAGTTGCTGCAGGTGGCTATTATATCATAGGCCTTTTGATATGTGCTATAACTTGTCACAGAGAACTATCATTAATCAAAATCACTGAATATCCAAAATGGCAACCCCATGAAACAAAATTAATAACTTGTGCACCAAAAGTTTGACCAATTTCGTCACACAATAGATTGTCATTTGATTTAAAAACAAGGCACAAGGTAGCCTCATAATTGAAGTTGCATTCAACAACTCTTCCTATACCTTTGTACTGGAGCCAACCGTTGTTAATCCGCGCTGAATCCACAGTTCAGTAGCATATACGCGAACGCAAGGTTACGCGTACGTGTTACGCTTACGCATGAGCGCATAAAATTTGTCATGCCTGGAACATATGCCTAAATATTACCGCTTTATTCTTTAGTTTTATTGCTGATATCAACAGAGAAATACCACAATCTTTTTGTAAGGTTGAGTGGCAATGACAAACGGATATTCCGAATGAAAGAATCATGTGAATTAGACATCTTTAGCTTGTTTCGTTGTTGAAAGGGATTCAATCATGTTTCGCCGTTGTTCATTACCGATTAACAACTTGCGTCCGGCGCATCTGAGCAGCGTTCGAAATAGGGCCAATGGCCTGCAATTAACTTATTGGCCTGTAACTTTTTGGCCTGGCCGGTAACTTTTCTGACTGGCATCTAGTTGCCGGCACGGCTGGCCGGTAACTTTTTAAGGTCAAGCCTGGCTGGCCTGTAACTTTTTGAGGCATATATTCGGGCAGCTAAAGCCCGGTCCCCGCACTCCGTGCATCCGTGGGTATTCATGCTTGTCGAAAATTTCGCGAAATAAGGGGTGTTTTCAGATGAAGAAACGCGATTCGCGAAACACACACAAAAAGGGGCGTTTTTTCAAACCATGTGTTCGCGTAATTAAAAAAAAGGGTATTTTCATCGAGCAGCCTACACGTTTCTGCCAGAAAAGGGTATATTAGAAATATTGTTCGCGTTTTAGCGAAAATAGGGGTATTGTCGAAGGGCAAATAATTCGCGAAATCGCTAAAAAAAAGGGGTCTTTTTCCCCTAAAAACTTCGCGAAATGAGGTGCAAAAGGGGGTGCATTTAAAGTTCACCGACAAGCATGAATACCTCGCGGACGCCGGAGTGCGGGACCGAGAGCTAAAGCTGCCCTCGCTAAGTAAGCCAAGCTGTTGCCCGTGGGCATCTTTGTTAATCGGTGATGAACAACGGTGAAACATATGATTGAATCCCTAATTTTAGATTGACATCAAAATCTTATATAAGCCTATAAATTTTAACAACTGTCACTATTGGGCTATGCCCTTTGGTGAATTTCATACCACAATTTTTAAAATATCATGTTGTGTTCAAAGTAATATCGTCTAAACATACTTCATTAACCTTCTTTTTTCTTTTTCTTTTTTTGTCCTAAACTTCAGATCAACCTCAGGTGGCAAATCACCTTCATTGGATGATGAGACTGAAGAAGGTTTCAGAGAATACAAAGATTATATAGATATCAACAGCTATATGCGGAATTCATCCTGCACAAGATCAGTAGTATGGTTTGATAACACACCACCACCTCCACCAAAACTGCACCACAAAACTGCATCTGCACCACAAAGGTCATATGGTGCGCGAATAGCCCTGCGATTCCAAGAATTGGCGCGCATCCAATTAAAGAAAAAGAAAAAATGAATTTTTTTCCCACCAGGGGCCTTAAGGTGATGACCCCCTGGACCCCAAGTCCATGGGTCAAATATTTCACTATAACAGCTCAAATTGACCCAACAAAAAAAAAGGCCTTTCAGAGGAAATACTGACCAGTCGGTAATAACTTTAGAACCACAAGCCTAATTGATAGAACAAAATAATGTAGAGCAGGATTGTAGACAGGGGGACCAAACGGGGACGTGTCGCAAACATGGGCAGCATTTTCGGCCTTTTGGTATACAATGACCCCCTTTTCTAGCCTTTTGGTACAATGTATATAAATGACCCCCTTTTCTAGGCCAATTTTGGTATGGATGTATCATTTTTTCTAATTTTTTCCGGAAAATAGCCCAATTTTGCCTCACTTGACAAAATATTAGAAATTTACCCAAAAGTAAGTTGTTAAAATTAAAGACAATTTGGGCAGAAAATTGTTGAATTTTGGTATAAAGATGAGTCCACATTTCTTGACAAATTGGTATATTGATGGGTCCACTTTCAAATTCTCAGCGGCACACCCCTACCCAAACCAAACTTCAGTACAACCCAGCCTGGGTTATTTTTAGTGTCTTTTTAAAGAAATTGCTTTTTTTTAAAGTGTAAGGATACTTTTTGCACACAAAGTGCCAAAGTGGCAAAGTACAACATGAGTATCACATTTTGAGATCAAAGCTGTCGCGGCAAAATATCCAATTCAAAGAATATCAACATTCATAATCCATAACCTAACCATAAATAATTGGCAGTGACAATTATTCAGCACAGCTTGTTCATTGATGAATTATCGTTATTGTACTTTTTGTATATATATACATGTAGATGAATACCAATGTACGGTACCAAAATGTATGTCAAATTTGTTCAAATAGTATGTATAATGTACATGTGTATATGAAATAGCCAGTATAGTGCTCATTTCATTTGCCTCTCCTTCACTATCTATGCTCAGAGCAATTAAAATAACACAATCAAATTGTGTTTTTGAAAACGATATAATAATCTGGTCATTATTGTATGTTCATTATTTATATAGCAATTTATACTTTGGTTTAAAATAGGCCTACATGTAATACAACACAACATGATTGATCCAAGGGGGTACTCAACCCAAATGACCATACAGGGATGTTTCACAAACATGATTAGCATTTTACCCATTTGGTATATCAATGACCCTTTTCCTAAGCCAATTTTTTTCCGGAAATAACCCAATTTTGCCTTAATTTAGCCAAAATTTTCGGGAACATTTGTAAAAGACAATTTGGGTTAAATTCGGCCTAAATTTTTCACTTTTGGTATATCGATGGGTCCAAATTTCTTGAAAAATTGGTATATTGATGGGTCCACTTTCAAATTCTCAGCGACACCTACCAAAACCAAACTTGAGTACCCACCCCCGGGTCCAAAGCACTATCTACAGGGCACCAACCATATAAAGACCTCCTATATTGAGTCCAGAGATGCACTGTGGCCTAAAGTGACTTTGCAGGAAAAGCCTGAGAAAGTGTGCATATTTGGGCTATAGTAAAGATTCAAAACGGATAAATAAAAGTGCGGAAATTTGAAGTACAAAAAGTAGGAATAAAATTGAATATTCATGTACGTAGTGGTATATACTAAATTAGAAGAATACAGGAAAACCTCCCATGTATTTGTGGCCCTTGAACATGTTTAAAACAAAATTGCTAATTGAGGTTACATAGGGAGTTTTGCTTTAAACATGTTCAGGGCATGACACATATAGGAGGTTTTTCCTGCTCAACGGCAAAATTTGTAACACAAAAATGTCCACTTTTAGAGTACCGAAGAATCACTCTCTTATCTGGATCAAATGCATGTATGTATACCGCTATAAAAAGAAATTGAACTAATCCTTTAAAAACTTCACAAAACCTCTCCTTGATGACGACAAAACACATTGAAAATCTTCATATAGGTGACACCAGTAAGGGAACAAACAAAAAGTTCAATGATATCCTATAAACAAAAGTCCTTTCGTAAGGGCTGTAGAGGGGGTCAAAAAGTCTGACTAAGTTTCTAAAAAAGTAGTTAAATGTTGAATATTCAGAGTGACATTTTCAACATTTAACATGTTTCAGGGAGGGAGGGAGGGGGGCTCAAGTTATAACTGGAATACTCTTATTGTAACTTTCATGCTGTAGAGTAGCCAATTGAGTTTACACTGGTAATATTTGATACAGTCGACATGATTAACTACGACAGGTTCGAGATTTTGCCACCATTTGACTGACAATTAGGGCTGACAAAAATGTACAATTTCTACGGCAAAACTAGTTTCTAATTTTGCAACTTTAAGGAATATTTCGTGATCCTAGCATCCTCTTTTTATGACATTTTTCAGTACATATCCACGAAAAAAGCATATTCCCAAAATTTCAGTTGATTCCGATTTTGCGTTTGCGAGTTATGCATGATTATGTGTATTACACTGCTCCATAGACAATACGTTGTAATTTCGTTCTGGTGCACCAGAACCAAATTCAAATTTCGTGATATCTTTGCTAAACAAATTAATCTGCAAGAAATATTTTGTACATAAACATTATGTAGCCCGAGTATTCCAGTGATATAAAAATCTCAACTTTTTTTGAGAAAAGTGAGGGGATGAGGCTGTGGATCACGAAATGCCCTTTTAATTAAAACCTTGTATTTCTTTTTCTTTTTTTTGAAATAAAATGTTTTGGCCATTTTGGGGTGACCAAAATGTTCACTAATCATTTCAAGTTGCCCATTGTAAGTACATGTATATACTCAAAAAATCTATTGCAATTTCACATCTATTTCTTATTACATCATGATGTTATCCATCAAATAAAACAGCTTTTTTTTAAATTAGCAAATGATTTCATATAGTTTGTGTACACCAGTCGCTTGAAATAAACATTTGTTGTGACAAGTTGGACAAAAATGATATGGTTTTTATTTTGGCAAAATTTAATTATATGTGAGTTCTATTTTTTAACAAATCAATTTGAGCAGATTTTCACTAATTCTGGACATGTATAATCAAATAGGAACAATTTTCAAGTTGATAATTTTGCATTTTTGACTTAACATTTTTGACTTCATAATATCTATATTCCATATATTGTCAGCCTGCTACGCTAATTGCCTACGTCATTTTTTGTAATTTTGAGAATAAAGTACAAAATCTGGTTCAAGCATTTAAACATAATTTATTCACCAATCTTTGCACAAGAACAAATGATAATGAAACAAATGAAAGGGAATAATCCGAAATAATTAGGGTGATTACATAACTGATGCATGCTTGAACCACATTTTGTTCTTTGTTCTCAAAATTACAAACAATTACTTGGGCAATTAGCGATATCTTATATATTCTGCATTTAAAAGTGCTTTTAACTCGGTTTCTTCAACTTTGATTTCAACCACTCCTCAAACCAGTGATACCCTGTCCTACAAACTCAAAAAAGTCAACATGTTCACCTAACAACAGATTCTGTAAGTGGATATATTGCTAATGAAAACCCTCACACAACAGTCCTTTACAAGTAAATGGGTCACTGAACAATTTTGTGTACAAACAAAAGTGACATTGACTTCTACCAATCTCAAATTTTATTTAGGTGGAAAATCCCAGTTTAAAGAGGAAGTAAATATAAACATCAAATCAAAATGGCAGAAGGTGGTACAGGTAGCAAATCACTTGCTAAGCGGATCAAAAGTTTTGATGTCTTTATATCCATAGAGCCAGGGACAAGTAAACATGTTCACCTTCAGATTCTACAAGGCGATATCACCAAAGAAAACACTCATGCTATGGCTGTCTTCAGATCAGATACAGACAATGCAGAGGGTGATTCATTGAGGATATTACAGGCTGCTGGAGATGGTATAGAAGCTGAGTTTCAACATACTAAAACTAGAGGAGGGAAGAATGTAAGAAAAGGTGTTGTGTTGACTGGTGCAGGGAATTTAGAGCATCCACAGCACATCCTACACCTACTGGTGAAGAATGATGGTGTGACACTTCGGATATCGCTTGCTCTTGCTCTTCGCCTGATGGAGAAGCAGTACTCAAGATCCATCGCATTTCCCCATCTACCTGCTGTACTTTGTTCAATGGAAGCAGTCATGACTATGTTAGAATCATTTGATGACTTCACAAGAGTGGATTGTCCTATGTGTCTTCACTTTATCCAAGTAGTACTACCAAATGATCATGGGTTTTATCAATATGCAGCTGCAAGACAAGGGATTGAGTTTGAGATGTATAGAGACCTACTGATTCAGCCTGTTTTTTTACAAATATTGTCCATTCTTTTTCAGAACTTGATGTCCCCACTGCAGATGTACCTTGCAACAAAACACATCAAGATCACGCAACCTTTGTCAGTCGCATATCTTCCTATAGGAAACTCTCACAGGATGTCTACCAAGCAAGGGAGATTCATGCCAAATTGGGCCAAGTCCATCTTCATGTGTGCTATTCCAGAGACTACTACTATGCCCATCAGAATGTTGCATTTGTAGACTTTCTAAATATAACCAGAGCGCATCAATATATATTGCCAATATCACTTAAACAATTCTCAGATATTACAGCAACTCATCTGGCTGACAACATCTCTATCAAAACAGCAGGAAACCAAAGTCTGTTTGAAATCATCATCGACGAGGAGCCAGGAAAGTTTCCTAGAATAAGATCAGCAATTCACAGAGTGCTACAATATGCAGATCAGAAAGGCATCAAGTACATATGCTTTCCTTCAAAGTTTGATTATGGAGATGATCAAATTGAGTTACTAAAGGCTATGAGTTTCCATAGGTATCAGAAGAAAAGGTACAATATTTTCCCACTTCTGTACTTCAATGCTATTCATGACTTTGCTCTCTATGGTCAACCATCCATTCAACATAGCATCCATATCCACACCAGCCAGTCTGAATTGTCCATTTACAAGAATGTATGGCATAACGGGTTTCCCTCCAGTCAAGGGAAGGAGGCTGGTTGCTTTGAATCCCTCTTCACTCAGCTGAACCTGGATCCACTCTTTATAGCTTGTCATCTGAGTGTTGTGAAGGAAACTTACACAGTCTCCAGAGGCAAGTGGGAATGGGCCCAGCACTTTGAATGCTTCTATCTTAATGAGGAGAAATCAACCTATCTTGATAGATTCACCTATGGATGTGCCTTGCAACAGATAGCACCAATCGAGATACCCTACTATGTGATGTTCTTAGAAAGGTAATTTAACAACTGCAAATTCAACAGCAATAAGCATTACTTAGTATTCAGTGCTAGTGGTCTAGTTCGTAGACACATAATCTGATTGGACAATCGCATGATTTCGGGTGTCGTCTATTAGGCCGTAGACGACTCTGCATCATCATGAGTATTAATAAAGCCTAAACCATGCATACCGTATTGTTTGTAATAAATGCCCCGGGGGCGTTGCATTTTTCCAAAAGGGGGCGTTTATTGAAGGTGAATTGTCAGTGAACAAAATTAAAAATCGGGTTAAATTCCCGGTGGTGCTCTTGTAGAAAGGATGGATTTACGGCTATACTATAAACGGTGATGCCCATGGAAAATATAATTTTCGTGGTAAATACATCAAAATTACACAGGTCCGTAAGTGCATCATCAAGCAAGAATCAGGTAAATTCTACCATAATTTAAGGCAATGGAATGGATGGAAGTGGGAGTCATAATAGGTTTTGTCTATGCAATTTACCGATCGTCCCTGACAAGACTGACTGACTGTTGTCAGTTTTAAGCTTACTCACACGATATAGCATGGAAATCTTTGCATTTTTGTCAATTTTTCACAGAAAACTTGGAGGGGGCGTTTAATAGAGGGGGAGCGTTTATTACAAACAATACGGCATGTAGTGCATTGTATGCGTAGATCTGGTGCGTGATACTCGCACACTGACTACAAATGAGAATAAACAATAGGAATTTTTGTTTTTAATATCCTCTATACAGTGTAATAGACGACAGGCAGGTCCAATATTTTGCCGTATCCACATACTCAATATATTGGACCTGCCTGTCGTCTATCACAATAGAGGATGGTAAAAACAAAAATTCCAATTATTTATTCTAAAATTTGCACATTTTATTTTAGTTAACAGTGCAAAATGTGCATCAGTCATAGTCGAAAGTGCCAAGTTCAACCAGCCATAACAAATTTAACTTGAGTTAGCAACACATCCATTTCAATCTGTATTGGTACATGTTAAATACATTGTTCTTATTTCTATAGATCAACTTCAGATGGCAAATCATCGGAAGGGACTGAAGGTTTCAGCGAATACAAGGATTATATCAACATGAACAGCTATATAAATCCTTGGGATTTATCCTGCACTAACTCAGTTGTGCGGTTTGAAGACACACCATCACCTCCACCAAAATCACCATCTGCACCGCAAAGGCTGTATAATGCACAATTAGCCCAGCGCTTCCAAGAATTGGCGCAAGGCTTCCATTTAAAATAGAACTAGATACGTCGCGGTTTTCGACGCAAGGCGTCGAATGGGATGCCTCCACCATGGGGCGATTTAAATGTGTACAAATCCATTTTAGTAATTTGACCTTAGATGACCCTGGGTGACCCCGGATGATTCCAAAATGACATGCCAAAAATTTGGCTCTAAATGGTGACTGTACCCACCAAGTTTCATGCCCATACGACCAATTGTATTCATTTGACCTTAGATGACCCCAAAATGACCTGCCAAAAAATTGACTCAAAATGTTGACTGTACCCACCAAGTTTCATGCCCATAAAACAATATTTAGTAATTTGACCTTAAATAACCCCTGGGTGACCCCGGATGACCCCGAAATGACCTTCCAAAAATTTGGCTCTAAATGTTGACTGCACCCACGAAGTTTCATGCCCATATGACCAATTTTATTAATTTGACCTTAGATGACCCCTGGGTGACCCCGGATGACCCCAAAATGAACTTCAAAAAAATTGACTCTAAATGTTGACTGTACCCACTAAGTTTCATGCCCATAAGACAATATTTAGTAATTTGACCTTAGATGACCCCGGATGACCCCAAAATGACCTTCCAAAATTTGGCTCTAAATGTTGACTGTACCCACCAAGTTTCATGCCCATACGACAGTTTTAGTAATTTGACCTCAAATGACCTTTGACCTCAGTATATGACCTTGAACAAAAAAAAAAAAAAAAGTAGCCAGAGTTTTTGACCATGACCCACCTATCCTGAAAATTTGAACTCAATCCACCCATCCATGCCGAGATACAGCATCCGGACGGACGGACGGACGGAAGCACGGAAGCTTCGGAAGCTCGGACATTGTAAAACAGTATGCCTCATGGGTGGAGGCATAAAAAAGGAAAAAAGGGGTTTCCTACAGGGGTCTTAAAGCCAGGGCCAAAAATTCCAATCACAATTCAAATTGGCGAAATAAAAAAAAATCCTTAGAGAGAATGCTGTTCCATAATACCCATCAGAGCAAAACAATGTAGATCAGCATTTTAGCTATATAGTGGGTGGCATTGGGCGTGGTAGCCCAAAACTTCTACCCAGGACTTCAATCAAAAACCTGCTGCCCGTCACAGACTTCTCCACCACAAAATAGTTAAAAATAGGCTATTTTTTTGGAAATGAAAAATGAAATTTTATGAAGGGCATATATTGAGTATTTAGCTAATTATTAAGGTACGTTAGTACAAACGGCTTATCAGGCTTGCAGCAAAATAGCCATAGCAAATCAAAATTGTGTATTAATTTAAAACTAAAAACAAACTAAAGGTAAGTCTTCACTCCATCTTTTTTCAGATATTTCTTTATTTTTTGATAATACCTAAATATTTCCACATTCTTAATTTATTTAGCCCAGGAGTGTGCTACATGTATGGTTTCCAAAGTATAAATGTTGTGATTTTTATCACACGTTTTTTTTAAAACTTCTGTGCACCGAGGGTGGATTTGTGCCTGGTATAAATCGCTTTATTATCATTATCAGATCACCTATGAGCTCTGCCAAAGTGTCAATGTATAGAACTGGCTCAGAAGCGCGAGACTGAGCGCACTAACTGGCTCAGTTCCTTCTGATTGCGACACCCGATAGCGAGCGCGAAGCGCGAGAAGCGAACGCAAGACTGAGCGCTTGGATTGTCATCATGGTACAGTACTTTGAGCACGTAACCATGCCAGTGCTATCAATGTACAATATGAGTATCACATTTGAGATTAAACCTGCTGCTGAAAAAGTGTATCCAATTTAAAGAATTCAAAAATCCAATGCATAAAGTCACAAACTATAGCGAGACGTATAATCAGACATACTAAAAAAAAAGTAATCAGATTGACTATACTGTGCACAAAAACTGTCTGTACACTTTATAATAAAAAATCAATTTCTTAAAGACACTAAAACTAAATTATTGTAAAACAAAGTGTTTGATAGATGGATCATTTTGTTCTGCATATGATACCTCACACAGTGTAATTTACCCATTACCAACTTCAAAGTAATGCGCCATATTGCCTTAGCTTCAAAGCTGCAGCACCCATTAATTTATCCAACAGTCAAATATGTTGAAAAATCACTCATGAACTTTCATGTTCATTTATTTTTCAGGTTCAAATTATTGTTAAATTATTCAAATGCTTATATTTACCCCATAACGCATTTGAGATTAAATATTGACTTTGTTTTATATTTTACACCCTGCTACGATTGGTACACTCAGTCAGCAGTACTAGTGTTTATGCATGCAGGTCGCTATTAATAGAATCCATGCGTGCATAGCTGACCCCGTTCCCACACACACACACACAGCGGCCATGCGAAAGATGGATTTTTAATGTCACAAAAAACAAAAGATCCGCCAAATTTGCAAAGGATCCGCCTCACAAGCTTCAGCGCATTCAACGCTACGATAATACGCGATGTTAATTTGAGTTAGGCATTGACATTCATGGTTACAAAAATTAAATATCTGCAATTAAAAACTCATGTTTTTGAACGATTTTGAATTTTATCAATGAAAATGCAGCGATGACGTCATTGGGTTAACGATTTTCCAACTGCTGATTGGTTGATTGCGTTACTGTCAGTGATCTGTGCATGCACGGTACGGTCCGTACGGAATGATTTTTCGTATGGGTAAAATACACTGTGCCTCATTCGGCATGATGCGACTTTAATGCCCAAGCTATTCGCATTTTAATGAAAAAAGGTAGCGTTTCTTTCCTCCTTCAAGACCGCCGCCTTTTGTAATAGGCTCATTACAGCGTGGCAGACTAACGCACCACCCTGTGTTCAGAATATGTGTGTTTCGAAGGAAAAGTACATTTTGTCACTTTTGAAAAATCTCGCTTTTTTCATTAAAATTGCTATTGGAGAAATTAAGGTTGCATCATGCTAAATGAGGTATCATAATGCGCAGAACAAAATTTTCCATCTATCAATTACTTTTCATGTTCTAATTTGGTTTTAGTATCTTTAAGAAACTGCACAGTATAAACACTGCCAAAGTGGCAAAGTACAATATGAGTATCACTTTTGAGATCAAAGCTGCATGCCACTGAAAAATATCAAAATCAAAGAATATCATAATACGCAACCTAAATAGTCCCAAACAGAAATGTTTGGTAGACTCATAACCGGTGCGATCTTACCTTTCCGATGTTGATTAAGATACTTCTTGCATCGATCCGAGATGCGGAAAAACCAATAGTCATTTTGTCCCACATAAATGAATAAATAACAAAAAACCCGATCCCCGGTGGACTCACCCAAAAGGTGACGTCACACCATATGATCGGCCCCTACCCGCCTCGGGATCCCCTACTCGGACCAAACCGGAGGGGGGTGGACGGGGTCCGGGATACTCAACATCGGAAAGGTAAGATCGCACGGTTATGAGTCTACCAAACATTTCTGTTTGGGACTAGACTCAGTACACCGGTCGATCTTACCTTTCCGATGTTGTTGCATCAACATCTGAAAGATCGATCTAGCAAGTAACCGACGGATGGAGGTACAAGATTGGTCAGCATCTGATCAGGGATCGGGAGCGGGTAACGATGGTTTTCGCGAGGTCAGAAAATATTTTCCCCCAACGGTCAGGAAAACAAAAAAGACCACGCGATCACAGACATAAACCTCCTTACTTAATAAGTTCGGTGGTTAAGAATAGAGACACTGGTTCTTACCATGCTGAGTATTCTGTATAGTCTGAAAACCTGGTACCCGTACACCACCGTATTATGATCGCCCGAACAATGTCCCGGTAAACCTCCCGCCCTGTCTCTGATTACTAACGTAAACGGAAGTATCGTAGAGAAGGGCGAAGGTGGCTTCGGGACACCGCCTACTAGATCTCCTCAAGGGACAACCGAGCGGTATACCCAAGATGATGAGATAGCTCGTGTCGAGTGGGTCGTGGGGCGCGAAACCTTCGCGATCGCCGGACTTCACCAACACCTGGACCAGCCATTGCGACAGCGGCTGGACCGAAAGGCTCTGTAAGGGTGATGAATGCGGTCGTGAGTCCCTCGCAAGGCTTGTGTTCGGAAGAAATAGTGCTGCAGCGCCTTATAGGACACCCCAGCCTATCTTTGGCTTCAGCCGAATCTTGCCCAACCCTGGGGATTGGAGAGGGACGAATGTCGGTATGCACCGCGCCCGTTTGTAACCATGAGAACAGAGCGCCGAAACAGTGTCGCTCCAGTGTTTGTGAACACAGAAGCTAACCTCGAGACCGTGTGCAACTCAGCACCGGCGCCCCAAAGCCAACGCCAAACCGGAAAGCCATCTTGAGAGTTATGTATTTAAGCGTCGCTTTTGACGGAAGCTCAAAGGGTGACCCTTAAAGTAATCTAAGACTGTGTTGGGATCCCTTAGGAGGATCACTTTCCTTTTTGGCGGACACTCGTTGAACATACCGTCAAGGCGTAGACTAATAAGGTAACCATCGGTTATGATAGTCGACCCGTCTCGAAACCTCGGAGAATGAAGAGGATAGCTGACTTATAGCTGGCCCCAGTGGCCCGCTGAAGTCTTGCTTGGAACTTTTCTGTCAGAAACTCCGAAACTAGCAGCACAGAGGCTCTAGCGGGAGAGCTATTTGTCTCATTGCACCAAGCGTAGTATGGAGCCAGACTCTGGCTATACGTACGGAGGGTAGACTTCCGTCTAGCCCCGGCGATGAGAAAAACAGCTTCTGATGAAAGTATCCCTCCGCTGCGCGTTACCTGGTAAGGGCCATGCAGCTAACTGCAGGTGCTCTAGTGATAGACTGGGTACCTCCGCTCCAGGCATCCGGAGTAGATCTGGTACCTCGGGGAGTGCCAGCGGCCTTGCCGCTAGCAGAATGACAATGCAGTCTTCCCACCCGATCTTGGCCACCACCCTCATGAGTAGTGAGATCGGAGGGAATGCATAAGCTGTCATCCCTCCCCAGTCTATGGACAGAGCGCCCACGGCGAATGCTTGGGGGTCCGCGACCCTTGAGCAGTACACCGGCAGTGGATGATTGCGATGAGATGCGAACAGATCTATCGAGGGGTGGTACATCCCCCTGAAGATCGTCTGAGCGACCTGCAGAGCAAGGGACCATTCTGTTGGTCTCGACACCCTTCCTCGTGACAGATTGTGCGTGAGGATGCTGGTGACGCCCGCGATGTGTATCGCTCTCATCGTAATCTGCCTGAACTTGCACCACCCTATCAGGTGTCGTGCATGCAGGCACAATCGTGGTGGCCCGGAGTCCCCTTGTCTGTTGGGGTAGGCTACCACGGTTGTGTTGTCCATTAGGACAACGGTATGTGATTCCACGATCACCTCCTCGTAAGTGAGGGAGGTTGATGTGAAACTCTGTCTCTATGGCCCCCATAGGCCCGAGACGGAGTCTCCGTGGATGTGGACCCCTCAGCCCCGTTTTGACGCTATGGTCGTCACTACGTGACATACCGGGGGTGCAGGAAAACCTGATACCCTGGGTCAAATTGGGCTGATGGGTCCACCACCAGAGTTCCTCTCGCGCGATCTCCGACAACGGAACCGCGAGGGATATTGGGTGACGACTGGGCCTGCAAGCAGGCTAGAAGGTGTAGTTGGGCAAGCCTAACATAGAAACGGCAGTGCGGTACGAGGTCTACCATACTGGCCATTAGGCCTACCACCTTCATCCATGCCACAGCGGGTATTGCCCGAGACTCGCCAAGAGTCGGGCACACCGCACCATGTTAATCATCCGCTTTCGGGTGAGGGCACCGCGAACCCCTCCGTGAGGGTGATCTGAGCCCCTACAAATAGTGGTGTCTGCGTCGGGACCACACTGGACTTCTTTTTTTTTGAGCTGATCAATAAATCCAGGGTCCTGCACCCTACGGACTATCAACCCCATGAGACCCGTAGTCTACAGTGGAGTGCGTCCGTATATGAGCCAATCGTCCAGGTAGCAACTGATGTTGACACCCCTGTGCTTCAGGTACGCTGCCACCGCTCTGACCAAGAGTGTAAACACCCTGGGAGAGATGGACAGGCGGATGGCGGTATCAAAACTGGTAATTTTGATCCTGTACCTAGAAGCGCAGATACCTCCGATCTTGAGAGGCGATTGGCATATGCAGATAGGCGTCCGAGAGATCTAGCGATGCTGTTCCCATACCCCTGATGGGGCAGGCTAGCACCGGCGAGAGTCGCCACCCTGAACCTCTTGGGCCTGAAGAACTTGTTCAACAGCCTGCGGTGCCGGATGGGGCTCCCGTCGCCGGTCTTCCTTGGAGCCAATGGCTCCAAGATCACCCGTAGAACGGGGGGTAGACCGGGACAATCGCCCGCTTCGTAAGAAGCTGTGTGATCCCTGTCAGTAGTGCCCAACGCTGGGGGCCGTCTGACGGCACTACTGTGGACCTCTGAAATGTGCAGACGAATGTGGGGAGACTGGGTTGTCAGTCTGTAACCCCCACTCACCACTGACCATACCCAGGCACCCAAAGAGATGGTTTCCCACCTCTGGGCGAAAGCCATAAGCGGTCGAATCCACTGCGAGATCCCCTGTGGAAAAACCGCCAAGCCCCCAGGAATGCTCCGCCTAGCTTCCCTTGGAAGAGCGCTTGCTCTTCTTCGGGGCTTGCCAGCTGTTCCTGTGCTACCCTTGCGCCTCCCAGAAATGGGTGCTGCAAAGGTAGTGGGCTCGGTTACTGGTGGTGGTGCACGGCCTACTGAAGCCGGAGCTCCTACCCATGGTAAGGGCAGTTTCCGACTTCTTCAGAGTGCTCCGTTGGTAGCTTCTTTGCACGGTCCTCCACCGTGGCGCAGAAGCATCCAAAGAAAAAGGACCCTGCCTTTCCATCGCGTTGAGCGATTGGAGTGGCAGGCCCCTCCCCCCGGCGCTGAGTGGACACCCTATGGGCTAGGCCCATGGAGCTCTCGTTGAGGCTAGCTGTTAGCACCGCTAATAGGCTCACCTCGCGGAAGACCTCAGATGTTGTCTGAGCGTCATACGCTTGCGACATCTGGGTCCCTCTCGGATCCCCTCAGGTAGGTCCTGTGGTCCTCCCGCGTTCTGCAGCGTCATAGCTCTACTGAGCTCGACAGCCCCACGATATCTACCCCTGAGGTTTGCCGGGAATGAGAGTGCAGGCGTCCCCTGTGAGGAAGCAGCAGCTGAGCATCCTACTGAAAGGATCCCCTGGTCCTCCTCCATGGGCTCCCCCTTAGGGGGTGTCCGGAGGAGATCAGTGCTGTTGCTCCCCTCGCGGGGCAGCGGGGGAAGGAGATTGTAGTGATGTCGTCAGACTCACTACGGACTCAACTTCCGACTCCTTTCCCTCGCCCCAGTATCCGTATCATGCTCCGATGATGACGGTAACTGGGGACGGGCATCTGAAAGCGGGTAAGAAGGCATAACCACCGTGTGGCTCGCCGACTACCTGCCAGCAGAAGAGGGAGTACTCCCGCAAGACCCTGAGGTACCCGTCATGGCACCACTGGGTCCGCATGCTCTCGCAGCCGTCGCCCTAGCGCTAGCAGCACGGGGCCTACCCTGATCAAGATCTGGGTTAGCCCCATGCCGGCTGGCCTGGTCAACAGCTGATGGTACTGCGTGGCCATCGCTAGGCGACACTTGCCACGGTGCTAGACCGTGGAAGAAAACACCCTGCGGCGGGTACCACGGGGCATACCCAGCCGGCAGCTGACCCTGAAAGGATCCGCCACCAGGGTAACCCCATGGTACTGCAGTACCAGCACCGCCTCCCCCCCCTTGTTGCCACACAGACTGTGGCGACTAAAGCGGTGCTGCGGTACCGGTGCGGTATCAGCGTGGGTACCCGTGAGGGTTCCCAACTGTGGACCGCTGTACCCTCGCCACACTGCGTTCCCTGTTTGGGGATCAAGCTGTGTGCTGGCGTGTACCGCGCGGTACTAGCATGGGTACCCGTGAGGGTTCCGGCTGTGTACCGCTGTATCGTGGTTCCAGCGTAGGTGCCCGTGAGGGATCCCGGCTGTGTACCACTGTACCCATGCCTCACTGCGTTCCCCGCAAGGGGATCAAGCCGTGTGTATGGGTACCCCGCTATACTGGCTGTCCCTTGGCTAGAGGGAGCTTGCCTAGTACCACGGGTAGCTGCGCGTGCATACCCCCGATCAATCTCCTCGCCACCTGAATAGGCAGCGTCAATCAATGGATCTATGCTCTGTTGATTTGACAGTGATCGATCAAGAGAGGGTAATTGACCCATTGACGATAATGGATCACCCACGCTCCGCTGGCTCTCGAGGACATAAGTGGGTTGTTGATCAGCTAGCTGTTCAAGCTACCTACTCTACCCTCTAGAGCTTCGCCCAAGGTCGCTGTGTGTGGCGGACCACTCACAGCAGCTATGGGCGGGTGCATAGCGACTACCACTGAAGTCAAGCCGTGGCTCGCTTTGTAGCTGCCACCAAATGCACCTGGGTCGCTGTCCCGTGAGAGACTGCGAGCCCAACCCCTGAATAATCGCCAGCCAGTCCCTGTGGACAGCCAGCAGCTATTCTAGGGCCCAGGGTATCACTCGGCGGTCCCGCCATGGAACGCTGCCGTGTGACAACCCCAGTTGGTTCTGCTAAGACTACACCCACAGCGTTAGCAGCGGTATCGTCTCTGCTGAACCCATGCATGCTAGGGTTCAACCCAGGCAAGCCCGGGTACCCTTGCATGCTGCCCGTCGCTGGCTACTACTGTGGCTGTTTGAGCCCGTGAGATATGCCTGCAACAGGCGGGTGTCCTCCTGCTAAAAACCCGTGAGGATTTTTGCTAGAGGACTGGTATCCTCCTGCTACAAAACCTGCTAGGGTTTTTGCTGGTGGTTACCGCTCTGCTGCCTGCTACTTTGCTCCGACGTATAGTCAGTGCTTTTCGCTGGCTGCTGAGCCTTTGGACGCGCTTAGCAGTCCCGAAGGAACCGCCTGCTTGTCCGGGGACGGAGCCCCTTAAGCAGACCTGCCATGACCCATAGGGGCTGTCACAGCAGAATCTACCGTGTCGACTGGTATCCTCCTGCTACAAAACCTGCTAGGGTTTTCGCTGGTGGTTACCGCTCTGCTGCCTGCTACTTTGCTCCGACGTATAGTCAGTGCTTTCGCTGGCTGCTGAGCCTTTGGACGCGCTAGCAGTCCCCGAAGGAACCGCCTGCTTGTCCGGGGACCGGAGCCCCCTTAAGCAGACTTGCCATGACCCATAGGGGCTGTCACAGCAGAATCCACCGTGTCGACCTTACCAGTGCCCTTGGTAGATTTCTTCTTCGTCTTATGGCGATGACGGAGCCTAGCCCAATCGTCAAGCTGGAACACGGAGAGTCCTAACCAAAAGAAAGACATCTAGAAGATCGTGAGCACTCCTGTGGGTGAAACAGAGCGGTGTGGGTCCCACTCCGTCACCAGGGAAGGGCAAGCCCGACAGGGCCGAGGCGAAGCGAGGAGAAAGGGAGGGGGGCACTACCCCCCCCAACACGCGACTCAAGCCCAGTAAGCAAACCTGAGCACGGAGGCTGGTCGCTAACGTTAGTGGTAAAAGTAAGGACTGGCTAACTTTATTACTAAAATGTCAGGCGGGTCCCTACCAAGCCCCACCGTATGAATATCTGATTAACTCGTCTTATCGGACGGTAATGAAGACATAACGATAGAGTAATCACCCTAACATAGCAACAATAACCTACCGTACATGAAATACAATGTGCATGTACAAACATCTATTGTAACTTACAGGCTGCAATGGTTGTTTTACGTGGGAAACAAAATGAATGGCGCCAACGAGCGGCCATTTTGAATTGCTCGTGTGTCCCGTATACAAACGGAGGCACGATATGTAGCTAAGTTTTGGATTGTTTTTTGTCAGTTTTCGCCAGAAAATGTCGTCAAAACTATCCTCAGCCGAACAATACCGGTTTGGTTTTACCTAAGGTGTGAAACTACAACCGTATATCTCGCCTTGGTCGAGAAATTGATACACAGTGCTATGAACAATCGATAGGCACGTCTGTGTCAGTCGGAGACCAAGGAGGATAAGGGCGATCAGATGGTGTGGCGTCACCTTTTGGGTGAGTCCACCGGGGATCGGGTTTTTTGTTATTTATTCATTTATGTGGGACAAAATGACTATTGGTTTTTCCGCATCTCGGGATCGATGCAAGAAGTATCTTAATCAACATCGGAACGGTAAGATCGACCGGTGTACTGAGTCTATAAATATGACAATTATTCAGCACAGCATGTTCATTGATGAATTATCATTATTGTATAAAACATGAATACAAAGGTACCAAAATGTATGTCAAATTTGTTCACAGAGTATGTTTGTGTACAGTGTATAATATGAAATATATAGCCGGTAGTGCTCATTTACCTTTTTTGCCTCCTACAGAGCAAATAAAAATGGTAATTTTTTTTTAAATGATATGATCATTATCAAAAATAAACTGTACGTTGACAAAGACCTAGCCTATATCACATTGTGATTGTGGAAGAAATTTAATGAGTTTGTTTCCTTTCACAAAATTACAGTTTAAATTATACTTTGGTTAATAGGCACCATAAATCTACCTATTTTCAGCCAACTTCCTGAAGACAGCATAACTTTATAATTTGTCGGTCAAAGGCTCCCATCTAATTCTATTCTAATAGTTTATACCCCAAAGACCACACTTCTTTCTTGACCCAATGACTCCATCTTTCCACAAACATGTCTTTGTTATTGACAAAGATCAAGAAATGGATTAATATTTCAATGAAATTTTGTACTAAATATGTCCCAAATATTGAGGTTATAACTAAAAGAGGTTCAAATTCCACTATGCATCACAGAAAGATCACGCTTTAAGTATTAATCACTGACTGACCCTACTTTTAGGGTTATGTCACCAAAAGACTTTTTTTTTCAGGACAACCCTATCTTAAAGACACCTGTCACCAAAAGACTCCTAGTTTGTGTATTATTTCAATGCAACCTGTCACAGAATACTCCTTTTTTTGTCAGTGAAAGACCCATAGATTTATGTCACCAGTATGATATGCCCGTAGGGGAGGGGGCAGGACCCGAGGACCAACAAATTGCCTCCAATCTGCCCAAATGTCCCAATACCTAAAATCAGCAAAAGTGCCACAAGACAACCCAAATTTTTTCCAAAATCCACCAACATCCTCCCAGAATCCACCCAATTTGAGAACCCCCTCTAAATGTTCACTTTTTTTCAAAAATCACCCCCCCCACCAAGTGTACTTTTTCAAAAATCCACCCCTCCCAAATATAAGACCTGTCTACCATGTCTACAGGCCAGCAACTACTTTGTTTAGCCTTCAATACCAATACAATGTAAAAACACTGTACAGCAGCTTGTGTGAAAGTACATTATCTCTAATAATTTTCACCCTATTTTAATGTCACAGTGGAATTTGTAAATGATTAATAAACAAGTGCGAGTCACGTAGATCTATTTTCGGAAAAGTCAAGTGTTTTGAATTGATGTAAACGGTATGCAGCATAGCGTAGCACTTGTTCAAATAACGATCTAAATTCAATGCAAAAAATGATGATAGTTTAATAAATAGAGCTGAGTAGCATATAGATCTGAGTATTTAATATCAAATAACAATAATTCAGCCTTCATTTTTACAATAGCAAATCCAAACCTGCTGCAAATAATAACCACAAGATAAGCAGGGGCATCGCCACTGGGGTCAGGGAGCCTATGCCCCTTCCTCCCCCCCCAAAAAAAAAAAAAATCAAGGTATGTTGGTTGGTTCATCGTGGGTTGCATCAGAGCTGAGTATGTTGTGAACCATGCATGTGCTGATGGTAACATAACATTTGCAAAACACACTGAACACAAACTCTTCAATATATCCACACTCATTATAGCTCACAAAAGCAACAGTAGTAATATCGCATGTAGAGACGTTCGCTTCCGGGTCACGAGGTCAAAGGTCAGCGGGTGTCAAAGGTCAACCGAAATACCGCCATTTTGAAAAGGTCAACCGGAAGGGCCGCCATTTTGAAAAGGTCAACCGAAATGCCGCCATTTTGAAAGGTCAACCGAAAATACCGCCATTTTGAAAATTAAAAAAAAATTAAAAAATTCCAAAAAAAAAAATCAAAAAAAATTCCAAAAAAAAAATTTCAAAAAAAAATTTCAAAAAAAAAATTTCAAAAAAAAAATTTCAAAAAAAAAATTTCAAAAAAAAAATTTCAAAAAAAAAATTTTTGAAAAAAAATATGAAACCAATTTTCAAAAATGATCCTCAGGGGTGTTTTTCTAGAAACACGAATTTTTTAAAATAAGACTTTTTCCCTAATTTAAAGCGTCAGTATCGACCATTTCACGCAATGTATCGGCGTCAAATTTGGTATACCCGTTAAGAATCGATTTGCAAACTACCTGCGAAATCGAGAGGTCAAAAGGTCGATCGCGCTTAAAATATAATTTTGTGTAGGAAATATCATATTTTTTCGTTTTATACCCGTGTCAAGTAAAACTTAGAGGTGTGACCATGCAAAGCACAAGTGACCTTTGACCCGGAAGTCACGGTCGACCCTGAGTGCCCCTACGATCTTTGACCCCTACATGACCTCTCCTCAAATGCGCCAATTGCATCAAACGCGTCAATTTCGTGAAATGAGTAAATGAGCAGTGAAATGAGCAGTACAATGAGCAAATGAGCAGTGAAATGAGCAAATGAGCGGGAAATGAGCAAATGAGCAATAAAATGAGCAAATGAGCGGTGAAATGAATCAATGAGCAGTGAAACGAGTAAATGAGCGGTGAAATGAGCAAATGAGCGTGTAAATGAGCGGTGAAATGAGTCAATGAGGAGTGAAATGCGTCGATGAGCATGTCATTGAGTAAACTAAGCGTGTAAATGAGTAAATGATCAGGAAATGAGCCAACGAGCTGTGAAATAAGCGGGGGTAATACTATATATAGAACCGGTTAGAACCGGTTCTCCTCTCCCCCCATCACCACCAAATATACAACAAAATGCACAAATGATGGAAAATGCGTCGATTGCGTAACAAAATGCGTCAAAGCGTAACGAATCGCGTCAAAAATGCGTCAATGCGTCGTAATTTGCGTCAAAGCGTAACGAATCGCGTAAAAAATGCTTCAATGCGTCGTGAAATGCGTCAAAGCGTAACGAATTGCGTCCAAAATGCATCATTGCGTCATAATTTGCGTCAAAGCGAAACTAATTGCGTCGATTACGCGACGAAATGCGTCAAAGCGTTATAGATTGCGTCAAAATGCGTAACTTGCGTCGTAAACAGCGTCGATCGCGCGAGAAATGCGTAATAAGTTTATATAAACCGGTTAGCTTCAACCTCACGGTCATTTCGATCCGAACCTTCAACGAGTCAACATGAATACCTTCAAATCTTACCCTTGCTCCGTGTGCGGCAGGACGTTCTCGCGCAAGTACGATCTCGAGAGACACGAGCGACACGTACACTCCAAGGAAAGTGAGGAAGAAGAAGAGGAGGAGATGGATTCCGACGATAAAGACTCGGAGGTCGAAGAGCGCGAAGTGGCGGACGAAGACAACGATGAACTGGAGGACAACGAGGCTTATCGGGAATGGTACGAGGGAGCTAAAGAAGCTACGGAAGATATGAGGAGGGAAAAATACGAAAAGTACATCAAAGACGGATGGACCCGGAGATGGCTAGGGAAAAGGCCTACCTGAAAACAGTATGGGCCGTCAAACGCGACTTTTTTCGACAAGTACAGTGCGTTTCTCTGAAGCCACGCAGCGTCTCAAAGACGAAGACGTTTATCACGGAGATCACGGACGATCTCGAGGAGAAAATGGAGAAAGGGTCGGCGTGGACAAAGCCGTGAAGAGAACGATGGCCAAACATCGGTCTAAATTTGACGGGCTGTTCCAGTACGATGAAGATGATAACGTTGAGGAGTCTGCCACGGATGAAGGCGGCGATGATTAACCCGCTAATACTCACGATAATAAAGTAGAGAAACAAAATACAATTGGCTCTTTTACTCGTTATTACTCAAATTTTAAACCTTTAACCTCCCTTTTGCGTTCGCATTTCTTGCGCGATCGGCGCTGTTTACTGACGCAATTTACGCATTTTGACGCAATCTATAACGCTTTGACGCATTTCGTCGCGTAATCGACGCAATTAGTTTCGCTTTGACGCAAATTATGACGCAATGATGCATTTTGGACGCAATTCGTTACGCTTTGACGCATTTCACGACGCAATGACGCATTTTTGACGCGATTCGTTACGCTTTGACGCAAATTACGACGCATTGACGCATTTTTGACGCGATTCGTTACGCTTTGACGCATTTTGTTACGCAATCGACGCATTTTCCATCATTTGTGCATTTTGTTGTATATTTGGTGGTGATGGGAGGGGAGAGGAGAACCGGTTCTAACCGGTTCTATATATAGTATTACCCCGCTTATTTCACAGCTCGTTGGCTCATTTCCCTGATCATTTACTCATTTACACGCTAGTTTACTCAATGACATGCTCATCGACGCATTTCACTCCTCATTGACTCATTTCACCGCTCATTTACACGCTCATTTGCTCATTTCACCGCTCATTTACTCGTTTCACTGCTCATTGATTCATTTCACCGCTCATTTGCTCATTTTATTGCTCATTTGCTCATTTCCCGCTCATTTGCTCATTTCACTGCTCATTTGCTCATTGTACTGCTCATTTCACTGCTCATTTACTCATTTCACGAAATTGACGCGTTTTTGATGCAATTGGCGCATTTGAGGAGAGGTCATGTAGGGGTCAAAGATCGTGTAGGGGCAGAGTGTAGATCTCGGTGGTTGCCGTAAAGGTCATTGTGCTTTGCATGGTCACACCTCTAAGTTTTACTTCGATACGGGGTATAAAACGAAAAATATGATATTTCCCTACACAAAATTATATTTTAAGCGCATCGACCTTTTGACCTCTCGACCCCATGAGGTAGTTTGCAAATCGACCCATCTTAACGGTATACCAAATTTGGCGCTTGATACATTGCGTAAAATGGTCGATACGACGTTTTAAATTAGGGAAAAAAGTCTTATTTTAAAAAAATTCGGTGTTTCTAGAAAAAACACCCCCTGAGGATCATTTTTGAAAATTGGTTTCATATTTTTTTTTTCAAAAATTTTTTTTTTTGAAATTTTTATTTTGAAATTTTTTTTTGAAATGTTTTTTTCGAAAAATTTTTGAAATTTTTTTTTTTGAAATTTTTTTTTTTAATTTTTTTTTTTTTGGATTTTTTTTTTGATTTTTTTTTTTTTATTTTTTTTAATTTTCAAAATGGCGGTATTTTCGGTTGACCTTTCAAAATGGCGGCATTTCCGGTTGACCTTTTCAAAATGGCGGCCCTTCCGGTTGACCTTTTCAAAATGGCGGTATTTCCGGTTGACCTTTGACACCCGTTGACCTTTGACCTCGTGACCCGGAAGCGAACGTCTCTACATGCGATATTACTACTAGCAACTTTTATGAAACTGATCATTGCAACTGAAGATCGATCGATCAATACTTAATCTCAATCAATCAATCACATAAACCTAAACGATCAGTCAATATGTGTCATATCGAAGAGCAATTTGATCCAAATTCCATCACACACTCTCTAAAAATACAGATTATCTTCCATTAAAGAAATGAAATGAAATCCATTATGAAGATAACACACATAGGAAATATAATCCAAATTCCACTACACTCTAATCTGCCAGAACATCATGCATCGATTCCAACATCTTCCAGCAGAAAAATTTCACCTGAGAGAAGAGTCAATACCAGCAATTATGTAAAAAAAGCCAAATCCTTTGTATTCCAGAGTACGGTATATCCAAAGTATTCCAATCCAACGATGCAATTTTTGAATTTTCCACCAAACTGTATCAAATTCCTCTTCATGTATCATTCCAAAACACTATTTCCATATATCCTTCCTTCACCATATTTCCACATCACTTTCTCCCACCTTTAATCAATACCACATATTACTCTTATTAGCGAGGAATCTCCTTCTCAAATCGATGGCACGTATGTAATTAAAGTGAGCTGCCACCAAATCATCCACATGCCAGTCTTTCTTGCTGATGAAACTACTGTATATGCTCTTAATTTTCATGAGGCTTAAATTTTCACATCTTTTATGAGTGGACGTAGGCGCAAAAATAACAACATACAAAAATATTTTTTATAAAAATTAAAAGTTAGATTACAATACCTAATACTAGTATAATCCGTGAAAATAGACAACTCGCACAATTTCCAAAATCCTCGAAATCACTAAAATTAAGGTACGCGAAAATAACAACGTCATTTATACTGCGGTGTGTTTATACTTTTGGCTCAAATGCCAGTATCAGTTCCCTAGGCTAGATGAAATTACAATTACAATGAGTTCAATAGTAATTTTTGTGGCACTTTTAATTTTGTTTCTGTCGCCATTGTAAATCCCTAAAGTACAATGTAGCAATTTGCATTTCTTTGTTTCAAGTTTATTTAAAGTGTGCATTTGTTTACAATCTTTGTGTAATTTAATGTAGCGATAACGCATGCATAATGCCCGGGCTAAATGCTACATTTTAATGTAATGGGTAAACTTTTGTAACACACATCATACCTTAAGATTTACACACCTAGATCCTTTGAGTTTGAGCCCCTGTGCCAGTATTCAATAAATGCTGAAGGTGCACTATTTTGGTCCCCAAACAGACAATCCAATATGGGTAGATTTCCCCATTGCATTTATTGTCAGGGCTATACAGAGTCCCAGCTCTTCTAACACTGTGAGCCAAAAGTGGTCTTATCACTCTCATTCCTCAAAGCACAGTTCAGTAACCCCCACTTAACATGGATATCTCAAGCTTTGACCTCAAGTTGTGGAGTATGAGTTTTTGTACCCAAAGGTCATTCTAAGATATTGTGGTTCAAGAACTGTGTCCTGACAGACGAGCATGTTTGATATCTGCTACCCCTAGTACCCACTTATGTACAAAGCAATGTTGTAGCTACAGTGGGCAGTGGTGGGCAGCAGAGCCCACCACTCAGTTTTGGAGCCCACCACTCAACTGCAATTTTAGCATTGGAGCCCACCACTCATGAGTCCAAAATTGAACAATTTTGTTGAATTAGTCAAGAATTTGATAATTTTTGATAACAAATTGCTAAATATGCAAGATTTTCATCAAATGCCACCCGGTGCTAAAAATATTAGCTGTGTAGAAGATATCTGAAATATATCAAACAAAATCAACAAACACATAGTTGTGCGAAGCAAATTGTCTGTAATCAATCTTTCAAAGCAAACACAGCTCTAGTCTTCCCAAATATCAACATTTCCGACAAAAATTTACAGGCGATGTAAAAAACGAAATACACTTGAAATTGATCTGCGCTGGTAAGCAATTACATGTCAAACTTGATACTGACAATGCTATGGTAACCAAGCATACAGCAATGATTACCAAGTCAACCGAGACGACAACTGGGCTATTCCAGTAGAAATCCATACACCCCTTATGGAAGACATGACGTTAATCTCCCACACAGAGGGTGTATATTGTAAAGTGTGCTGAGGCTTGTGGATCAACGTCTAGGCGTTGTGCCTGTGCGTAGCGCACTATAAATCACTGCGCTTTTTTTTCTTCTTTTTTTTTATTCACTGTAGTGCACGCATTCAGGTAAACCCCATTTCAAATTCACACTTCCTGTGTGGGAGATTAAGTTCAATGTCTTTCATACAGGGTGTATGGATTTCAACTGGAATAGCCCAACAAGCTATTGGTAATTACACACCATGTGTCAGGCTATAGTTTGAGATCAATTTCACCATGCTTTTTATCTTCAGTATGAATAATTTAAACAAAATGATACATAATTTAATACATGTGCTGATACTGAAAAAAAATTAATGGATAAAAAAGTGACACATATGACATTTAATCTTTCTATAATACCTGATGTTTTTTGGTATTATAAAGAGAAAGGCTCTTCTTGGGGGAAGTTGGCAATACCACTAGCATTATTAAAGCAACAGACATTTGAAATGGTAATGTTTGTCACAGTTTGTGGTTGGGAGACTTTAGATGACAAACTACTAATTCTTTCCAGCATAAAATTTTGCAATTTCAATTTTCGTCAAAAACATCCAAGCATTCACAAATGTAACAAGTGTGAATTCTTATAATTGTTTGAAATAAATAATAAAAAGTTCACACATTTGAAAATTGTATCTTTACACTATAAAGATCTTTTATGAGAATCCGGTCAGCTATATTAATTGAGTCTTTGTTGTAATGAATATGTTAATTTAGTGTGTCACTGGTGTATTTCATGAAATGAACTTGATAGATATGAATTTATTACTTCCCATTTTAAATTTAAAACATCCAAATATATGCATAGTAAGGCTGGCATTTTCGGTCGGGTAAACGGGTACCCGCCTGAGATTACATTACCAGGTAGGAAATACCTCCCGGGTACCTGAAATTCAAAAAAAAAAAAAAAAAAAAAAATTTTTTTTTTTTTTTTTAAGTTTTTTTTTTCGGTTTTGTAGTGTCCCTGGACCTAGACCTAAATGCTACGATCATTCATGGTTGACCTAAAAAAAAAAAAAAAAAAAAATTCAAGATATTTTGTTATTTTTATATGAAAATTGATAATTTGTATTCATGTCATAGTCTATTAATGATTTCAAAATGCATTCAAATTCAATACATTTTGAAATCATTAATAGACTATGACATGAATACAAATTATCAATTTTCATATAAAAATAACAAAATATCTTGAATTTTTTTTTTTTTTTTTTTTTTTTTCAAATTCAATCATTTTGAAATCATTAATAGACTTTGACATGAATACAAATTTTCAATTTTCATATTTTTTTTGAATTTTTTATTTTTTTTTTTTTTTTAGGTCAACCATGAAAAATTTTTTTATTTTTAATCATTTTATTTAATAAAATTATTATTATTTTATATCAAAAGGATTTTTTTTTTTTTTTGCATTTCAGGTACCCGGTTACCCGCCCGAAAATTGCGGCGGGTACCCGGGTACAAAATTACCCGAAAATGTTTTGAACTTCTAGTTTTTGGAAGGAAAGTGTGGTTTAAAACTGCAGTTCTTAATGTTTGTAAACTGTTTGCACCATCATATGGGGAACAAACCAACTCAATTGCTGAGGCCATGTCACAAAAACCCATATTTGGAAACAAAATTCAATATTAATCTAATCAATACTTATACTGATGTGATCTATAGACATAAACACATGTTGTTGTCATGGTAACCAATATAATAATTAGTGTAGTTCTGCATGGTGGGAACAATTAGCGCGTGTAGCATTTTCAGTCATTATGGTATCGCTGAATCAATGGTTGATGGGGAAGAAGTAAATGAAAATTACACTGATCAAAATGATTGTGAACTATACATGTATGCTCTTGTTCCCAAGGCTGTACACAGGTAAGCAGTTTGAAAGAATTAAATTTCTGTTTTTTGTGTTTTTTTAATATCAGCAAACTGGTTCATGCTTGTTGCTCAGAAAGTTCTGTGATCACATTGATCCTATGATTCCACCAGATCCCTCATGCAGATCGAGATGCCACTTTTCCTACTTTTGAATTCCTACTTTTTGAAAGTCAAAATTTCCACACTTTTATATATTTTCAACCCATTTTGGGCCTTTTTGTTCTAAATTTATGTGGTATTTCAGGTTTTTCATACTTTTTGAGTGGTCCTTAGTGGCATCTCTGCATGAGCAGTAAATATTTTGGAATCATAGGATCAATGTGATCACAGTTCTGAGCATTTTGCTCTGCGATACCAGGTGTGGCTAATGCTATTGGCCAACGCTGCAAACAATGGCCACACCCGGTATTGCGGAGGAAAATGCTACTCAATTTTGATCACTTTGCTACACAATTTTGGAAATATGTAGCAATTTTATGCCATAGTCTTATAGTGAAGAGTGCAAATGTAACAAAAATCAAGTAGTGCAAGCTGATAAAATGCTACGCATAAAAATGTCTTGCATCCAACGCTGTGTTGCCATCAACAAGTGTTTATGCAGAGTGCAAGAACCAGCTATATTATACAACAGACAGTACACAAATACCGTAGTACCATACTACATGGTTAGAGAGGGGAAATACAGCAAGTTTAATATTCTTCCTGAGGAAGTACAGTACTGGCTATGGCCTAGGCCTATCCGAGTTCAGGGTGATAGGCCCGTTTGTTTATTTAGCAATTTGTGTAGCAAAAACTAACAAATTTCCAAATTTGTATAGCCATTGTGACTTTTACATGCAAAATACCATGTAATTGTGTAGCAATTTTCTTATAATGTGGAGCATTTTGCAATGCGATACCAGCTATATTATGCCCTGCTCCCTTGGGCATCCCCTAAACTAAGTTGTTTGACAGTCCTATGTGCTGTCACAATGCAAATGGGAAGCCCTTTAAAAAAATCTTTCTTATAATCATAAGAATTTTTACCAACCTTGTCACCCTGACAGTGGCTTTGGCTCTTTAGAAGCCCAAGGGGATAAGACCATAATGGGGTTCGGCATGTGAATATAATATTTTGAGTCAGCTGTCACCAGAAGACGCAATTATTTTTACAATAATTTCACTAAAGGGTGGTACCGGTAGTCAAGTTTGTCACCTAATTACACAATGACCCATCTTCAAGGGGGTACTACACCCCTGGCCAATTTTGGGCCTATTTTTGCATTTTTCTGAAAAATTATAGCGCATTGGTGACAAGTAAGATATCATAGATATGTATATTATAGGGGCAAGGACTACAACTACTGCACTGAAAATTCAGCAACTCAAGACAAGTAGTTATTGATTTATTGGTCAAATATTGGTTTTCCCTCATTTTTGACAATAACTCAATAACTGTTGTCTGTGCTGAAATAAAATTTCCAGTGCAGTAGTTGTAGTCCTGCACCCCTATCAATTGTGTCAAATCGAATGAAAACACTTTCACCATCTCATGCTCATGTCTGTCACCCCTGCAGTCAAACATGAAATGATAACAGTGAGCCCTCTATGTCCATGATTGCAACTACATAAAAATGGAAAAGTTGAGGGGGCGAGCTACTCTAGTACAATGCTCTCTCCGTTGATCATGTTGACAAACATACACACTCAAACTGTTGGAAATAAGATTATTTGTGGATATCTTTTGAACCATGTACCATCTTTACGACTGGTCATCATCAGCGCATGAGGCATCTATTGTCATTGATAGATATTTGACTATGTGGAACGGGCTGAAAATGAGGTAGAACTTTTCGTAAAATTCTTTTATTTCAAAAATGGAGCGGTTAATTGTCAAAATTCAAGTTTCCGACGATACAGTTCTTTCAGGGACTCCCTGTATGATCAAAATTTTCAAGTAGGATATTTCACATGGAAATTATTTTGTTTAAAGGTGATTGAGGGGTCAACCATTCCTTGCCTGTAGGTCAAAAAGTATTTATGGCCAAATGTCTGTTTTCAAATTTTTCTGTGGCCATCACTGACAATGACTTGCAATCACTTACTGTACAAAATTAAGCGCCCATCCAGGGTATTTTCAATTTGCTAAAGGGTAGGGCCTACCATTAATTAATGTTGAAGTGACAGATACATGTAGACGTCGATACAGTGAAATAGCTGGAGGACTACAAGTCCTGTGTCAACTTGCAATACGTCTCAGGACCCTTACAATAAACCTACGTCAATTTGTCTCTAATAAACGCCCCTTACGAAAAAATTAGGTAAACCTGGTAAAAAATAAGCGCACTCGCAAAATGACTTTGTTAAGCTCCCTGGGGCGCTTATTGGAATGAATACGGTAATGCATCATTAGTCACCACGGCGATCCATTTTACACAAAAGCAATTTTATTTGATGAAATCTAACTATCACTGCATGATAACTATATCAACATTGATATAAAAGTACAGTGCAAAATGTGCTGTACAGTGCGACCATTTTAGGTGCATTGGCGAATGGCGACTAGATTTTTTCTCATGCGAATAAACCTTCAATCCCTGGCGCCAATGTGGCCCAACTGGATCAGTTGAAGATTTTTAAGTGCCAGCTAATGCAAAACATGTACCGGTACATTAGCGACTTTAGCGTACCGGTAGCGTTCAATAGTACAAATGTACAGCATTGACAGTGAACAGGGAAGCCCCCGATTATACAGTATTATGTAATTTGCATGCAGTCAATATAGGATAGGTCAAACGTTTTGATTGTTTTTAAGTACCGGTACTCAAGATGGCATCAAAATCAAAAAGAACTTTGAATTTGATGGACCTTTTGGGGAACAAGTAGAAGGAGGATGAAACAATTAAATCAGGGAATCCAACAGCAGTTGATACTTTAAATGAATCTAGGAGAACCTGGCTGTCTGCATTTTTTTTAAATCGTAACCAACGTGTCGTCGTGGGAGGTGATTACTCCGGCTGGGCAAGATTGGAGTCTGGGGTCCCGCAAGGAACGGTCCTAGGCCCACTCTTGTTCCTCATCTACATCAATGACTTGCCGGATAATCTGCACTCAACTGTACGTCTCTTTGCTGACGATTGTGTTCTTTATAAAAAATATCAAGTCGTCGCAAGATGCTCATGCACTCCAAAAAGATCTGGAGACGTTATCAGCATGGGAAAGTAGCTGGCAAATGAGCTTCCAATCCTGACAAATGTTATGTTTTAAGAATACCAGCATCTAGAGCTCCAATAATCAGCTCAAATAATCAGCAAAATACAAACTGGGTTCAACTATTCTACAAGAAACCACCCAACACAATTACCTGGGAGTAAATATTCAGCAAGACCTGAAGGCTGAAATGGAACTCACACATAGACAAAATACCAACCTCCGCTAGTAGAACACTTGGTTTTGTGCGTAGAAACCTGGGGGCATGCACAAAAGATACACAAAAGGCTGCATATACTGCACTTATAAGACCAACACTGGAATATTGCTCCGCAATATGGGATCCCTATATACAAAGGAACTCACACAGAAGGTAGGGAAAATTCAACGTACATGTAGATCAGCACGCTTTATACACAATAATTATGACTGGAAAGAAAGCGTAACAGAACTCATACATAAATCAGAGTTGGACATGCTGTCAACCAGGAGAAAAATATCAAGACTCTGTATCTTCCACAAGCAGCCGACCCGGAGGCTCACTCACAGATCCGACATCACAAGGGGCTTTTATAGAGCATCAGGCAAGAATTGACAGCCATAAACTGTACTCTTTTGTTCCAAAGACAATAAGGGATTGGAATACTATTCCATCCAACATTAGGCCGTATAAAATTAATGTTTTGGTTCTCGTCCCAGAGGATTTTCATAAATTGATGAGGGAGGGAGGTGTTTTTTTTGGTTTTTTTTTTTCAATGTAAAATTAGCATTGTCAGTAGTTTTCGGTCTTCTCCAACAGTGCTCGAGGAAACGATGAGGCCCCCTTTTTTTTCAAATGTGAGATTCTGAGGATAAACCCCTAGAGTACCACAAAAAGACTTGGAAGTGATGCTTGTTCTCTAATAAACTTATTTATATGCTTTATATGTATGAATACCTATACTAAAGAAATCTTCTTTAGATTGGAACGACCTTACCAATTATAGGCCTGTCTCAAATGTCAACTATATTGGTAAAGTGATTGAGAAAGCAGCCATATCTCAGATCAATGAGCACATTGAGAGTAACGGTCTGGACGAACGTTTGCAGTCAGCTTACAAATGCAGGCATAGCACTGAGACTGCTTTGCTTGTTGTCAAAAACGACATCATGACTGCCATTGACGAGAACCAAGCTGTTTTCTTAGTCATGCTCGATCTTTCTGCTGCCTTTGATACCATTGACCACACAATTTTGTTTAACAGACTTGAATGTGACTTTGGTATCAAAGGCACAGCACTCGGGTGGTTTCAATCTTATATGACTGATCGTAATTTTCAAGTATGTGTTGGTGGTAATATGTCTGAAAGGCACTATCTCAAATTTGGAGTGCCTCAGGGCTCTATAATCGGCCCTAAGATATTCACAATGTACTCCCAACCTGTTGCTAACATCATTCGTAAATTTGGCATCCAGTTTCATATTTATGCCGATGACATCCAATTGTATGTTTGTTTTAATCCCACAATACCTGGTGATAGTGCTTGCGCTTTATTTAAGCTAACTGCTTGTGTTGATTTAAATACATCGCTGGATGAACAGCAATAAGTTGAAATTAAATCAATCCAAAACTGAATTCTTTATTGCCGCCTCTCAACATAATATGAACAGATTACAGGACACTGAAATCCACATTGGATCTGACATCATTCGTTCCTCTAACACAGTAAAAAACCTGGGTGTTATTTTTGACTCTACCATGAACATGTCATCTCATATCACATCATTATGTCGCTCTATAAATTTCTCTCTTTGGAACATATCTCGTATAAGAAGATTCATCAACAGGGACACAACCAGCCATGCCATGCGAGCCCTTGTTCTGTCCAGATTAGACTATGCCAACTCACTCTTAATTGGATGCAACTCTAGCAACATCACCCGCCTTCAGAGATTGCAGAACAGGGCTGCTCGCATAATCTTCCAAGTTGCTCGCCGCCATTCTACAACTCCTCTTCTCGCTAGTCTTCATTGGCTCCCAGTTAAAGATAGAATCGCCTTCAAGACACTTTTGTACATTTTCAAGTCACTTAATGATCAGGCTCCTTCATACCTCACAGACTGCATTACCATATGGTCATTTTCACGGTAAAGGGTGTAACTTTGGATTTTTAACATTTTAATCCGTAGTGTTCTAATAAAGCCACAGAATTCCATAATTTTTGGCCACATAAGTCATCTAGTTAGCAGCTACATGTACCTTGGGTAGCATAATCAGCTTTGGGAGTTACTGCGTTCAGTTTTAGCAGGCTTAAATGTACTTAATATTGCCATTTTGAAAAACTATAAAAAACAGTAACATTTTTGTAAAACCCTGTGTTTTCTTCAGTTAGTTCATGGATAATTTTTCTTATCCTGAAAGTACAGTCATATGTTCAGTAAACACTGCCACATTAGATTTAATTGTGAACGGCCCTGTATTTTTTTTTTTTTTTCTTCGATATTTGTCGTTTCGGAGGCTTCATTTTCCGTTAACAATTGTTAACAAACTTTGTTGGTGTAGCTTTGGTTCATAATTCTTGGTTATTTCTTCACTTCTTCTTGATTTATAACAGTTGTTATCTTAACTTGAAATGGGTAACAAAATTAGCCGATTTGCAAGCTTTTAAAATTTTTATAAAATCTTGACTTCAAATAGCCGTTTTTCCGTTAACTTTTTGAAGCCTCCGAAACAAACTGTTCAGCAAGCTTGTGCAAATATAAATAAAAGAGCTCATCCAATCTATTTATCAAAATGTAGCAAAGTAGATCCTCAAGTCACATGTTTTTAAATCATGGAGATATATATCACCGTTTGAAAATGGGACCCAATTAGTCCCAAACAAAAATGTTTGGTAGACTCATAACCGGTGCGATCTTACCTTTCCGATGTTGATTAAGATACTTCTTGCATCGATCCCGAGATGCGGAAAAACCAATAGTCATTTTGTCCCACATAAATGAATAAATAACAAAAACCCCGATCCCCGAGTGGACTCACCCATTCGGTGACGTCACACACGATAATCATCCCTTATCCGACTTGGGCAGCCCCTACTCGGCCAAACTTGTAGGGGCGGCGGGTCGGATAATCAACATCGGAAAGGTAAGATCGCACGGTTATGAGTCTACCAAACATTTTGTTTGGGACTAGACTCAGTACACGGTCGATCTTACCGCTTCGATGTTGATTAAGATACTTCTTGCATCAACATCTGAAAGATCGATCTAGCAAGTAACCGACGGATGGAGGTACAAGATTGGCCAGCATCTGATAAGGATCGGGAGAGTGGGTAGCATGGTAATCGCGAGGTCAAACTATTTCCCCCCCTCACGGCGGAAACAGAAAGACTACGTGAACAGACAAAAACCCCTGGACTGAAAGTTCAGTGGTTAAGAATAGAAACACTGGTTCTTACCATGTTGGAATTCTGATTGTCCGCAAAACACCTGATACCCAACCACCATATTATCTCCGCAGAATAGCCCTGGAGAACTTATCGCCTGGTCGTTGGTTTACGTTTTTGTAGTAAACCGTGAGCCCCTCTTAAGGTTTGTGTTCGGCCAAGGTAGTGCTGTAGCGCCCTCACCGGGCACCACAACCTGTCTTCGGCTATTGATGAACCCTGCCCAATACTGGGGAGGAAGAGGGCGAGTGTCGGAATGTACTTCGCTCATTTTTGCAAGGAAATCCGGGCGAAGAAACAGCGTCGCTCCGTTGTTAGTAAATCGGAGGCTGACTTGAGACTGCGTGCAACTCTGAGCAGCGCCGTCCCGAAGCCAACGCCAGAAGAAAGGCCGCCTTAAGAGTGACGTATTTAAGGGTCGCTTTTGACAGGGGCTCAAAGGGGGACCCTTAATATACTCCAAGACTGTGTTGAGGTCCCATGGAGGGACCACCTTCCTTTCCGGCCGGCGCTCGTTGAACATACCGTCGAGAAGAAGACTTAGGGACCCATCTGAATTGATAGTCGACCCGTCTTCAAATCCCGATGAATCGAGAGAATGGCTGACTTATAGTTGGCTATCGTTGCCTGCTGAAGTCCTGACCTGAACTTTTCTGTCAGAAAATCTGCCACTAGAGGCACAGGGGCTCTAGTGGGAGATGTATTTCTCTCATCGCACCATGCGTAGTAGGGAGCCAAACGCTGACTATACGTGCGGAGGGTAGACTCTCGTCTACCCCGGCGATGAGAGAAGCAGCTTCTGATGAAAAGCCTCCCTCCGCCGCGACGTTCCCTGATAAGGGCCATGCAGCTAACTGCAGGTGCTCTAGTGGTAGACTTGGTACCTCTCCTCCGGCATCCGGAGTAGATTTAATAACTTTCGGGGAGTACTGGCGGCTGAGCCGCTAGTAGATCCACCATCGGTCGAAACCACAGGTGTTTCGCCAGAACGGTGCTATCAGAATGACGTTGCAATCCTCCTCCCGATCTTGGTCACCACCCTTGCGAGCAGTGAGATCGGGGGGAAAGCGTAAGCAGTCATTCCTCCCCACTCGACGGACAGAGCGTCCACGGCGAATGCCTGTGGGTCTGCGACCCTTGAGCAATACACCGGCAGCTGATGATTTCGATGAGATGCGAACAAATCTATCGAGGGGTGGTACATCACCTCGAAGATCGTCTGGGCGACCTGCGGAGCAAGGGACCATTCTGTAGGTCCCGACACCTTTCCTCGTGACAGATCGTCCGCGAGGATGTTGGTGACTCCGCTATGTGCATCGCTCTCAACGTAATCTGCCTGGCCTTGCACCACCCTATCAGGCGTGGTGCGTGCAGGCATAACCGTGGTGACCTGGGGCCCCCTTGTCTGTTGAGGTAGGCCGCCACGGTTGTGTTGTCTGTTTGGACAACGATATGAGATCCCGATCACCTTCTCGAAATGCTGGAGAGTTCTCTCCACTGCCCAAAGTTCGAGAAGGTTGATATGGAACTCCGTCTCCGTGGCCGACCATAGGCCGAGACTGAGTCCCGTGGATGTGGCCCCCAGCCCAGCTTTGACGCGTCGGTCGTCACTACGTGGCCGCACCGCTGGTGCAGGAAACCTGACACCTTGAGTCAAATTGGGCTGATGGGTCCACCACCAGAGTTCCTCTCGCGCGATCTCCGACATCGGAACCGCGAGGGATATTGGGTGACGACTGGGCCTGTAAAAGGCTAGAAGGTGTAGTTGTATAGGCCTCATGTGAAAGCGGCAGTACGGTCCGAGGTCTACCATACTGGCCATAAGGCCCAAAACCTTCATCCATGCCACAGCGGGTGCCCCCTCTGACTCGGCCAAGAGTCGGGCACACCTCGCCATGTTCGTCACCCTCTCGGGTGAGGGCACCGCGATCCCCTCCTTGAGGTTGATCTGGGCCCCTAAGAATAGTGGTGTCTGCGTCAGGACCAAATTGGATTTCTTGACGTTGATCAGAAATCCCAGGTCCCGCACCGTACGGACTACTAACTCCACGAGACACTGTGTCTCCAGCGGGGTGCGTCCGTAAATGAACCAATCGTCCAGGTAGCAACACATGTTGACTCCCCTGCGCTTCAGATGCGCTGCCACCGCCCTGACCAGGAGTGTAAACACTCTGGGGAGGTGGACAAGCGAATGGCAGGCATCGAAACTGGTAAGTTTGACCCTGTACCTTGAAGCGTAGAAACCTCTGATCTTGAGGTGCGATCGAACATGCAGATATGCGTCCGAGAGATCTAGCGATGCCGCCCACATACCCTTGATGGGGCAGGCTAGCACCGGCGAGTCTCCATTCTGAACCTCTTGGGCCTGATGAACTCGTTCAACGGCTTGAGGTTCAGAATGGGCCTCAATCGCCGGTCTTCTTTGGAGCCAGAAAAAGCGTGCTCCAAAACCCCTTGGTGAAAGGGGGTAGACCGGGACAATCGCTTGCTTCGTGAGAAGCTGAGTGACCTCTGACAGTAGTGCCCGACGCTGGGGGCCGTCTGGCGGCACTACCGTGGACCTCTGAATCGTGCAGGCGCCGAGGGGTGGCTGGTAAATTCCAGCCTGTAACCCCCACTGACCACTGACAATACCCAGGCGCCCGGTGAGATGGCATGCCATCTCTGGGCGTAATGCACAGCGGGCCGCCCACAGGGGAATCCCCTGTGGAAGTCCAAACCTGCCGGCATGGACTGTCGACCGCCGTGCCCTCAGGACCGATCTGGTTTGCCACCCTTAGAAGAACGGCTCTTCTTAGGGGGCTTGCCATCTGGTCCAGCACTACTCTTGCGCTTCCCAGTTTTCTTGGGAGGTGCTGGAGTAGCCTCGGCTCGGTGTAGTCTGTGGTGCGGCGTCCTGCTGAAGCCGGAGCTGGCGCTGAAGAACGCTTAGAAGACTTCTTCTTCTTGTGCTTCTTCTTCGCCTTACTGCCCTTCCCTTGGTCAGGGCAGCCTCCGACTTCTTCAGAGTGCTCTCATTGGTGGCCTTCTTTGCCCGGTCCACAACCGGTGCGCAAAAGGCCTGTCCAAAGAGTAGCCCCTGTCCCACCGAGTCTGACTTCTTCATTGCATCAGCAAAGTTGGAGCCGTAAGATGACTGGAGGGACAGACAGGCATGCTCCCGGCGGCGAGATGACAGCCTATGGGCTAGGCCCATAGAACTCTCGTTGAGGTTAGCTGTTAGCACCGCTAACAGATTAACCTCATGGAAGAGTTCCGGCGTTGCCCGTGGTCGTTCGCTACCTTCCTACCGAGGTGCTCGGCAAGCGTGGTAGCGACGCTAGAGACTCTGATAAGCGGCGTGCTCGCTTATCGATGAGCTTTAGCTCCTCCTCCCACTGGGGAGAACGACCCGTGCGCCTTGGCCGCTAGCGGCAGGCGCTGGCAACGCTCTGGATCCATGTCAGGGACCCTGAGGTAGGTTTCAGTAGTCCTCCTGCGAAACACGCAGTGGAAGCGTGCAAGCACGCGCGCGTCGAAGCTCCAGCGAGCCTGACAGCCCTGCGAAACCTACCCTTGAGGTCCGCCGGGAATGCAAGTGCGGGCGACCCTTGTGTGGACGCGCTAGCTGGGCATCCTACTGAAAAGATGCCCTGGTCCTCCTGAACGGACTCCTCCTGAGAGAAAGCCAGGCCCAAACCTTGGGCCACCCGGCTCATCACCTCAGCGGTGTCCGCAGGCAGACCATTGCTAGCGAGTTCCTCACGGGGAAGCGGGGGAAGGATACCTGAAGCTAGCTGCACAGTCTCATCAGACTGTGAGTCGCTACTGGTTTCATCTTCCGACTCCTTTCCCTCGCCTTCAGACTCTGACTCACTCTCTGATGAGGAAGAGATCTGACGACGGGCATCTGAAGGTGGACAGGGAGGTGTCGCCACCGTGTGGCTAGCCAACTGAACACCAGCAGAAGAGGGAGTACTCCCGCTAGACCCCGAGATGCTAGCTATAGCACCCGGGATCCGCGACGCTCTCGCTGCTGTCGCCCTAGCCATAGCAGTGTGCGGCCTACCCTGAGCTGTATCAGGGTTAGCCACTCGCCGCCGGGTTGGGTAACAACTGGTGGTACTGCTTGCCCAACGCTAGGCGGCACTTGCCACGGTGGTAGACCGTGGAAGAAACCACCCTGCGGCGGATACCACGGGGCATACCCTGTTGGTAGCTGACCCTGAAAGGATCCGCCACCAGGAAACCCCATGGAACGGTAGTACCAGTACCGCCTCCCCCCTGTTGCCACAGAGACTGTGGTAACCAGGACGAGTACTGCGGTACCTGCGTGGTTGTAGCGTAGGTGCCCGTAGGGCTCCGGCCGCGCACCACTGTACCCATGCCTCACAGCGTTCCCGCTAGAGGATCAAGCCGTGTGTATGGGTACCCGCTATACTGGCTGTCCCTTGGCTAAAAGGAGCTTGCCTAGTATCACGGGTAGCTGAGCGTGTATACCCTCGATCAGTCACCTCGCTACCTGAATAGGCAGTATCAATCAATGGAGCCATGCTCCGCTGAATAGATAGTGATCGATCATAAGAGGTAATTGACCCATTGACTGTAATGGATCACCCACGCTCTGCTGGCTCTCGAGGACATAAGTGGGTTGTTGATCAGCCAGGCTGTTCAAACTACCTACCCTAACCTCTTGAGCCTCGCCCAAGGTCGCTGTGTGTGGCGGACCACTCACGGCAGCTATGGGCTGCGTGCATAGTGGCTACCACTGAAGTCAAGCCGTAGCTCGTCTCGGTAGCTGCCACTGTTTGCACTTGGGTCGCTGTCCCGTGAGAGACTGCGAGCCCAACCCCGTATAGCCGCTAGCCAGTCCCGGAGGACAGCCGGCAGCCATTCCAAGGCCCAGGGAATCACTCGGCGGTCCCACCATGGAACGCTGCCGTGTGACAACCCCAGTTGGTTCTGCTAAGACTACACCTGAAGCGTTAGCCCCGGTATCGCCTCTCTGCTAAACCCATGCACGCCATTCGACCCTTGCGGGAACGAAGGTGTGCTGCGTGCCGGGATCAACCCAGGCAAGCCCGGGTTCCACTGGCACGCTGCGTGCTACAGACCGGCCGAGGCAAGTCCGCTGCACGCTGTATGCTAGGATTCAACCCAGGCAAGCCCGGGTACCCTTGGCATACTGTCCGTCGCCGGCTACTTCGCTGGTGCTAGACCCGCTGTTAAGCCAGCAATAGACGGGTGTCCACCTGCAAGAAGCTCGCTAGAGATCTCACTGGTAGACTGGTACTCGCCTGTTAGGGCAAGTACCGCCCTGCTGCCTGCTACTAGCTTAGACGTTAAGTCAGTGCTTTCGCTGGCTGCTAGGCCTTCGGCTCGCTAGCAGTCCCCGGAGGGTCCGCCTGCTTGCCCGGGACCGGAGCCCCAGAGGTTACCTTAGCGTGGCCCTTGCCCTCCTCGCTAGTACCTACCATATCAATCTTACCTGTAGGCTTCTGTTTCTTAGTCTTCGTCTTCTGTCTGTGTCGAAGACCTAAACGAGCGCTACTTTCTAAATCCTCGAAGTGGATGTCCGATAAGCCTATGCAAAAGGAAGCACACTTATTTGATTTAGAGCAATCCCTGTGGGTGTAGCAGAGTGGATGCGGGTCCCACTCTGCCACAAGGGAAGGGCATGATTGACAAGGCCTAGACATTGTAGTAATCGGGGAGCGTACAGCACTACCCCCCCGAACACAAGCTCAAGCCCAGTAAACAGACCCACACGCACAGTGGCTGACGCTGATGTAGTGGTATGATATAAAAAATATATATATAAAGGGATGAAAAACTGAAAACCTTTTGGGGAAGATTTGTCAGGCTGGTCCCTTCGGAAACCCACCGAACTCTTAGCAGTAACTCGTCATCAGACGCGTGCATTGAAAGATATAACGATAGAGCACACCATAAACATAGCGATAATCACTCACCATACATGTATACACAGTACTGTACAAACATCTATTGTAACTTACTAGTCTGCTATAGTTGTTTTACGTGAGAACAAAAATAAAATGGCGTCCTAAGGGCGGCCATTTTGAAAACGTGTGTCCCGTATATGAACGGAAACACACATACAAGCTAAGTTTTTGGATCGTTTTTGTCACTTTTCTAGCCGAAAAATGTCGTCAAAACTATCTCCCTAGCGACTATACTGGTTGGTTTTTACCTCAGTGTAACAAACAAACTGTATATCTCGTCCTTTGGTTCGTAATGATACTTAGCGTTGGTAAAGAAAAATCCACACGTCTATCTCATCTAGAAACCAAGGAGGATAAGGGATGATTATCGTGTGTGGCGTCACCGAATGGGTGAGTCCACTCGGGGATCGGGTTTTTTGTTATTTATTCATTTATGTGGGACAAAATGACTATTGGTTTTTTCCGCATCTCGGGATCGATGCAAGAAGTATCTTAATCAACATCGGAAACGGTAAGATCGACCGGTGTACTGAGTCACAAACTTTCCGTTAACAATTGAAGCCTCCGAAACAAATGAAGCCTCCGAAACAACAGTAAACTTAATTATCATCTATGCATATCTAAATTGGTGTGTTTCATAATGATATCTGCATTGTAATTATTACTTGATATGTGCAGAATGTCATAAATTTAAAAAAAATTGACATTATGGTTAATGTTTGAAAAATATACTGATACCTTAAAAAGCCTGTTTCGGAGGCTTCACATGCAAAAAACACCATACTTAACAAATGGGTGAAAAAATTAATGTGTGATAAATCTACAATATCTGCCGCATAGAATCATTGATTCAATACACACAAGAAAATAACAGCTTAGATGATCCCAACACTGTTGTTTTCAAAAAACTACTTCTGCAATGTTTAACAATTGTTAACATGAAGCCTCCGAAACAAAAAAAAATGACTTGCTGTGATAATTTAATTTTTGTCACAACTGAAATTCAATACTTAGAAGCAAAGCATGAAAATTGGTAATTGTGATATTTTTACCTATTTTTTATGTCAACTTGTAGTAGTTAGCTAAATATTTTACTTTTATGATCACCTGTGTTGTTAACTGAAGCCTCCGAAACACAAATCGCTTGAATTGCCAATTCTAAAAATAACTCCAATTTCTGTGAAACTTGGCTGGGAGGTTCCTTTCATCAAGTAGTATTTGTACATGAAGTTAGACATTCAAATTATTTTAGGAACCCAATTAAAACTTAAAAAATATGTTTCTACGGTTTGGAAATTTCCACTGTAAATGACACTTGATGTTAAAATTTTCAAAACTGCAATTACAAACATAGCAAAACATGGTATAAAATTTAACTTATATCTGTTGACTTACTTTGGAATGGAATTTCACATGTATTCCAGCTTTCATGTCAAAATTTTCTGAGGTTATGTAAAATACATTTTTCTTAGATTTTAACCAAAATGTTATGCAAATGTCAAATTTTTATTAGAAATCAAAAGGTTTAAGCCTTGAAACATTATTTTACTTGAATTTAAGTTGCTTCTATGCATGATTTCAGTAAACAGAAACATATTTAAGTGGTTTGAAATTTTGACCCTAAAATCAAAAGTTACACCCTTTACCGTGAAAATGACCATATATGAATCAGGTAGACCAGGTCTCACGATCTGCTGCAGACACCACACGCCTTGCCATCCCTCGGAATCACCGGGTGGTTGGTGGTGGGGCTTTCAGCATTGCTGGTCCCAAACTTTGGAACAACTTGCCATCATCCATACGGTCATGTCCCACTGTCAGCAGTTTCAAGAGCCATCTTAAGACTCATTTGTTCACCTCATAAGATTTTTGTTGTTGTTTTCCTCTTTTCTTTTTGTGTAAAGTGCTATGTTCATATTCCTTGAATTTGTAATAGCGCTATATAAGTGCTGGTATTATATGAAGATTTCATAAATCATTCCAAAGTCTAAAAAATTGAAAAATCTAAAAAAAAAAAAAATCTGACAAATCCCAGAAATTGAGGAGGGAGGGGACGAGAACCAAAATATTAATTTTACACGGCCTTACAAGCATGAAGCATCCAAGATCCTGAACATTTCAAAATCACCTTGGGTGATTTCATCAGAGCCCAGGATCGGAACATTATTTAGGACTAAAAAGTCCTTATCGCGCACACCACAATCCTATGCGCCTTGTTCCACCAGGATTCAGAACGTTACACAGTATCAAAGAAGAAGAAGAACCTGGAAATGGAAGTACCGTATTCATTCTATTAAAAAGCCATATTATAACATTTGCTGAGGAGAACGACCTCAAAAAAAAATTTCAATTCAGATTTTTACACGATTGTAATGTACTTTTAGTAAACAAAGATTCTCTGCAAAAATCAAGACTTTAGGTGCTGTAGTTTTGTCAAAATCTGAGATTTTGAATAAACCGCCGGAACCGTCATTTTATTATTACGATAGAAATATTAGTCGAACAGCGTATGCGATGTCAACACAGTACTCCATTACACGGCGGCGCGACCTTTTACACACGCCATTCCAATTTTCTTTGCTTTACTTTACTTGTCCGGCTCAAAATTAAAAGGGGACATATCCGACAGTAAATGCTATATAAACGTCTTGAATAAATTCAGAACTGCGTCACGCAGTAAAAAAACTGTCAAACGCGCTTGAAAATGCTAGATACACTTGTGTAAATCGCTGTCAAAACAAGTGACATCAAGCACTTGACCCCGGCCTTGTGCTACGCGAAAGTTTTGGAGTTTGCATCGCGATCGCCGGTTTTGCATTCAGCTCTTTTATTTAGTCAAAAATTGCGATAAAAACATGGATTTTGGAACAAAATAAAGCTTGTTCGACAAAATAAAAGGTATGTTTGCATAGCTTATTTTTTAAAACATGTTTAATCTTGATGCAAAAGTTTAATTAGATAAATTTATAATTTTATCAGGCCTTGACTGAGAGTCATTTGCCCTGGCTAGGGATGTTCATAAAATTTTGAAGTTCAATATTTTTAGCTGAAAGTTCTTTCATTTGAAAGAGAATTAAATTACCTAAACAATAAGGGGTCAATCATGTTTCTAGTGCATATACTTTTGAAGTTACAGACAAAAATAGTGTCATCAAATTGCCCAAAATTGTGTGTGAAATTGTGACAGCAGGCACATGTACAATGCACACTACTGTATGTGGCGACCTCCTATTCTTTACTGTAAGAAAGCTGTTTTGGATGGTCTTGATTTACACACAAATTGCTTTTGAGCTAAATCGAGTGTCCTTGGTGGAACATGGATGCACTGTGATAGTTTATGAATCCAGTATCATGCCAGTACCAACATAAGTCAACATCACTTAGCCAGGTTTTGGTTGTCAAAATTAATTTTTAGTGATTTTCTCCATTGAGCCCCACAGTAAAGCCATTTTTGGACCGTACATGCACATTCCACTTCCCTATGGTAGCCAGGCTCACATCACACACTATAGGTGGCGCTATTCGTCCATAGGGAAGTGGAATGTGCCTGTACGGTCCAAAAATGGCTTTACTGTGGGGCTCAATGGAAAAAATTACAAAAAATTAATTTTGACAACCAAAACCTAAGTGATGTTGACTTATGTTGGTACTGGCATAATAATGGATTCATAAGCTATCACGCAATCTATGTTCCACCAAGTGGACGCCGTTAAAGCGCAAAAAGCAATTTGTGTGTAAATCAAGACCATCCAAAACAGCTTTCTTACAGTAAAGAATAGGAGGTCATCTGGGGTCACATACAGTAGTGTACATTGTACATGTGCCTGCTGTCACAATTTCACACACAAAATTTTGGACAATTTGGTGACACTATTTTTGTCTGTAACTTCAAAAGTATATGCACTAGAAACATGATTGACCCCTTATTGTTTAGGGAATTTGATTCTCTTTCAAATGAAAGAACTTTCAGCTATATAGTAAAAATATTGAACTTCAAAATGTTATGAACATACCTACCTATGGACAAATAGCGCCACCTATAGTGTGTGATGTGAGCTAGCCTACCCTGGCCTACAATACATCATGGCCTAAAAGTTATTAAATTTGTGAAATTGTGTACATGTACATCGTGGAACATTCAACTACGCTTGTTGTTACTCCGTGACTAATAATGCTAATACACGAGCGTACAGCGCTACTCTACGTGTCCATATTGCGAGGTTATCTGCGTACAACAGCTTACTACTATGCACAGCCACGCGTACGTAAAGAGTATGTTCCACGATCATGACGATGTACACAAATTCATGCAATAAATTTTTCTATATAGTGGAGTGAGATAATAATAATATAATAAACTTACCGGCCTAACGACACTTTCAATTCCCTGCAAGTACAAGCAATATGGTTTTGACGGATTTGTTTCCACTTCATCACTCCTCTCTCCTGCAAATGCTACTGCATTTCCATGAATTCCGAAAAAGGCTTTCCAAGAGCGTAGCGTCCTGTTGCTAACGGTCGCCATTTTCAAGGGCTCAAAATTCTGCAACTTCGCTTGTTCAGTGTGTTGTACTTAGTTGTAGTACCCACGGCCCGGGACGCTCAATAAAACCTCAATACATAGCAGCAATTAACTGTATCTTTATGATTATTTTGTGTCATATGCGTGCACTAACATATACTTCAACATATCCTCAAAGGAAAACAAAAATACCTTCGTGAAAAGTTACATTTTCTTCTACTTTTCATTGCTACTTTTTCAAGACCTGCAGCTGTCCCGTAAAAAAATCTCGGATTTGTACACATAACCTTTGACCCTTCGTAGTCTCTCTTGCACAGCGCTAATAAACGCGATTTTGATTTTCCGATATCCTCACGATCTTGGGTTCGATTCCAGGGCGCGGGCAGGATAGAGCCCTAATTTTTATTTTTTAATCTTAATTGGTGTATTTTTCTGGAATCGGGAGTAGTTCAGGCGGGGACCCCGGCCAAATGCAGATATTGTATATAAATTATTAGAAAAATAATATAGGCCCTAACATTTGAAAATCTATGCCAGATTGCCAGCAGTAGGCCCTGAGACGAAGTAGGTATCAGTGTAGCCCGCAGAGTAGGCCTATACAAAGCAGAGTAGGCCTATACAAAATAAAAATACGGTAGTTTGAACAAACAATCTATGTCATTATAAATTTAAAATTAAAGCTGTCATAATATATGGAGATAGGCATATTTATATAATTACGGTACCGGTATGTTTTAAAAAAGATCTTAACACTCAGATATCGTGGATGGCGCGGATCCGGGGATCATGATGGGGGGTCATGGTTGGTACTATGGTCATGCCGCACCGGGGATGGCGAATAAGTTTAGAACAGTGGAAAAACCGTCTATGACGGGTAGCCTATTCGAAACTGCTCAAAGAGAAATAATAGCTAATAATCCAACTTTATTCCCGGGCTTTATTCTCACTTCAATAATAAGGGATCAATCAACTTCAGTGGGGATGTCTCTGATCATGCATGCGTCATGGGGTCGGGACTGTCATGTCATGTGGGGTTGTTGGGTCATTTTGACAATAATCTATTCGTTTTATAATAATTGACAAGATCGCCGGTTAAATGACAAAGCAAATGTTATCTATTTGAATGGTTTCTTGTGATTTTGATGAGAATAATTATGAGAGTCATTTTGAAGAGAAACGAGAAATCTGTTATGTCCCCATCTGCCATCTGATTAGTTTTCCTTGTCAAACTTGATAAGTTTCTATTCAAAAATGAGCATATCGTTTGGTAATCCTATTCTATTACCGCCCCCCCATCAATGCTTAATATGCATGTAAAAATATTTACACAAATAAGGTCTATCTTTTGAAAAGTTTTGATAATTTATCATTTCTCTCTATCAACAAAAATAATAATAATATGATACCTCCACACCACTCAAATATAGCCTACCACTTTTGTGCAGGGTAATTATAGAATAGGGTTAAGAGTGTACAGACTCGTACAGTAAAGAAATAAACACTATAATAGCACCGTTATCAGCACAAGAAGATTTATATTTATTATCCGTCAATTTGGTACCAAATTCCTGGATAACACTTTTTTAACACTTCAACGCGTTTGTGATTTCCATCCATGAATTATCATTTAAAATACTGTTTTAGCTCCTGTTTTCACATAATTACATAACATAGCTTGCATTTTGGAGACCAATAGCAAATAATTATAATTACGACCCGTTATCTGCAAAACCAAGAAAATGTCGACAACTAGATTTATGGTTCAATATAGATTTTCACGAGAAATTTAAGCTTATTTCCAAAATTTCAGTTGATTTGGACATCGGAATTTGCGAATTATACGCAGATTGTGCATGTGTAGTCAGTCCAAAATACACATTGGACGATAAGCCCATATTTTCTCTGGTTAAAGGCAGGGGCGGATCCAGGAATGTTAGGGGGCGCCTTTTGGTCGACGACGAAAAAATGGTGTTAAGGGGGTTACCCCCTCGAAAACTCAACGGTTTTGGGCCATTGTTTGCTGTTCATGGCCGAATTTGTTCATTTTTTTATAATTTCTTTCATTTTTTGTATTTATAAGTTAGGCCGGCGCCCTTTGCTATAGGCCTAGTCAACAAATAGAGGGGGCGCGCGCCGGCTGCGCCCCCCCCCCTAAATCCGCCCCTGAAAGGTTATGCCAACCTTTCTTATTATGCCCACAAACATTTTGTAGTCATATGTCCTATTATCTCCTATAGGTTTCTGATGATGGTATAAAAATCTCAACGTTTTTCCGCCATGGGCGGGTTAACCCTGAATTTACACTTAATTTAGGTGTATTTTGTCTTGGGTCCAATCTCTAGCATGGAAAGTTTGCTATGCGGCTGTGGATCACGAAGTCCCCTTTTACCCGAAGTTTGTAATACACTCCCAAACTGCACATTCTTGATATCACTTTCTAAAATATGTATACACATGTTTAGAAGCTAAATATTTACGTGTCAAATATCATTCTTCAATGTAATGTTCAATGGCTAAAATAAGGCCTCAAAAATTGTTTGATTGGTGTAACATAAAAAAATTTTAGGGTAGGTCGGTCGGCAATTTTTTACACACGAACACATTTTAACCGGTATAAATTGCGTACGATGAAGGCCTTGGAACTTTTTTGTTTCTTTTTGTTTTAATTTAACTTTTTTTTATTTATTTTTTTTTTTAAGAAAAAAAAAAAGTAAGAAAAAAGTCTAGGGTCGGGCCTATTTTTAGGGTAGGTCGGGTTACGCCAATCAAACAATTTTTGTAGGCCTAATTAATAGGTATATAATACTACTAACATCAATAATACTCCAAACATGTTTGAATATCACAAGTGTATAGCAAGAATGGCGGTGTTTTGAAAAGTTTAAAACTCAAACAGTCTTTGCAATGTTTCCACGATACGAAAACTAATAATTATACACTCTAAAAAAGTCTAATCTTCGACATCTTCCGGGTTTGGCAGGAACGGGTCACATGATATAGACTACTCCGTAGTCCACTTGCCCATTCATAGGGCCTGCACTTTGGCTCGACATTTGAAAGGGGCGTGAATTCATTTTTGGATACGCCCCTATTATAATTAGGTAATACTCGACTCACATTCCCTATATGTATATACATGTACCACATGTAGTAAATCTGCCTGCTTTATCTGTATTGTGCCGTTCTTAAGCAAATACGGTAGTTAAACACGATTTCATCAAACATTATAACAATAGCTCTTTTACAGTGTGCAATCATCCCGGGAAATAATTGGGCAATAATAGAGGATGTGCGTGAAATTATTGATTGGCTCCATACAAAGGAATTGAACCGGTGTCCTTCACCGTAATCATGGCACAATGCAGTGCATTCAATCAAACGTTTTCGTCAACCTATTTGATCGTATAGTGCATTTGTTATGTGTGTGAGACGAGCTGTCGCGGTAGATTGCAATAGCTTGTAATCATGCTTTTGTTGAATGAATTTGAGTACTCCGCCATATTTACGGTATGATACGTCACAATCTAGGTGATTATTTGCATTGGATGTCTTGAATACGCTGGCGAGGTTGTGTAATAATCGGATTAATGCTATAACAGTAGGTGAATACAAGTTTTGAATACTAGTATATCGCGTTGCAAAGCCCCATTCAGTGATCCCAGCGAACGTGAAAAAAAAATCAAATTGTTACTTTTATAAAAAATTTTAATGAAAACAATTGGCAAAAAACCCAAGAAAACGGCAGTATCGACGAAGTTGAAGCCCCATTCAAATACATGTAGCTAATATTTATATACTGTCAGTATATAAATTACAGATTCACGTAAATGCATTATTTTTGTCTTAAATAGGCCTACACGGCTTAGGGCTGAACCACTAGCAGAAGACACCACACCACTCCACGCCATACATAAATTCTCCCAGTCACATTTCCCCAATATGAAATTTTAAAAAAAGTTAAATTTTAATATTACTTCTATTAAAGTTTGGCAGAGGCGGGGTTCGAACTCACGGCGCCACCACGCCGCTTTGGATATGCTCTATGAGCCTAGCGCCTTAGACCACTCGTCCACTTGTCTTGATGGAATCCATTTGAAACTTATTTGAAGATATAATCGCAACTTCAATATAGGCCTACCACGTGACAAGCAAAAGCAGAAAACGTACCATATTTTGGAATTTTATTTACCTAAAAACATTAATGTGTATTAATAGCGCTCAATTGTTGTTAATCCGACAATAATAAATGATAAATGCGCGTCTATATGGACAATACATTATATCGATTTTGACATGTGCTCGCACGGTGTCAGTACATTAGCATGGTCAGTAAAATACTATCGAGGAACCTACCATTTTTCTTGTATACACGTTCGATGTTTTTATCAATTACATAAAAAATCCATTTTAGACCCCAAATGTTTCTTCGGGAAATAAAAGATTAGAATACCATAAAAACGAAACAGCAATCTTTTGCCGGGTCTAATGTTATTTATACATAGAATTTTTAACGTTTTTTCTATCCTTATTCTTGCTCAATTAAAAAAATATTTTGGCGTATATAAAATTGAAATAAAATTCTCTGCCTCATAAACGACCTCAAATGTGCCACATTTGGGTATCACGAATAGTTATATATGATGTGCAGTTAATATTCATATTTTCTTTTATACAGAGGATGCTTCAGTTTTGACAGGAAAAATATTTTCTTGAAAACCCTCTCACTCGGTTATTTCAAAACAGTAACCACGCTTCCCTAGAATGTGCAATAATTTAGCATTAAAATTTTTCTTATTCTAACAGCAAGCGTTTCTAGAATGAATTATGGCGAAATGTGGTGTAAGAAGACACCAAGTTGATGTTTTATGACCTTTGACATTCTTTTGTGGCGAGTGACATGGTCAGTTCAATTCACGCCGAGTGTCCTTGACAGGTTTAACTCTGCTTCAGTGGTCATGAAAGAATTCAAAAGATAACCTCTGCCCCAACAATCCCAAGCAATTGTCTGAAACTGCTCTTCGGATGATGTATCATAAGAACTCAGTCGTCAAATGATGATAGTCATATTATAATGACCAAAAGATTATTACTGACTATATCATTGAAGACTGAGTTCCGCAGTCTTGTACAAAATCTGAATTTTGAGGATTTTTACGATCGTCCGGATGAAAAAAAATCACTGAATGGGCCGTTAGTTCCCTCCTCTCCTTACACTGGCAATATGAATCAAAGAAAAAAAAAGAAAACAAAAAGAAAACAAGAAAAAAAAAAAAAAAAAGACAAAGAAAAGAAACAATAAAAGAAAAACAAATATGAAAAGTTCGAACAATATTTGGTTTATAAAATTAATGTGACCGTGATGAGGCTCGAACTCACCACCTTCCGATTTAAAGTTCGAAGCGCTAGTGTACCAAATTCTGATGCCTTACCAAGTGAGCTGTGCTCCTGAGATACGAAATAAAAATAAAATAATACACTGTATACCTGCTTGTGTCGGTAATTGATTTACTCAAATTCCATAATGGTACAGTGCAACAGAGCAAAAATGCCCAAAATTTAAAAGCTATATAATTTATGACCACTATACACTACACATAAAAATACTAATACAAGGGAATTTCAACGTAAGAATCCAAACAATTAAGTACCAACATGCACAGCATTGTCCTTATATCACATTTGGGTTTTTAACCAAATGTTATCAAACCTCTACTGTGATTGGCAGCTGCACAATGCATCTGTTTGATAGTTGATAATGGCCATCCATTCAGCAAGTGGCTACTAACTGACCTTGACAGGCTTGAATGAGCACTGTCATCTGCTACAAAACCATCACACTCTAGGACCTGGTCACTCCATAATGCTACAGGGAGCACAGTACTTTGACAATGGAGTGAAAGACTATTATTATTGATTAGGCGCGGATTTTAAAAGTACAGCTCCTATGCGTGTATAGCAAAAATCATGTAACTAAAGTACTAAATGCATTCTGCAAAATGCGCTCTGACCAATTTATAAAGCATTTCATTAGCTTTAATTTGACATATTGTTTGACATATTTGGAATTATGGTAAATCATTAAATAAAATATTTATTAGTTAATCAATTATGTAAATTAATTAAAATTTAATGCAAATATGCATATTTCTCTGACAGAATTGTAGGATTTGACAAGAGCCATCTTTCTTGTAAGTTTGATTCTTATAACATACCGGTATCGTATTGCGTCCCGTTATAGTTGCAGAAAAAAAATACGCGTGCAGGACACACACACACACTACCCCCCCCCACACACACACACACCCACCCACCCCCCCCAGAGGATCGTATCGTTTTACAATCGTATAACATTCATTGGCGCTAGTAGTAGTAAATTCCAATTTTCTTTGCTTTACCTCACTTGTTCTGCTCAAAATTAAAGGGACATATCTGACAGTAAAAGCTTACATTTTATGGAAATTATGTTTAACTATTTGCTTAAACAGCACAAAACAGATAAATCAGACAAATTTACTATACATAGGCCTATACATGTATGGTATGCCAAGGACTGTTTAAGAATATAACATTAGATTTATGATATTTACTTCGAGGACTGTTATATATCAAAAATGTGAAAAATATCAAATTTTAATAATTTGTCATAAAATTTGTATTATATCGTGAATTTCAAACAATGAAATTTATTTGATATCAGAAAGACATTCTTCGTATTCAGAATGCAATTCGATATGTCTGATGTGCTCTCATGTCCCACAAAAATACTATCGAAACGCTCAAAACGCTCATTCCAGATCCCTTAATTTGGTTAATTTTCTTTGTCTTTTTTTTTTCTTTTCTTGTTTTATTTATTTTTCTTTGATTTATATTGCCAGGGTAAGGAGAGGAGGGAACTAAAGGCCCATTCAGTGATTTTTTGATTTTTTTTCATCCCGGCGATCGTAAAAATCATCAAAATTCAGATTTTGGATACTAGACTGCGGAACTCAGTCTTCAATGATAATCAGTAATTTTTATATTTTGGACATTATTATGACTATCATTTGAGGACTGAGTTCTTATGATCCGAGGAGCAGTTTCAGACAATTGCTTGGGATTATTGGGGCAGAGGTTATCTTTTGAATTCTTTCATGACCACTGAAGCATAGTCAAACCTGTCAAGGACACTCGGCGTGAATTGAAAGACCATGTCACTCGCCACAAAAGAATGTCAAAGGTCATAAAACACCACTTTGGTGTCTTCTGCTATCTAAAGGCCTATGGCTGATTTTGTACCTTTCGTCATTGTCATAGATGTGCTAACATAGCTTGCTAGTGCAGTGGTTCAGCCGAAAGCCGTGTGTCTAAGACAAAAATAATGCATTTACGTGAGTCTGTAATTTATATACCGGTACTGACAGTATATAAATTAGCTACATGTATTTGAATGGGGCTTCAACTTCGTCAATACTGTCGTTTTCCTGTTTTGTTTTTTTGCCATTTGTTTTTCATTAAAAATTTTTATAAACGTAACAATTTGATTTTTTTTTCACTTTCGCTGGGATCACTGAATGGGACTTTATAGAGCGGATTATTCAAAACTTGTTTTTACCTACTGCTATATAGCATTAATCCGATTATTACATAACTTTGCCAGCGTATTCAAGACATAGGTTATGTAGGGATAAACTGTACATGGGTATAGAGGCCCTGCATGCTTTTATCGATTGGCTCCAAACAAAGGATTTGAACCTGTGTCCTTCACCGTAATCACGGCGCAGTAGCCTGCAGTCCATTCAATCAAATGTTGTCAGTGTGCGAGACGAACGATATGTATAAATCTGGAGGTCACATTATCACTTATCATGCTTATTGTAAAAAGTTTGTCCAATGCATATACTGTGTGTATTGTTCCCGGGTATTGTCAATGCAGTCAAGCAAACAGGTATTATATTTTGAAAAGGCCGCTATAGTATATTCACAGGGGTGTATTGAATGGCCAATCATATGGGACATAATCAAATTGCAGTGACTGCTTCCTTTGTTACCACATGTCAGTCATCTTGTGATTATTGGACCATGTAAACCTGCAAAAAACGAGCCAAAGTGCAGGCCCTATGGTGTATACTCTGGATATTGTATTTAAGCTTAAGACTCTGATTTAATTAATGTGTGCACAATTGATAGATTTTCACAACTGATCTTTTCAGTTACCGTACCCCCCTCTGTTTGTTAGCTTCCCAGGTGGACTACTGACTTTGACTTGCGGTTAACATTTTTAACACGGGACTCTATGGAGAGTTAGGCCAATTTCTGGCCTAACTAAAATTGGCCATGATGTAATGCATCTTTAATTGGATCTGGCTTGTGATTGGTCGCCCAGATCTCGTTATGGTTTAAATCCTCCGGGCACCTGCCATTACCATTAATAACTACATGGTACACAACTATGCGGCCTTTGTGTTGGCAGGAACATTGAACTCTCAGTAAGTACATGAGCGCGTCTTGTATTTGCTTGCGGTTAAATTGTATTGATAATTCTCGTAGATTCTAAAATCAGAATTGTTCAGTATGAAGTGCCAATATAATTATGACATTATGATATGTTGCATCCAATAATATAAGCCTACGTACACTTTACTTTTACTGTCACTAATATAATTATATAAACTTTTCCTTCATAATTTTATACTAGTATTTTGATGTAATAAATATCAGTATAATTTTGAGTTCAACTGAATGCTTTCATCATGATTAATAACATGCTTTTATTTATCAAAAATCGACTATATGGCATATAGTCTACATGATACCAGGCCATGATACCACTTAGGTGAGGCCTTCATTTTCAATAGGTGAGGCCTACATTTTCAATAGCGTATTATCATCAGTATAATTAGTTAATTAGTTAAATATTTGTCTCAGCTATCTACCGTAGATAGCATTTGCCATGTGATAAATGCTGTCTCTTTCTTCATGCACATGGCTATTTTGTTATAGGTTAAAACTTCCGGTTAAACTTCGTGTATATAGGCATTTTTTTAGATATTGTTTTATATGCGCAACGGTCTTTAGTCCAATAAATTGACATGGATATTAGGGCGGGTCATAAATAGGGAAGGTTTTTATTTCAAATCGGCCATGGCCAAAAGGTGTTCCACTTGACCCCACTTGAAAAAATATGCACTTTAAAAAATAATTGAAGTGGGTCTTCAGACCCCACCACCGCCCTTATTCCCTATTATACTGAAATATGCACATTTTGTCAGATATTCAAAGAACAGATACATAATGAGAGGACATGTTGCTTCAAAACGTACATTTTATCCACCCAGAAGCACTTTTCAAACACAAATTAATCATCTACTATAGAAAATAGTCTATACAAATTCATAACAATTTGTATGCTAAGATGTCCAATATTCACCAATATCGCATAAATATTACACATACAAAACTGGGTAACTTCTAATAACATAGTCATGACAAAATTAGGTTGATGTATTATTACCGGACTTGCTTAAAAAGGAATTAAATGAATCTGTAGCTGTTCAAGTTATATGTGACCCATCATGAACAAATTATATTAAGGGCTTTTATTACAGATGATCCCTTGATTTAGACTATGAAGATCATCTTCAGTTATTGGGGGGAGCCCCCCCCCCTCAATTTTTTTCTGTATCTTATTTTGTTCACAATGTTTGAATTTCAGCTCATTGGGCTATCTAATAGCGGGGGCCGGGGAAAGGGCTTTTAAAGACCCCCTACCCCATATAGGTTTACGAGCTACGAGCCGTACAACATTCGATATATTCGGCTTTTATATTGAAGATGATCCCTTGATTTAGACCATAAAGATCATTTTTCTATATCTTATTCTGTTCACAATATTTGAATTTCAGCTCATCGGGCTGTATAATAACGACGGAAATGACTTTCAAAGACTCCCCCCCATAGGTTTACGTGCTATGAACAAACTATATTAAGGGCTTTTATTTCAATGATCCCTTGATTTAAACCATGAAGATCATCTTCAGGTATTGGGTACCCCCCCAATTTTTGTCTTTGTCTAATTATGTTCACAATATTTGAATTTCAACTCATTGGGTCATCTAATAGCGGGGAAAGGGCTTTTAAAGACCCCCTACCACATATAGGTTTACGTGCTACGAGCCGTAGAACATTCGATATATTCGGCTTTTATATTGAAGATGATCTCTTGATTTAGACCATGGAGATCATCTCCAGTTATTGGGACCCCCCCCCATTTTTAGCTATATCTTATTCTGTTCACAATATTTGAATTTCAGCTCATCGGGCTGTATAATAACGACGGAAAGGACTTTCAAAGACTCCCCCATAGGTTTACGTGCTATGAACAAACTATATTAAGGGCTTTTATTACAATGATCCCTTGATTTAGACCATTAAGATCATCTTCAGTTATTTGGGGGACCCCCCCCCCCCCAACTTTTTTTTTATATCTTATTCTGTTCACAATATTTGAATTTCAGCTCATCTGGCTGTATAATAACGACGGAAATGACTTTCAAAGACTCCCCCCCCCCCATAGGTTTACGTGCTATAAACAAACTATATTAAGGGCTTTTATTACAATGATCCCTTGATTTAAACCATGAAGATCATCTTCAGGTATTGGGGGACCCCCCAATTTTTGTCTTTATCTAATTATGTTCACAATATTTGAATTTCAACTCATTGGGTCATCTAATAGCGAGGGAAAGGGCTTTTAAAGACCCCCTACCCCATATAGGTTTACGTGCTATACTACTAGCCGTACAACATTCGATACATTCGGCTTTTATATTGAAGATGATCCCAGGTGGTGGCCGCATTGCATTCTCTAAATTCAGTAAATTTTCATCGTCAACCGTGTAATTGAATGGGATTATTTTGAAATTTTAAAACGCTTGAAATATCACAAACAAATAGGCCCATGTTGATAAATAATATAAATACAAGCTAAAACCGTTGGGGTTCGATAATGAACCCCACAAAACTAACCGACTATATTGGAAAATGCCATACGGCCGGGCGGTTTCACAAGATCCTGTCATCCGCCGCCTGGATGATCCCTTGATTTAGACCATGAAGATCATCTCCAGTTATTGGGGACCCCCCAATTTTTTTTTTTCTATCTTATTCTGTTCACAGTATTTGAATTTCAGCTCATCGGGCTGTATAATAACGACGGAAAGGACTTTCAAAGACTTCCCCATAGGTTTACGTGCTATGAACAAACTATATTAAGGACTTTTATTATATTAGTATAATATTATTATATATTAGTAAAAGCCCTTAATATAGTTTGTTCATGATGGGTCACATAATATAAACAGCTACAGATTCATTTAATTCCTTTTAATACATCAACCTAATTTTGTCATGGCTATGTTATTTGAAGTTACCCAGTTTTGTATGTGTAATATTTATGCGATATTGGACATCTTAGCATACAAAGTGTTATGAAATTCAGAGAAAAGTATTGCATAGACTATTTTCTATAGTAGATGATTAATTTGTGTTTGAAAAGTGCTTCTGGGTGGATAAAATGTACGTTTTGAAGCAACATGACCTCTCATTATGTATCTGTTCTTTGAATATCTGACAAAATGTGCATATTTCAGTATATAGGGGAATAAGGGTGGTGGTGGGGTCTGAAGACCCACTTCAATTATTTTTTAAAGTGCATATTTCTTCAAGTGGGGTCAAGTGGAACACCTTTTGGCCATGGCCGATTTGAAATAAAAACCTTCCCTATTTATGACCCGCCCTAATGGATATACATACGTAAATTAAGAAATAAATATTGGGATTCAAGCGATGTACTACTTTAATTTTTGAAAAATATCCTCCAAACGGCAAAAATGTGGTGTTTTTTTTACAGAAATCCTTAAACATGGGTCCCGTTGCGCTGTGTTTTTATTCTTTATCTTATTTTTGTTACAACCGGAACGTGTACATATCGTCCGTTGTATTTTATTGAAATAATTTTGATGGGGCACATGTACCCTAGGCACCTTCAAATAGCGTTTTGCGCCTCGGATCAGGCTCAGATGATCATATGGATGCATTCGCCCTCCCCCCTCCAATTCTTCCGGAGCCTCTGATACGTCATTTCAGCAAATAGCAGCGCATAGGGGAAACAGGCATGAAATACAGCTATTTAAAAATAATATTAAAATCAATACAATGGACAAAAATAACGTACAAAATATATAAGTAACATGATAAATATACAAAATACAGTAAGATTTATGCGCGTAAATATAAATAGCATAATATGTTTTGATCAGCGACTGAGTGAGTTGGCACTTTTTTTTTTCAAATTGGTGAACCAAATCTTAACCACATTCATGCGTATCTCAACGCTAATGCGAGCCAAAAATAATTGACTAACTACACATCCCAGCAAACACAAAAATGTTTCTAAAACGTTATAAACGTGTTTGCGTTTTGTTCACGTCCAAACGTTTCAATAAGTAAATGTTAGGTCATAATAAAGGCCATGAAAACGTGTTGAAACATTTTAAACATGTTGTCAAAATGTTATTGCAAAATATATTTTGCAAGCATTTTTTCAAAATATTTGTCAACATTATGTTAGAATGTTTTGGAAGTTATCAAAATTGTTTTTGAATATAATTAAAACCTTTTACACCCTTTATGCCCGACGACATTAAATGTTTTTTGTAAAAGTTAAGTTTTATGTTTGCCGGGATGCTACCCCTTTGACGCTACGCCACTACGAGTCCTGGGGTTCGATCATGTCCAAAGCTTATCTCTTCATCAGATATGCATGTTTATTTGTCTAGGGTGCTATACCGTAAAACCTCGTCTACAAGCATAGGCCTATTATAGTGGTTTCGATGAAAGCTAAATCAATCCAGACACCGTCCATCGACAAAATTATAACATTATAGAGTTAATTGAGCAAATAAATCACCGATAGGCCTTTGCAAGCATATACAAACAAGTAGGCTACTATTACAAGACCAATCTATTGTATTGGCATATATTTATGACTGTTTCGTATTAATTTAGCTTTTTCATCAAAAACACTCTATATGCTTGTATACGAGGTTTTACGGTAGTATGGCTTGTGATGGTCAGATGCGGTATTATCTAGGTGTTAAAGATGCATGTATTATAGTGATTGATCGTCTTAGGGGTAGCTATGAGATACCCGTTGTTGTCATCACAGGTTGACATATAGTTTGGCGGCTCATCATCAATATAGCGAGGTGGTGGAGGAGGTGGTGGATCAGTAGCTGTATCATAAGGGTTGGCATACGGGTTGCAATTGGCTTTCACATATTCCGTTTCTGTTGGATCCGTTGCTGTATCATAAGGATTGGCATACGGGTTGCAGTTGGCTTCATATGCCGTTTCTTCAACACGTTTGCCTGGAACAGGTGGTAATGGCCCTCTACCTAGGTCAGGAGCTCTACCAAATCCATAATCATTTTCGCCGGGGCTCTCTGACATGTATTCTGCCTGTGTGCTGCTTCTACGTGGTGCCGTTGGAGAGGGTTGATAACGTTCTATGGGTTGCAAATAAATATTTTATTAGTGATTTAATTTCTGTATGAAACTCAGATGGCGAAGACACTGTTGATTGGCAATTTCGTGAAGAAGAACAAACCGCCATTGACCACAACGACCTCATCCCAATGGTGCTTGTGCTCAATAAAAACAATCAAAGTGCAAAATTTGACCTCAAGTTGCAGAGTATGAGTTTTTGAACCCAAACTTTCAAAGGTAATTGAATGAATGTACGTGTATGGACCACGGACCATCCCCCTGGCAAAATATTGTTGGATTTATCCACCCCATCCCCAGGGATCTACGTCTATGTTTTTAACACTGATTGCTCCTCTTCAGGTGATTAAAGAAAACATCTCAAGTCCTGCGATCCTTAGACTTGATACCTTAGGGCGAAGCCAAGCGGACAGTCTAAGTGGGAAAGTTTAGACATTGTTTTTTATCTTATCTTTTGATGTAATGATGATTATACATAAAAGTATATGAAGTGCTCTTTTATGAATGTTAGGGAAAGAAGGATGAAGAATAAAGAAAGAAGATGAACAAAGAAGTTGTTGGTGTGGGATTCGAACCCGAGACCCTTCACATGCCAAGCACTAGCTCGCCCGCCAGCAGCTATTGGTGTTTCGCTGGCCCGGCCAACGAATCCGTGTATATGACTTAGGGTGATTGTGCCATGTCATCACATCACGTCGGATGCATGCATGCGAAGTGGCTTTCAGCTGTAGCATTTTGTAGTAGGCTACACAGTGTATATATAACTATAGTAGGTCCTACAACAGATTTCTTTAAAAAAGTAACACCGTTTTGAGAAAAGTGCCAAATTTGATTTTTTTTTTCGTCTACCATAACAACCACTCTGCATAACAACTAACCCTAAATTTCCAAATTGATGAAAACTGCATATTTATGTTCTAAAGAAACTAGCAACGATTTTTTCAATGAGGACCCAGATATATTGGAAAAGATGTCAATTTTTAATTGTTTTTTGGCCCATATTTTCAAAACGAAGAAAAATTAGGACTCCTTGCATCATTGCCTTTCTGAAAATGTATACCTTTATGTACTTATCATTTAAAGATACAACTTCTTAACTATCACAACAGGCGCAAAAGTTTCCACAATTTCAGAAGATACATGTAATACTGTAGCGTAGGCTTACCCCGGACGCTTACCTGAAGTTTGCGGTGGCTGAAGTGAAACCTGGTCGGATAAAGAAGAATTGCGACGTCCTGATTTGGACCCTGATTTGGCCGCTAGCCGGTCAATAACGTCTTTAGCTCGCTTCGCATCTCCTGTAGCAGGCATCCGTAATTGAACCTCGAGATATGCTAAAGCTGAAAAAGAATTGGTTTTTTTTTTCAGTGATTTATATTCTTCGCTATATACTTCACTGGATGATGACAGTGGTTGACGGTTTAAGAATTTATGCGAAATGTTTTTGTTTCTTCAAAAATGCTACCGGTTCATCATAAGAGAGTTTTGTCTTTGCCAATTGTGTTGACCGCGTTTATGCTCAGAATTAGTAGTACTATAACCATGCTAACTTAGAACTCATTCCACTTAGCATGCTTATTTTTCAATGGAAGGGATGTGACAGATTCAATTTTATTCATCTACTGCTGACGCTGCGTATGAAATTCTGCCTGATCCAAATCTAATCGGTAATGAACGGTCCCTTAAGAAATGTAAGTCTGAGAGATGACATTGCCTCATTTCATTGAGTCTTAGTTTTGGTTTTGGTCACGTGGTTCCCTATTATCCTGCCTAACCTCTTGACTCACAAGATATTGATATCTTTGTTCTTTATCATTTGTTAAAAACTTAAAAGTTGTATCAAGGAGATTCGGTTTTCATTTCAGTTTCTTATAAAATGGTGTGAAGAAGAAATCATTTGGTTTGAAGTTACCTGATCTAAATTATATAAAAGAAATGTTTAAGTTTCGCAGAGCAATATTCACGAGGAGAGAAATCGAGCATGTCGATCTACATTGAAAAACGTGGTTTAGAAAACTGAATAAGCTATGGCTATTTTAGCTGTGAAAAAATATGGACCATCGAAATATTTGCATTCGACATTACAAAAGGGGCGATTCGGGTGTTATAAACAAAGTCGATTCATGTCCTTAATCCCATGTACCAGAATCGATGGAAGGCCATTATATGACTTCCAATATAAGCTAATGACTTTTACTGAAGCAATTTTTACTGGAAAAAAATGAGAAGATACAGGGGAAAGAGAGTGTGTTTGTGGGGTGGGGGAATGTGTGGGGAGGTAAGGACAGGGAGAAAGAGAAACAAATGGGAGAGAGCATTGGACGTGAAAAAGGGAAGGGGGAGGAGAACTCGAGACAGAGGAGATATTGAATCTTGGGGAAGAGAGGAGGAGGCAAGGAGACACTTAAGAGGAGGTTATATAGGTGGGGACAGGGGTGCTTAGGTAAGAGGTATGGGTTGTGCTTACCGGGGATAATAATCTAATTCCCAATCAAATCACCACCATTCACGTTTATGTTTCATAAAAACAAAGCCCTCACCCCACCCCACCCACCCCTCAATACACGCGCATGTATATGATTTCAGACAACTACCTATCCTTTTTTGGAATAGAATAACTAGCATGTAACAACCTGAGCGTCACAGCAACAAGAAGTCCATTATTTTAAGGTGTTTTTTTTTTCATTACCTCCGAGATCCTGTTTACTAGGATCTTCGATGTAGAGGAACAAGACGTTGCCATGGGCTTTACAGTCTTTTACGTTGACCAAATCCCAGTAGTCGCAACACTTCAAAGGAGGGATCGTCATCGCCAGTCCTACCCGGTGCTGGGTAAGATACAGCGTCAAAGAAACAGCCGCACCATCGGTTTGACCACTGACACCACGAAGTGGATTCACTGCCCAGTTTTCTGAGAAAAAAAATCATTATCAAGGAGAATGATACCTTCTTGCAGATGTATTGTGTTCCAATTGGTATATAAACACAATCCCACACTAGCTCTTCAACACCCCCACATGACAATGACATGCAAACATACATCCCCACACACCCCTACATACCCACACACAGAACGAAAAAAAAAACTCGGTATATTACGTTACAGGCGACTTTAAAAAATCTGCCAATTCTCAAAATGTCGGTACTATAATAACTCATTTCACTTTGAGGTAGTGCCCCTAGCTAAACACGCGCAACAGTCCATAAGTATCTACATATTGCCTTTGTCTATAAGGTTACTTTGCAGGGCATCTCCATAATATAGCACCCTTGAAACCGAGAGCAGGAACCCCAATAACTCATTCCACTTCTAAGGCAAGTGGTAATGCCCATATGGCCTACGCATCACCTCTGTCCGGTGAAAATGACTTTATGGTAACTTCATATAGCATAATGTTTATCATAGTCTTTATCTATAAAAAGGTGCCACCTGGGCTGCCACAAAATGGTGTGCAAAAACTCGTTTCTCTCTTCTTTGCACCCTCCTTTGGCTGGCCAGCTATTGTTTGCCCCCCCCCCCACCCCCTCGAAAAACCACCGTTACCCAGTGCACCTCTCGTAGATCAATGACTAAAATGTGTCAACATACCCATCGAAAACCTTTTTTTCATGGCGTCATACCACTCATCGATCGGTGTGATCTCATCATCTTTTTTAACGTCTTTCTCTGGTAAATTTTGGAAAATGATCGTTGTTCGTTTCAGTATGATGGCCCAGTACATGGTTTGTATGTCGTTTTTCTTGTTGCTAAAGATATAAAATTTAAAAACAAAATTAAACAATAGTTAAAAGTGTTGATTAAAGGGCATGTCTATTGCAAAAACAAGTTTATCTCTATTCGAAGAGAATAATTATTACATTACAAGTTGACTTGTTGCAATTTTTTATGCGTATTTCTCCTGAAAAAGGAGAAATTGTGTGGGTAAAGTTCAGCCTCGTACGTGTTCTTTCCCCGCTTGAAGCGTACGTGTTCTCCCCCCGTTTGGCTGATGACGTAGGTAAATGAAGCGGACACTATATCATGCTCTCATCATAAAATCACAATCACTTTGACAAGTTTGACATTAGCAACAATGAGTTGTACTATCATTTACCATAACAATGCTGCATAACAATATGCAGACTAATTGTTCTCATTTCGGAAACAAAGCCACACAGTATTGTTACTATGCGTTTGTAATGTTTCATCCAACTGAAACTATAGCATTGCAATATACAGAGAAATCAGATACATGAGTTTGTGGACTTAACACGGTTTATATGCTAGTCTCAGATGAAATTCTTAGCTCAAATTATGTATTTATTTTTAGGCCTAATATTTCTCATGATATTGATATGCATATTTAACGAAAATGTCAAAATGGGGTAAGAAGTACAAAGTGGTCTAAAAATCTTAAATATTAGGGAGCCAGTTTGTTAAGGAGGGGGCAACTTCGCACAAGGGACAGTTGTCCCCCTTGCCCCCTGGCTATACACCGCGCCAGTGCATACACATACCTGTAAATTCCACCCTTCTCCGTTCCAATGTAGGTCGCCTTTGAGACGACTTGAATTTCAACTGTGTGCTTCTCCTTTTTTGTCTTATATATTTTCAGTTGAAAGTGACCTGAAAAAATAATGAACAAGTGCAGATGAAGAACGTTCACTCAAACACGCTCATCTCTTTAGGCACCACATCGAATTTGGTCCTATAGAACTATCGGTGCCCGGTTACGTACCGATGACCCTTTCTATTAGGCCTATATACCCTATAGTAATGTAATAAAGTGTATCAATGATGTGCCCACGTACGTGTGCTGCTATCTTTCTACCCTGGACATTGAACAAGTATACCTTCAACAGGCTCTGTTCCAGTATCAATGTAAAAGTAGAAGTATAAAATAGTTTCTATGCCAGGAGTGTCCGTATCTCTAAAAATAATTCGCTGTTTTTGCCGAAGCTCAAGGGTTATGATTTTATGGAGAATTATGTTCACTCCATAATACCGGGAGTTTAAAGATTTTTTTTTTAAAGTACACAATAAAAAGAACCTACCATCATCTGGATTTCCAAGGAACAATACCCATCGCTGTAAACAAAGAATACCATAACATTACATTTGTGAATGATCTCAATCAGCCATGTAGATAAACATTTATAATAAAATGAATTAATAATCTGTTCATATTTTTGAAAACTAAGTTATTACGTTCATCAGAAATACATCATCAGGCGGACAAGGATGTAAACCAGAGAGGTGGTTTAAAGGAGGGTGTAGGAGGCCATACATGACCGGCCCGCGGAAGGAACCTTCGCACAATAGGGTACTATACGCGCCGCAACCCGGGGCCACAACCTCTCCGAGATATACGACGCAGCGATCAAAAAATGTCTCGATGTCTCCTGTGACGTCATTCCAGCCATTCCACAGGTCAATAGTTCAGTGTCTGATCAAGCAGCCTGATGATGCATCTCGGATGAGACGTGACACCGTAGCTATCGAAAATAGTAAGTCCAGATGAACAGATTTGCAAATAATGTTTGATCATATACCATTACGTTGTGTCTGCCTTAACAAACTATGATTTCAAAACTGAAAATCCCCTTGATGTTCCATATCTGTCAGTGATATGATCACATTACGGCCAGGATTAATAGTCATAGCCAGATGCAGTACACGACCCATGGGATATAGACAAATAGGAATTAGAAGAAATTACACATCTGGATTTATTCATCTGGATTTTACGTCACCAAAAATTCGTTTATTATAATTTTAATCGAATGGGAATAGATTAAATAACGCAGATATGTTACATCGAATATTCTACATCCAGGGTCCTTAGTTGGTGGACTGTGAGTTGGTGTGCTCACAAGCCAGGAAAGTCATTTCTATAATTATTATGAGACCTGGGAATCAGGTCAGATAAGGTCAGACAGCTCAATGATTATTGTATACCTGAATTGTGCAGTCATGCAGTTCCTTCCTAGATAGTGACTTTTACCTGAAGCATTTTGGTTGTCATAATAATTATGTGTCTATGATTATGATGATATGTCGTATTATTAATATTATGTTTACAGTATGATGGCACGGTAAATGGAAGTCCCCGTTATTATGGTAAAGACGCAGATATAGCCCAGAGATACAAATATTGAATGTTTATTTAAATTGTTTATGAGTACAATAATAATTATACGAATATTTTCATGAGGTGGAAGGAAAATGGACTTGTCAGTTGTCACTCGAGCGAAGTACAATAGTCTTTTTGCTAAAAATAATAAATATCAATTCGTTAGCTAGCTGCATTCCATAGCGATATAGTGATTTTTTGTCATTTTTTTAAAAATGGGCACAAGCCACATATGTTTTAAACATGTTAAATGACAAACAGACTGACATGACTACTCAACTGGACGAAAATCAACCTGCAGAATAAGCTGGATTCAGGAGCAATTTCTCCACAATTGACCACTTAACTGGCAGTGAATCAACTTGTTGACAAATCTAGGGAATACACTAGCTGCCCTAATGTGCCTTGCTTAAATTGTGGATTATGAAAAAGCTTTTGATGCAGTGGAAACAAAAATGCAGTCATCCAAGCACTGGCAAAAACCAAGGTATAAACACAATCTACATTAAGACCATCCAGGAAATATGTACCAATGCCACAGCTATACTAAGACTTCATAAGGAGAGTAAACCAATTTTCATCAAAAGGGGAGTTCGTCAGGGAGATACCATGTCACCCAAGATGTTTATGGCAACCCTAAAAGAAATCGTCAAGAGATTGAACTGTATTATAATAAACGCATAAATGGAAATGGAAAGCAATTAAACTATCTAACGTTTGCAGAAGACATTGTGGTCATATCTGGAGATGCAAACATGTCTAAAATAAAAGGTCACGTTCAACATGTATGCAGATATCAAACAAGGAAATCAAAATTGAAAGTGAAACACTGAAACATGTATCCAAATACACATACCTATAAGAGATTTGGCCAGATGGGAACCAGTCGCAGGAAATAAAGAAAAAACACAAGCAGGAATCAGGATGTACATCAGCAGATACAAAGACATACGGAAGTGAAACATGGACATTGAACGAAGATATGAATAGGAAACTTCATATACACAAAGAAGTATGGAAATGCTGGGATATATACCCAGCAAACACAAAAACGTTTTAAAAACGTTTTAAATAAGTTATATTTTGGCTTTTGGTTTAGGTCAAAACGTTTTAATAACATTAAAATGTCGGGTTATATAAAGGTCATGATCACGTTTTAAAACGTTTTGTATGAAAACACACTACAACAATATTTTTAAATGTTTTCAAAAAATGTTATTGTAAACTATTTTTACAAACATTTTTGCCAAATATTGTGTCAATACTTAAATAACATTATGTTAAGATGTTTGAACCCAGCAAACACAGAAATGTTCTTAAAATATTTTTTTCAAAACCTTTTAATAACATTTAAATGTCGGGTTATATAAAGGTCATGAAAACGTTTTTAAAACGTTATTGAAAATATTTTGGGCAAACATTTTTCGCAAAATATTTTTCAACTAAAATAACATTCTGTTTAGAATGTTTTGTATCAAGTTTTCAAGAATGTTTTTGGAATGTTATTAAAACGTTTTTATACCCTTTATATAGCCCGATATTTAAACGTTTTCTGTAAAACATTTTTGTTTGCTGAGCAGTAGATTATCAAAAATGTTTTTAAGGTTTATAAAACGTTTTATACTCTTAATATACCCTTTATATAACCCGACATTTAAACGTTTTTGACAACCTTTTATAACCTTTTGCGAATGATGTCGAAAACGTTTTGTGTTTGCTGGGTAAGGAGAGACCGGAACAAGAACATCTGGATCAGGGAACAAACAAGAGTAAAGGATGCAGTAAACACATCTTTAAATTGAGGGCTGGACATCTGGCAATGTCTGGGCAGGTAACAAGCTATAACAGATGAAAGATGACGTCAGCTCACAACAGAGTCGCAACCGTTATATGGGGGCAAGAAAAAGACTCCAGCTAGATGGAGAGATGAGTTAATTGGTCAGCTACTTAGGAACAGCAGCTTGGCCTGGACAGGAAGTGTAAGAGCCATGAGAAATTGGCAGAATTTGGGAGATACCTGTGCCCAGCTGCTGCAGCAGTGGGATGATACGGGCTGATGATAATGATGTTTATGATGATAATACCAGGGGCGGATTTAGGGGGGCGCAGCTTAAACTTAAAATACAAAAAATGAAAGAAATTTTAAAAAATGAACAAATTCGGCAATGAACAGCAAACAATGGGCCAAAACCGTAGAGTTTTTGAGGGGGTAACCCCCTTAACACCATTTTTTCGTCGTCGCCCAAAAGGCGCCCCCTCTATCAAAAATTCCTGGATCCGACCCTGAATATAAATAATAAACTGCTTTTATTCGAGGTTCTGGTCAAACCTTTGGTCCCTTAACTCGGTAAGCTTAATAGTACTAATATCCTTATTAGGGATGCATAGTACTATTGATCTCACCTTGGTCTCATAGTTTTAACCAGACTGGTTAAAACTATGAGCCCAAATGAGATCAATAATACTATTTAAATTATGTATTTGTATGCAATTTACCTACAACCTCTATCCCAGCGTCAAAGTTTGGCGCCAGAATTAAATTGCACGTCAGACTCCTATTTTCACTGCGTCGCTACGTTCTAAAAATATTTAAAGCTTTCCGTAATAGTAAAGGACTTCATTCCGAACATGATTTTGGAATGTTGGATCAATGAAGAATGGATCAACGAAGAATGGTAAGTTTATACCGCGCATTCATTTGAATTGAGATAAATGAATAATTGGCACCATTAGCTCATACATATGGAAGAGGTGGAATAAAACAAATACTACTTGGTTTATATTGGGGAAATGGGTCGAACTATTTCCCTCGATACTGTTATGGGCCTATCACCCTCACCCTCCGGGTTCTACCAGATTGGCAATTGAAGAAAAACTTTGCATCTGCCAACCAATAACTTGTCCTAGGCTCATATGAGGGGTCAATCCGTGGATCATAACGGGATATTCTAATTGAAATCCACACGGTGTGTGAATTTTGGCTATACCTGAATGAGCACTTCCCTGAGCTGGAATAAATAAAATAAATAAATTTTGGATTTATAAAGCGCCTTTCTCCAGATCTTAGAGGAATCAAAGCGCTGTAATTTCGCTGCAATGGTAAATCATCACAATCAGATCGCATCAGATATCAACTAGGTTGCTGCCGAACGGCGCACACCTATCCGCATTTTAGATTGTAACATCCACCAATTATCTGTGCAGCTCCCCAAATTCCATTGGGTGAAGGAAGTTTTTGATAACCAAACAACTAATCACCGATTTTTGCAATACAGGAGGAAAACCTGCGAGAGCGAGCATGGAATCGGGACAAACCAAGTGCACATGAGTCCTTGGGCCGCACCGGGGCTTGAACCCGGGACCTCAGTGGTGAAATCTATATCCCCAATGTGGGAGATTTAGGTCATGTCTTCCATAAGGGGTGTCTCGATTTCAACTGGTAAGCCCATTGGCGCTGGCATGGCCCGAACCCCGGGTACGAACAGTCTACGAACCTTTTTCAACTTTCCATTCTCCATTCGTTGGTTGAGATGTCCTTCTGCAAACCTAAGAAGTTTCTCGTCTTCGTCTCTTTTGGGCATGATGGCTCTGCTAGCTGATTATCCAAAGGATCTGAAATATATAGTGATAATTTTATTAATATTACTCAATATTGTCACTGAAGGGTTATTAATGGTCAAAAGTTGCAACTTCAGGTTGTATCAAAATGAATGGTACTCATCAGCATCGATGATTTATGGATAAGACTGGCTCATCAAAATGCAACATAAGATCCACCCATTTTTGTTAGATTAATGTAATAAAAGGTTATGAACAATGTAAATTCTGGCCACCAAGATGGTCCTAAGTATATGTTGCATTTGAAGGAAACGGGCTTTTCACAAAACATTAAAGGCACATTCCACTCGACCCAACTCATAATGCAGTACCAGTCAGTACATTAAAATCTGTCTGCTGCCATCTATTTATACACTCTCATTACCAGTATGCATAATTAATGACAGCCACACAGCTGGAGATGCAAGTGTGAACTCAGCATGAGAAGATGGTGCTAATGCTCTGGCCATCATAATCTGTCAATCTGGAAGTAGTCAGGAAGTAATCAACCAATCAAAATCTGTATTCCCTGATGAAACTTTTTGATTGACAGATATGGGTGTTAAAGATTAGGTCCAAAAGCATGCAAGGTCAAAAGTCACTATGAGCTCATGCATGTCATGTGTACACTTTGGGGTTGGGCAGGAAAGAAAATATACAGTACATAAAATGTTTTTAATAAGCTTTAATAGACTGCACAAGGTCTGATGATGGCTATTTATCTTCAAGGATCAGTTTGGGAAAACTGTGACTTTCCCTGAATGAAAGAGGCAGAATGGATAAGGGGCGCACCATTAGATTTCCAGGGGGGGGCATGGGAGATTTTTGAAAAAAAAAAAAACTTTGCCCACAAGTGAGAAAAAAAAAAAAACTTTGCCCACTAGTGAGAAGAAAAAAAAAAAATTTTGCCTCAATGAAAAAAAAAATTTCACCCACCCAACTTTGTATACAAATGTACATTAAAATTGAAAAAAAATAACTTCGCCGCCGAAGGCCCTCTTGGAGGCAAAAAAAAAAAAATTCCGCCGCCTTCGGCGGCGAAAAAAAAAAATCTGCCTGACCCAAACTCCCATGCCCCCCCTGAGAATCTAATGGTGCGTCCCTAAATGTTCATCATTCGAAGACTGAAACTGCTTTGTTTGTTTTTTAATCCTAAAATGGTCAAACAAGTCCTAAGTCCTGCACAACAATGTATCACATATGTGAATTGAAATAAAAAGGCCTACATGACTGTATTCTACTCAGTGATCAAGCAAGCAAAATTTTAAAATTGAAATTATCACTCAATTCATTAGGCCACTATAATTATTGTAGGTATGCCTATATTTTTTGTCTCAACATCTTTCAGTTCTAAGGCTTATAATTTTAATGCCAATTATGTGTAATCCTCCCATGTACCATAATGTACATGCAACTAAATCCTCTCATGTACCGTATGTAGGCTACATGCAACTCAACAAATTTTCTCAGGTTGATGAATTTATATATTCATTGTACATAAAAACTTTTTCATAACCATGACAGATATTGGAACACATACCGGTATAGATCTGTGATCTGTAAATACTAATATTTATAAAATGAAGCAATATGCAGGGTCCATGTATAAATGTAGTATGCTTGAAAATTAAAAACCCATGGCCATCACCATGGGCCATCATCATCACCTTGACCATCATGATCAACATGTATTTGTAGGTACTATCCACTTCTTGATAATTTGATCACAAAAGTGGAAATTTTCACAGAACATGTAATTGTCATGCTTTTCACCATAGATGATCTATGTTTTCAAGCTCAATACAGCTGCCGTGAAAATAAAATGTATGCAAATAATGATATGTTCTTAACCAAGGGCACACTACTCAGGAATCAACAAGGTCAGTTGGTGTGAAAAATTACACACATGAACCACTAAAAAATTCCCTTTAAAAGGGAAAGCCAGCCTCAATGTAGAAGAGGTCTTGTAATTAGTTTTGGTCAATGTGAAAGGCATTTTTAGGATCACGCTTACATCTACATGACAGTCCACCAAACCATCAACGATGAGAACATGCACACTGAAACAGCAGAAAACATTAATTCCTAATCTCATGTCAACTCTTTTAATTCATTACATGTACTCCAAATTGTTCTGGTCTGTTTGTTTTGTTGTTGTTGTTGTTGTTGTTGTCGTTGGTTTTTTTTGTCTTTTCAGCTTTTTACCCACGATATCTCAATTTCCAATTTTGTAATACCAGAACTTACGAACTCAATATCTTCGCTTAGGAATGTCCGATTTCACTGCTTTCGATATATACACTGCCGGTTTGAGTTAACTTACATGTACATTTTATTTTAAAATAACTTAATTAATTCGCAATGTATAGTTTAAGCCTAGGGGAGAGCGGGGAGTGTTCGCCCTATTTTTTTCTGACCAGCCTAGCGATGTCAATTTTAAGGTTAGGGATGACCTGATTAGCCCATGTGAAAGCCCTATGTCTTAGCTATATACGGCCACAATCCCAGAACTATAGGCCTTACAATAGCAACAGGATAGAGCAAACAAAAAAGTTTTGCAAAGTGGCGAACTTGCCCCATATTGGGGCAGGTTCGCCCATATGGTGGGGTAAGTTCACCCTAATCACAAAAAAGGTTTAAACATTGCATAACAATAACATATTCAATGCAAACATTTAGCAAGAGTATACAGGGCATTCATTCTCTTCTGGGGAGTCCCTAAATTTGTTGCAGGGGTCGGCAGGGTAACATGTAGGGGTCCAAAGTGAGCTTAAACGTATCATGTTTACAACTTCGGGGAGATTATGGATTAGGACATAAGTGGTGGTATGAGTAATACTGATACCACATAACTATAAAAAACATGCTTTTCAGTAGTTTTACCTTGTTTAATGGTATAATTATCAATATTTTGCATAATACGCTGATGGGGCAGGTCCGCCCTCCAGTTTGGGGTAAGTCCGCCCGGGGAAGATATAGGGCGAACATGCCCCATCCTCAAAAGGGCGAACGTGCCCCTTGTGCATATTTTTGTTTTTTCTTCAGGGTATGCAAAATACAAATCGAATAAGGAGTTTATAACTGCATTAAATCTTTGACAAATCCCATATGTTCCCAATACAGATTTCCATTAAAACCATCTGTATTTATGTAGGTATCAATGATAATACAACGAATGCAAGAAAAAATTACGTTTTGGTGTGATTTTTTTGTTTTGGCTGCAGTTCGATGAACACGTCCCTATATGTCGCGTAGCTAATGTGAGAAGTTTATAATGACCTATGTCACCTAATTTTGCCATCACCAAATTCCCCGATAGCCGTAGTGCTGAGAAACAAGGGGTGGGCGAACCTGCCCCTAGGGCGAACACTCCCCGCTCTCCCCTACTATATTATAATAGATAGTGGCCAGCACATTTATAAAGGACTGGTTACTCACTACAATCTTCACTCTTAAACTGTGTTTTTCTTAATGTGCTGATCATGTTGATTGCTAGTCGGAAACTCCTGCGAAGCTATGGACATGGCATCTTACATACTCCATTCTATAACAGTCTGCCTAGTGCCTTGTGTGTTTTCTCTTCAATCATTTTGTTGAATGTAATTTTATGAATCAAATAGTTATGTGTCATTTTATTTATAATAAAGAAGTTATTAAATTAATAAAGTAAGACAATTTATTTATCTATAAGTGCATGTCAAATGGGGTACATTGTTCAATACTATATGCATAAATTATGCCCATATTATAGCTAGGCCCTAAAACTTTATTTTGCATCGGATTTTTCCCGTTGAAAAGACAAAACTGATGTTTATGATAGCAACCATTTCATCAATAACATTTTGAGTCATTTTATCCATAAAACGACACAGGATATGATAGATAACTACTTTCACATCAATATGGTCCATATGATCACAGATTGTTGAGAATCTGTGATATGATCCGGGGATATGATGAAGATTTTGATTCTATAGATCTGTTATCAACATGATATCACGCTGTTCAGTGGTCAAGGAGTAAGGACCCCGGTCAAGGACACTGATATGACATCATCTATAGGTGATGTCAGATTTTCTTCTGCTGACCATATGATGCTATATATATTAACTATTATTGTTACATTTAGGCCTTTAAACTTTTAAAGTCATAATTAATTAGTTCAAACATAACTTTGGTAATACTCACTCGTTTTCGTTCGTTGAAACGGCAAAACATACTTACTTTTCCTAACAAATCGAATTAAAATATTTTTTTAAAATTTAACCACAAAAAAAAAAAAAATCATTCCAATACCACTAAAATATAATCTCTTGAGTAAACTGACCCCAAACCTGAAACAGGTACCAGCCCCGAATGGGCTGGCGAAAAGGCCATAGAACATGTATGTGGTAGGCCTACATATCAGCATGATCAGTGCAGTTAGAGGAAATGAAGAAATTGAATCATAAATATCATTATGTGTTACATTTCAGTCTTTTGAATCCAGACCAGTTCTGAAAACCTTTACAACATTTCAGTCTTTTGAAGCCAGACCAGTTCTGAAAATTGTTTTTTTTTCCCTCAAAACCCCTAGCCCCTATTCCTGCATATACTCACCGTTTCTTATGCATTTTACATGCAATTTAATATGGTGCGCTTGCCGGGGTGGGGGCCCGGGGTGGGGGGTGGATATAGGTGTAGGGCTGTCACTTTCGTAAAAAGGGCCCGGGCAAAATGGGGGAATTCGGTGAGAGCAAAATGTACAAAATATGGGGTCATTGGGTGAGAGCATGATTTTTGGCATTCAGTGAGAGTAAAATATGGGGTCATTGGGAGAGAACATGACCTTTTTTACATGGAACCTTTGCGTGGCAGCACCACATCTAGGCCTATATGGCTTCAGATTTCTTTGTTTTTCAAAATAAGTAGATCTACTACAGTACTAGTAACAAAATCACTGATATAAAATAAAAGTTCAAATTGAACTTGTAAGGGTCTTTGGATGACAGATCAAATGGAAAAAATAGGGGGGTCTTTGGGTGACGGAGCATGTGTTCGTAAACAATAATATGTGACACGATCTGGTCCATGGGGGCCAAAGGGAGGCATTTTTGAAAATGGAGTTACTGTAATTATTGCATTATTATACATACAATAGGCTATCATTTACTGAAAACACTAAAGGTCTAACATACTTGGTTCAAAGTTATGAAGTTTTTTGATACCTATATTTCCTTATGTATTTTATTGTGTTTTTACTCCATATGTTTACCTTTATCTCAGTTTCAAATTTGCCACCTTTGGCCCCCATGGACCAGATTGTGTCATATGGTGTCTTAGGGTGACAGCAACGCTGAAAAAGGGGGGTCTTAATAACAGCCCTACATACGCGTCACCCCCAAAGTGGGAGTCAGTGCCCCCGCTCCCCGGGCACTGGAAACATCTGGCTTTTATAATGTTTATTTACAGAACATTAGGGACCGTTCACAAACACTTGTAAGGGGGGATCGATGCAAAAAAATTTCATCACAAATTTTTTTGCCCCCCCCCTTTACAGACCTCAGAAATTTCAGCCCCCCCTTTTTGACATGAAAATTATGGGTCAACCCCATATAGAAAAGCATATAAACTCAATTTTTCCTGGGAAAATTTGTGGTCATTTTTTTCAGGGCCCCCCTTAGGAGGGTCAAAAAATTTCAGGGCCCCCTTTTTGCATCAGGCCCCCCCCTTACGAGTGTTTGTGAATGGTTCCTAATAGTTGGCTTAGCAAAAATATAGTGACAAAATTACAACACATAGAACAATACACATTATAAATCATGCGTAACTCTCAAAAGCAAAAACTGGAATCAACTAATATAAAAATGTCCTAAAAAGAGGATGCTATGATTACGACACCAGCAATTTTAGCAAACGCTGTTGAATTTGAAGTAGGCCTACCCAATGATATGTACACTGATGATGACGCTCCAGAACCGAGGGGGTGCCCCCAATAATTTTGGTGGCTATGGAAAAGTACCATTCCGCAAAAATAATAATTTGGGCCAGGCACCATTGTTCCCCCCTCACAATATTTAAAATCTTATGGAGCCTCTGCTTTGGCAAGGTAAAAATAGAGGTGTGTGTAAGAGATAAATAAAAAACTTGATTTTTATGACCAGCCTATACTATAATACTAAGTTTCCTCATGTTTCTAAACTATTCTATAGAAGAAAAAAAACCTTGTTCTATGGGCCCGACCGACCCAGAATTTGTATTTTGGAGATTTAAAAAAAATCCTAAAATCATGTAAAACAGCCATTTTGAGCAATGTATAGGCCTATTAATTTTGAATGAAAGTGTTTAGTAAACAAACATGTTTGTAACAAATCTTCAGATTTTTTTCAGATTTTGGTGAAATCTTAGGGTAATTTTAGCCTGCAGGAAAAAACCCGTCTGGCCGACCAAACTTACTTTCAAAATCAAAGGTCCGTCCACCCGTAGACTTGCCATAGTCGAGTTTTGATAAATAAAAATATGCTATTATTAATCATGATGAACACATCCTGTTGGAACTCAAAATTATAGGCCTACTGATGTGTATTATAATTAATAGTAAAATGGTCATAAAGAGTTACAGTAAAAGTAGAGTAGGCCTATAGGCCCTACTTATAATATTGAATGCAACATATCTTACACAATGGCTCACTAAATACTGAACAATTATCATGATTATGATTTTGGCCCGGGGATTTTGGAAGCTACCAGTTTATTGATCGCGCAAGCCAAAAATCCTGGGAAGCTAACAAACAGAGGGAGTCAAATCTATCAATTGAACACAAATTAATACAAATCTGTAATAGCTAGAGTATGCAAAATGGGCAAGTGGACTACGGACAAGTCTGGTCCGCCCGTAGAACAGGGTATAAATAAAACTGGGGTTGGTACAATTTGTGACCCTACTTCTTCATGTTCTTATACCCGACTTTTCATACCACCCATAAAACTGACTAGTAGGCCTACTACTAGCACTAGTAGTAGTAACATGCATAGGGCCGGGGGGCAGTGGCGTAGTCAAGTGGGCAAAGGGGACAGCTTCCCCCCTGTGAGAAGTTTTGCCCCCTGGCCATCCTGATATGTTAGATTTTTAGTACTTTTTGTACTTTTTAGCCCATTTCTGACCATTTTCGTCAAAAGTTTGCTTGCCCCCTCTTTGCACATGGACCCTCTGAATAAGACCAAACTTTTTTTCTGAATTGTTTATAATAATACTTTGGCATAAAATAGGCTTGCCTAAATGACCAATTATGACAAAATTAAAAACAGTGAAATAATTATGATAGGGCCATTCATCGATTATAATTGACTGCGGGGTAAACGTTTTCAAGACAATTTTCTTTTTTGGAGGGGGTCGATCTAGGATACAGGCCTATAATAGGGTCTATATATCTTTTAGGATATAGGCCCCAGTGTTCAATATAATATCAACATCAAACATATAGAATTCATTCAAAATGTTATGATATGACACAATAAATTAAAATTATCTTGAGAAGTGGATATATTAAATTTGAGCAGTGAATTTTTATGAAAATCTAGTCTTTCAGATATTAAAGAAAGAATACAAACAATATTTAACTCATTTTTAATATTAAACATGCTAGTGGCTAGAATACTTTGCTAGGTCAACTCCAGGGCTGGTCAACTCCAGACAAAGTTGTAACATTATACCCACCACACAGTAAGAAATCTTAATCTCATATAATATCCCATCATGCATGCATTAGGAATTTAAACTTATTCTGCATAAATGTAAATTTACACCATCTGCCACCTGAAGGTCACCTGAATCAATTTGCATTGTGGGATATGGTGCAATAAAATCCCTGTCTAGCTGGTGAGTATCTCTAAAATCTGTCCTTGGCTCCTCAAATTACTAGCTATGTAGCCAACCCCAGTCAGAACTGTTGGTTCACTGCATCCATCTGCTACACCACATGATGAATCATACAAAAATAAACTGGGCTTCAGCGAAAGTTTCTGTGGCTAGCTCCTCCCATCAACAACTATACCGTGTGTTATTAAGGGCGTAAACCACCAAATAACTTCTCCATTGAAAAGCACGTAAAAATCAACTTTTTCAAACGGCGTTTTCTACCAGGCGTGACAATATTTGTCACTTTTTACGTCATCCCTGTATTAATTAAGGACTGAAATTTTATTTAAGCTTCAATTTTGGGGAACTTTATAGAATCAGTTTTTTATTAAAAAATGTTGAAAAGCGACGCCGCTATTTCAATACCAAAACTAGCATTAAAACTTGTTCCGTTAGCAGTAATTCGGACAGGGCCTACTTTTCTTGTGAAATCGATTTGTATAATTTCATATCTATTTTAGTCATTAATAGGCTAGCATCTTTCATTTAAATCAGAACATGTCAACCTCACGAAGAACATGGTCCCTAAGGACACCACGTTGTCTCCAGTAGCCATATACGTTTAACCGGAACTCATCACCATTGCACCTTTCGCGCAGTGATTTAGTGTAATACGCCCTTAAACTGGCTGTTGAAGTTTGGTACTATCATGACTATGTAAGCCCGCCCATTGTTAGCACGCCATCACATGGTGAAAAATATACAATCTGTCAGACTAGGATCAAGGACATTTCAGATGGAGTTGCACACTGTGTTTGGATGCACAGTGCACGCAGGATCACTCAAAGTCGGAAATTTTAAACATTATTTTGTATTGTATCTTTAAAAGTAATGATGATAAGTACATAAAAGTATACATTTTCAGGAAGGAAATGATGCAAGGAATCCAATTAGCACGGCAGATTTATGCAAAAATGAGCAGTTTTTGCGAACATTTGGTCCATTTGTTGAAAAAATTAATGAACAAAAGATCATTGAAGTTATACTGTTGTTTTCGCATCCTATTAAATTAAGGTTGGTCTTAAAGTAGGGGGGTGTGATAATTCAAAATTTTTCTGGGGCCCCCCTGAGAATATGTAGTAGACCCTCCTAAACAAGAATATAACAATCAAAATTAAATTTGAGAAGGGTAACCCCCTGTACATACCCTCTGAAAGTTTTTAAATAGGTTGCCGAAGTTATGAAAAGCAAAATACTAGCTCATCAAATGTAATTATTTTCATTGCTTGCTGAATACTATATCAAAATTAACATTTTTAAATTGTTTCCAATTACCATGGTTACTTTGTCATGAATAGCGGGAAACAATTAGGGCCCTTTGGACAGATCAAGCTCCAAATATGACAACTTCACATGTGTGAGACCTGGATAGGCGGGAAATGCAGTTACAATAATCCGGAATAGTGAATTCGCAGCTTCATTGAATTCACTCATAGACACGTTTCCTTTTGATGTCAAATTGCTGAGATAGAGCTTTAATGTTTTAGTATAGGCTTCTGCAGGAAGCTTTTTTGTGATCCTTGAAGCCTGAAAAGGTCAATATTTTTTGGAAGTGATAATGAGGTGTCCCAAGCATCAGCATCAAGATTGTGAACAGTGCTCTAGCTCTATCCAGCTTCTTTATATCCATTTGAAAAAGAGCATTCATATTTCCTTTCTGCTCCTCCTCAGAAACAAATTGCAATGCTGGTTCATTCACATTCAGAAGGGTCTCAGGGTCAGCTGTAAGAAGATCTTGATATAGACATTGGAAGGATGGGATTTGGAATATATTGGAAGACAACAAGATGCAGCCCGGCAAAGCTCCTACACAGTACAAGACTTTCAAAAAGCAAATGTCATAAAACATAATAATTTGATAAAACATCTCACAATGCATGCTAAACATGTTTAACTTCTGCAAGAACATTGCTTCATTTTCTGTTTTGATGGTATAAAGTAATGGCACATGTCAGAGTTAGTATGTTAGACTGCTCTTTCTTCAAGCTCACTGACTAATAATCATGATAATATTCTGCTTTCGCGCCATGTAAACTTAAAATTATCTGGCCTTATTTGGTCGAAATCATAATATCAATAATGCAATCAATGACTTGTTCTGTCGTGCTTGAGCTGGAAGATGTGGTAGCATTCACTAAAAATCTAGAATAAATCTTATCCCTGCCAATGTTATCTCAGCCCAATGTCTAGTCAGAATTCTGTTGAACATCAGCGGTGGATGTTCAATAGGCCTAGCTTTTAATAGCGTTCCGATTGCAGCTTCTCGCCACAAACTCTTCGACACCAAAGTTGTGAACTGTCTGATTGGACGATCCGATGTTATGTCATGATGCAGTCATGTCTACAGTAGAATTCATCTCGACCTTTGCAGGACTTAAGCGCGCTTCAGACTCCGTATTGTACGTACAATATTGTATGTACAATACTTTTCGTGAAGTCAAAAAGTATTACACGTGCAATAAATAGTATGTACCGGGAAAATATATATTTTGCTACAATCATTGGTTGCTTAATTGATACGGAGTTGCCAAATTTCTAAGAGTGGTAAATTTAGTGAGTGTTCGTGCACGGAATGATGAACATCTTTTATGTCTTCTTGTATTCAACTGTACTTAATATTAAAAGGCCTATTAATACTAATAATATTAATAATATTAAAATTGTAATAATAATATAAATGGCACATTCAGTTTTTATTTATTTATTTATAGATTTATTTATTTAGGCCTATTTGTTTATTTATTTATTTATTTATTTATTTATTTATTTATTTATTTATTTATTTATTTATTTATTTATTTATTTATTTATTTATTTATTTATTGGTTGATTGATTGGTTGATTGATTGATTGATTACTGATTGATTAATTGATAGCGATTCATTTATACCGACATTTAGTCATATATTGATTTAGTCAGTTTCTTAAGTATTATTTGTAGGCCTATGTATTTATTCTGGTTTTGATTTGATTGATACCGATATTTTTATTGTTTTTAAAGTTTTGGCATATAACATTATACATAATAACACGTTGTGTTATGAATTTGCAACAGCTTTTTACATGTTGATATCGTTGAGGCATGTTATGATGGTGTATGTTATAGACCTACTTATGATCATCCCAATACATCCATAAACGTGTTAATGTGAAACGAGATTACTTGAAATATATATTTCAGAGTTGAAAGAGTTTCAACGATACGAACATATTTCTGAAATATGTCTCTCTGATTGGTTGATTGTCAAGAGGATTACGGCATCCTCAAAGCCTCATGCTGTAATTCTCTAATCGATATCTATTATATATAGGACCGATCTTTTGAAATCCATACAACCGTGTCATATGAAATAGTCTCGGATCATAGTTTGTGGACCGATACAACGTTGATACGTCAGATTTCGGAATTGTATTAAAAATAGGCACAAATCACATTGAACAGGTTGAATGGTGGCAAAAGTAGATAAAATAACTATGGGTCGAATCTACATTAATCAGTGTCCTGGGCCAGGATAACATTTAGGACTCCTTCGCATTCTAAAACAATACTTTGAACCGGAACTTTGAACACCAAAATGTCCTTGCTTTCATTTTCTCATTTAATTTGTTTTAATTGTAATTAATTTCTTTATCCACTGGCTCTGTGGTAAATCCGGTATTGCCAAATATTTATCGTCCATTACCCGTGTTAATCTATTTATTTATTAAAATGCACCATCTATTAAATTCCTGTAATACAACATAGGCCTAGTGTATTTGATAACAAATTTGTTTTTATTTTTGATTGGAATTTGGGTGCCATTACACGATTTCATATTATATAAAATATGTTTGGGCACGGCGGAATTAGTATATGATTAAAATAGACATACTCTTAGGCCCCCTTTTTTAATGTTTGTACATTATTAATATTAATATTTATGTACAAAATGCAAACGAATGTATATATATTTTATTGTTTTGTAAACATTAAATTTGATGTTTACTCATAATTATGTCTGGAAAGTCAGGGAAAAACTAAGGAGTATCGGTATTTAGTTTCCTGGGAAAGTGGATCAGATGAGCAGTGATTAAAAACATTCACCCTAAATCTTTATTTGATTTTTATTTTTTATGAATTTATTAGGCCTACTGGTAAAGTGCAGAAAAAACCTCCAAACGCACTCTAGGATTTTTCATCAGCAGCAGTAGAAATTTATCTTGCATAGATTTTCTGGTGTCCTCGCTTGGATTTAGCAAACAATGAACCGCCAGGGTTATAGCGCGTTATTTAATCTGATTCAACTAGTCGTGGCACGTATATTTATTGCACGTGCAATAATTTTTGACGTCACGAAAAGTATTGTACATACAATATTGTACGTACAATATGGAGTCTGAAGCTAGCCTTAACCCCATTAAAAGCTATTAAACCAAGATAACACTCATTGAAACAGCTCAACTGATTAAATCGGATCTTCTCTGGTTGTGCACAAGTGTCTGTTTTCATGTGCGATATCGCAATAAAGCTGGTGTTCATAGCTTCAGTTGGGTAACCGATTATAAAGGAAACGAAAGGAAACAATGGTATGTGTACCTTTGTTCACGAAATGAGACAATGGCGTGCTTTTTGTAAACCAGCATTCTTGAAAATGAGCAACATAATGATTGTTGACTTAAGGGGGTACTACACCCCTGCCAAATTTTGTGCCTATTTTTGCATTTTTCTCAAAAATTATAGCGCATTGGTGACAAATAAGATATGTATATTATAGGGGCAAGGACTACAACTACTGCACTGGAAATTTTATTTCAACACAGACAACAGTTCTGGAGTTACAGTCAAAAATGAGGAAAACCAATATTTGATCAATAAATCAATAACTACTTGCCTTGAGTTGCTGAATTTTCAGTGCAGTAGTTGTAGTCCTTGCCCTATAATATACATATATCTTACTTGTCACCAATGCGCTATAATTTTTGAGAAAAATGCAAAAATAGGCACAAAATTGGCCAGGGTGTAATACTTCTTAACACGGTTTGGAAATAATGTCTTCATATTTTTGGTGTTATCTGTCGTTTACATGTCCTTCCTAAAACACAAAAGTGCGACCCTCTCCAAACACCTAAATTAGCTAAAAATTTAGGACATGTTACAAAACTATATTGTCTAGAATTTTAGAAGAGTACTTTTAATATTGGCCGGTTATTTTTCACACAGCGACGTTAACTAGGCAATGTACTATTACCTTTAACATTAACTAAAACACCAAAGTACGAATATTTCCAAACATATAAATTAGCTAAAAATTTAGGACATGTTAAAAAACTATATTGTCTAGAACTTTAGAAGAGTACTTTTAATATTGGCCGGTTATTTTGCACACAGCGACGCTAACTAGTCATATCCCCATACTTTTTACGTAGGGCTATTTGTAGAGGTCACGCGTCAATGGGAAAGAGCACTGTGTATTGTGTATAGGAAAACGGACAGTAACTGCAGTATGTTACGTTATTCTGATGTAGCGCGGGTTACCTTAAAGGCATATTCGGTGATTCTAGCAATCCTCTTTATAAATGTTGTAAATCAGTTTATTTTCAAAAATACCCTTACTCCCAACATTTCAAGTCATTCCAATTTGTATTTTCAAATTAGACACAATTTAATTAATGTGCATCTGCAATGCTCCTAAGAACACTACCAGTATGTGAAATAAAATATCACACCCGATAATATTATTTTTATGCAAAAGTTGCTATAATTTCCAAACAATTCAACCTAAACCCTTTTGGAAAAATGTGAAACTTACAAAAAAGAGCTTAGCCACTATTTGATGCATAAAATTTAGATTTTGCCACCACCCAGACTTTGGAGCGCTGAATATGGCTTTAATTGATCCATTAACCAATCAATTTATTAATTAATTGATTACTCATCGATCAGTCAACTTGCAAAACCATAGACAATTAGCTGCTAGTACTAATAAATCCCAAATCACAGTAGTAAATTGCTTGATATAGGCCTACATACACGAACAACACCAATTTATGTCGTCTGCTGCCTGAAACCTGCCGAATTCGGAAACCTTGTCATCAAAACTTTCAAGGGGCATGTACAGGGGGGTTATGCAATCTTTTATATTCTTGATTTGTATTGGGGATACCATATTTTGAAGGGGCCTCACATTAAAAAGTCAAATTTTGCAAAATAACACACCCCCTACTTAAAGCCTTAAGGGAAGGGGTATGAACGTTTGGACAGTATTTATTGTGGGACATTAGAGCACATCAGACATATCGAATTGCATTCTGAATACGAAGAATGGCCTTCTGATATCAAATAATTTTGATTTTTGAAATTCGCAATGTAATACACATTTTATGGCAAATCATTAAAATTGATATTTTGATATTTAACAGTACTCAAAGTAAACTTTATAAATCTGATGATTTCTACCTAAAGTGTATGTAGGTGGGATGAAAAGCCGACGATCAATTGAAAATTTTGACCTTTCGTATTGAAGATATGGATTTTTTTCCCAAAACACCAAAAAAAATTAGGTCTTTTTGGGAAAAAAATCCATATCTTCAATATGAAAGGTCAAAATTTTCAATTGATCGTCGGCTTTTTCAACCAGCTACATACACTTTAAGACTATCATTAAATTTATAAAATTTACTTCGAGGACTGTTATATCTCAAAATGTGAAAAATATCAAATTGTAATAATTTGTCATAACATTTGTATTATATCGTGAATTTCATAAAATGAAAATTATTTGATATCAGAAAGACATTCTTCGTATTCAGAATGCAATTCGATAGGTCTGATGTGCTCTCATGTCCCACAAAAAATGCGGTTGAAACGCTCAAAACGCTCATTCCAGTTCCCTTAATGTACGATTTCCGTCAAATTTTGATTTTGTTCAAAATGTTGAAATAATATTAGTATAACTGACGGGAAGGGTTGATGTCCATTTTAGGTTGAAATAACAAGGTAAACTGAAAGAAACCCCACTGGTTATTTTGGCCATATAACATGCAGTTCTATGGGAGGACATATTATCATAATTCTTTGGCAAACAAATTTGGCCGATTCCATTTAGGTGCAAGTTGGGACATGTGTAAACATTACAAATATGCAAAACAATCAGGTTTGAAAAAAAACACAATTTCATATTAAAAGATCGTACATTGTGGCTTTAACCCTGGAATTGTGGAAACTTCTGCCCCATAACTGCTAAGTTGATGGTCTAAAATATATAAAAGTATATATATTTAGAATGGCATAAGACTTGACGAATTCATCTGTGAGGTTTACAGTTTGGGAGAAAATTTCTCAAACCGTTTTTGTTTTGTTTTTTGGCCCAATTTTTTTTCGGATAACATAAGAAAAAAATTATTCAGTAAAAAATATTTTATTATTTTTTAAAAACTAGATATAAATATCTAGGATCCGGGTTTTTTATTATTATTAATTATTATTATTATTATTCTATTTTATTTTATTTTGATCAACTTTACCAAAAATATTCAAAATTTGGGTTAAAATCAGGCTTTTGTATGATTTTTTTTGCAAAATTGAGCATCTTTTAACCACTTTTGGTAACATTTTCTTGAAGTTGGTGACGTTTAATTTAGGCCTGATATTCAGCTATAAAACTATGTAAATACATAACGCTCAGCTCATAACCAATTTAACATGTTTAATATGGACTACTCAGAAATACAGCAGAATTGAGCGCTTTTATTCAAATTGAGAATAATAGTATGTATTTTTTAAAGAAAAAGCATTCATTTTGTGTGTACCAATACTAATACAATAATATCATACTTACACAAGACTATACAGGTGAAAAATCTTCACTCAGATCCGGCTACAGAGCTACAGGTCACGGCGTATTTACAATGCCTTCTCTCGTATAGAAAAATACAACTTGCAATACTACTTGTATTGCAATTTTTTGCAGCGCAAGAATAATATTTCCAAAGTTACAAAAATAATCACCAGTAGTACACTGGACTATACTATAAACTATGGATTACTTGTAAACTAAGGAATCCTGATTGATAAAACAAAGCATGTTCGATGATATTTGAAATATTTAATTGTAATGATGACGCCATGTGAACGAATTGCAACCAGTCATGGATCGGAATTTGGTAGGTTACCTGTAATCACAGTACGCAGTATGACTTTTGTGCCAACTTTTGGTGAAAATCAAAATAGTACGGATCACTGATTTCTAATCAAGCATGCAGTACAAAACAACTTCTACCTGGCAGTTTGTCGACAAAAAAGGCACAACTTGGTTAATTCGTATGTTCAACAATTTAGGGGTCTCATGGCAGACTTCAGGTTAGCCCCTGAAAAATAAACATTTTCTGCACTGCCCCAACTACCGTATTATGTGCGAGAAATGTCACTGGGCAGTATTTTATGAGTACCCCCCTGACAAAACATAGAAGAAAAAAAATGAAAGAGAAAATCTGGAGGGCAAAGGAAAAGAAAAGGGGCAAGGAGCCCCTTTCCACCAAAATTCACCCTGATCATGGGCCGAAATAGTGTAAAATACAAAAAACAAAACCGGTACGGTATATGTATTGTATGATGCAGCTGCATCAATTTTTTTCGTCTGTGCCCCCGAAATTATTTTGAAAGTGGTTTCGAGACGGGATGGGTTTTTTCTTCAACATTTCCCCCCAAATCTATATAAAAAAAGTGCAAATTCTTCAGCAAAATTGGTAAAAATGTCAGCAAAATTCTCAGAATCCGGCAAATTTACCGTAATTTTTAACAGAACTAATGGAAATTAGTATATATAGGCCTACTAATACTAGTATTTTGGGTCACTTTTTCGTCGAATTTGGTATGATATTTTGTAGACATGGTTCACATTGAATCCCTACCCACCTTGGGAAGAATATGTGATGGACAAACACCGGTAATATTGAGTTTTCATTGACTTTTATACCATTTTATAAAGACAGGTTAGATTTAGGGTTTGTGATTGGTATTGGGAGCTATTGGGGTACACGTTTCAGGTCCTTTCTTATGTAGACCCTATAGATATCAACTGCCGGCCATCTGACAGATATGCCCTTTTGTCGTAGTAGGGTAGGCCTACCAAGGCAAAAAAAAAAAAAAGATAGTTTGCTTGTCCTCCACAACTTCTTCAGAATGGGGTCGGTCGGTTGGGATTTCCAAACATGAAGTAGGCCTGTGCCTTTAACATGTTTAATTAGCGTAATAAATAGCCCAAATAATTTTTTATCTATTCAAATAGTTGTGAATTGGGTTATTGTTCTACTGTGTACCACTTCATTCATGTTTTTAAAACAGTTTCGATGTATGTAAAAACTGTTAAAAAAAGATGTCAAAAATGTTGAAAGAAAAAAAAACTTTTTCTGGAATTTCCAAAGTTAGGGTCGGTATTCATTTCCACAGCAAAACAAACAAAAATAAAAACCCTTTTTTCCCGATTTTCCAGATTAGGGTCGGTCAGCGGAGCTGAGGAGGACAAGCAAACAATCTTCTTTTTTTTTGGCCTAAGGGAACGATCGTTATTTACGACAGGGGGAATGGGCATTTTGAGGGGGGTACCCAAAATTTTTTTGGGGTTCTTGAGGGGGGAATGCGAAATTTTTCTTTGAACCAGGAGGGGGATGGTTAATTTGTTAATGGAGAAATTCGGGAAAACAAGGGGGAATCCGAAAATTTTGAGCGGACGCGAGGGGGGAACGCGAAATTTTTTGTCGATATTTTTTCCAAAACGCCCATTCCCCCCTCCTGCCGTAAATAACGATCGGTCCCTAATAGCCTTGCCTGCTTGAGAGCATTGTAGTCATGGTAGTGTAGTAGTTAAATAATGTGCCCAACCTTGACATTGTTAATGACGACGGACAAAAACACAAAAACCCTTTCACATAGACCCCTGGAAAAAAAATTATTTTCATACTTGACAGATAACACAAAAAAACATTATTTACAAAATGACATCGACCCTGGATTTTTTTTATTCATGCGAACAAACCCGTTTCCCCGGGTCTGTTGCATAATTTGCAATATACTGATGTATTTGTTTTAGGTCCTGTGTGTCTTTTTGCTGAACCATACATGAAGTAAAAATATTTCCCCACCTGGGGGTGACACTCATCATAAGACCCCGGCCAATATTCATGGGTCCTTTTCATATCTCGAAATGCCAAGATGGTAGTGTGGTGTCAAATGAAGAAAGATAGATAAAAATAATAACATTATTTCCCAACCCGGGGGTGACATTCATTATAAGACCTGGGTCAATATTCATTAGTTTTGGGTCCTTTGCATAATCTCGAAATGCCATGAAGGTATGACCCCAAACCCCGGGTGAATATTCATATTTTGTGTCTTTTCTACATTATATCAAAACAAAACGAAAATGTGACCCAAGTGGTGTCACATGAAAGAGAAAAAATCTGAAACGTTTAACAGTGATAATACGGCAATATATAGGCCTACTGCCGAAGTCCCATGATGGTTCAGCAATGGTGCGGTAACCGCTCTAGTTTATTTAGCAGGCAAAACAGCTTTATTATTTTGTGGTTTGTCTATCATCATTGTGCCTAATATTGATTGTTTTCAAAACTCAATAATGTTCCAACTTGCCGATATATTCCTTTATAAGAACCAAATATTTCTCCATATATAGACTAATCTCCATATGCTTAGGGACCGGGGACTTGGGGGGGCTCAGCCACCTCAATAATTTTGATGCGGGCTGAATTACCTTTCACCTTGTTTTGTGCGTATGGATAACCAACAACTGGACTGTGTTGGATAGGTTCACTTTTTTCCAAATAACTTTTTTCAATAATTTTTGACCAAAAGTCACATTTTTGACCAAAATATACCGGTACATTTTGACAAAATAATCACATTTTTGACCATAAATCACGTTTTTGACCAAAATTCTTGTCCAATAAATTTGTGTATTGGGTTCAAACCATCCAATTTTATAACACATTATGGATGATTATTAATAATAATAATTGTGATATACAATTATTGGTTTCTATCTGTGTCCATAATTACGATATTCTACATTACATCATGACTTTTTTCATATATTTCCAATATTTTTAAAACTCATAGCTCGACCAATAAAATTGTGTATTGGGTTCAAACCATCCAATTTTATAACATATTATGGATGATTATTAATAATAATAATTCATATTATACAATAATTGGTTTCTATCTGTGTCCATAATTACGATATTCTACATTACATCATGACTATTTTCATGGTTAAATGGGAATAAACGGGACTTCTCCAACATATAGTGACGTCATCAATTATCTAGTCACCGAATCGAACCTTTGACTTGTCTTTTGTTCCCGTTCTGGTACATTACCCTGGCGAAACGGAACTACTCCCGATTCCAAAAAAAATACAAGTTTTTTTTTTTTTTTTGATAAAAAAACTATCCTGTTTTGCCAAATAAAGCATAACTAAATCATAATCCTTAAGGGCGTACTACACCCATATATTGGTTTGATTGGTCTAAAAAATATTTTGTCATTTATAGCTAGGCGATATATGCACGGATCATGTGAAATAAAAAAAAAAGAAAAAAAAGAAAAAAAAAGGTGGTTTTAAACCATTGTATAGTAAATCATTTTAGCCCTATATATTTTTTGTTTACTGTAACCTAGTTACTCAGATGCGTGTTTCATAACAAATCATAATTTATTCTTTTCAACATGTTCAAGTAGGGTACATGAATAGAATACATTAAATCCTTTGTTATACTCTCTATAGAAAATCTAGTGGTACATGCAAAATATATAACACTGAATAAATTAAATAAACACTTACACAATAGATGCATATAGTCATTAGTCAAGTCAATACTATGTGTTGTTAGGAGAAGAAAAGGCTATTAGGTCACCGTATGTCAGGTTATAGGTCAATTGGTTCAGGTCAAATTTAAGCATCAATTTTGAATACACATGTGAGAGTCTGTGATATCAGAATGAGGAATAATTTTGATATTCTGTCTTAACTGGATATATATCGAGAAGTGCAAGGTGGATATACTAATATACCTTGGGATGTAAATGGTGAGTACAATTTAAAATGCCTAGTTGAGATGGATTTCACAAATAAATATAAAATAGTTACCAAAATCACAAAAGCTAAGCTTACGGAAAACTACCCAATATGGTGGTATAGGTGACAAGAAATACAATTTTTTTCAACATTGCTGTAGTATGGTTGTGGTAACCTGTTACCTATGGCTTAATTAAGTTTCAGTGAAATAATGTCGCAAGTTAAAAATACAAAATATAGCTCAACATTGAAAATAGAAGCATTTTAACAGGTTCGTTTTTTGATAGTTGTGGAACACCAAGTTCATGAAGTCATAAAAGAAATCAGGGACCACTTATTCCCATTTTACATATCAACATTATTTCCCTAATGTGTTAGCAACACATATCCAAAATTTTAACGAAATCCGTTGATAGTAAGCTTTCCAAAATGAAGTGAATTTAAATCATCAGTGTTGTACCACCTTTTGGCTTCTACTTTTAAAAGCATGTAAGCTACGTTGATACCGATGCCACCAATAAAACGAGAAGATTTGCCCCTTCATTTTGCATACCACTTTGTCCAATTTTTTTTTTTGTAATTTCTTCACAAAATGCAAACAAATGCAAAACAAAATCAATGGGTGTAGTACCCCCTTAAGTCAGTTCTAAACTTTTTAACTAGCAATGAAAGTCTAATTTTGAAAATAATGGCTAAAAACATGCGTTTTGAGGGAGTTTTAGTATTTTGTAAAAATTAAGCCCAAAGACTTGTATGAAGACTAATTACAAGTAATGCATTCTAATATTTGGAAAACACCTTTTCTGATCTTTTTTATAACCAATATATATCAAAAATAAAGGTTATACATGTACTTCCGGGGTTATATTATTAAAATTATGAGCTAACTCTTAGCGTATAGGGCCTTCTCAGGATTTTGAATGCTTAGACTCTGCTAAGTCTTAGAATTTTGTGACTACTATTGTAAGAAATAAGCCATATAGGCTTGTTTTTGGCCAATTTCCCCTAAAAATTGAAAAATATTCGACTTTTATTGTCAGTTAGGATTAACAAAAGGCTTAGGATTTAACTATATCATTTGGCAAAACAAGATTTTTAATTCCAAAATAATAGTGTTGTATTTTTCTGGAATCGCAGTACACAGACATCTATAATCACCTTGATTTTGTTCATTCATACACAGAAGAAAACAACACTCTCATGGAACATAAAAATGGTTAAGTTCATTTCAAAAACACTTACTTTTTCCAAACAACTTATTTCAGTGCAATAATTTATGTGATAGGTTATTGATAGTTGCGAATTTTAAAGTTTATATCGAACAAATAAGCCTAAGCGCGCCAAGTGTTTTTTTTTTTTTTTTACTAATAGTACTAATTGACCGTATTATCTGATTATCTGTATAGAATCACAAGACTATTAAAAGTAACAGTTCAATATGTAAAAGGAATCAGGCGACAAAATAATGATAGTAGAAAAATAATTTACAGCGTTTAATAATAAATATGTTAAAATACATGTTTATTTTAAGAAAATATAAAAATAGCCCGGCCCGCCAGATGAACTAGGCCAACGTACAACACATTTTGTTCTATATTTTATGTAAATATTTATTATGATCAAGTTCTCTTGTGTAGTGCCTTTTCAAGTTCTTGCTAAAACGCTATATAAATACCACTTTTTAATATGTATTAAACATGTACGAGTCTGTAAATTCAAAAAATTAATTCTTTAGTCGAATTGCACCATCAAGCAAAACATGACCTACATTCCAATGGCATATTAGACCCCCTATTCTAAACCTGGCATTGGAAAATTTTAGGGGACAAAATGATATTGAAAATAGTTAGAGAATAAGCTAGAGTTACAAAAATTTCCATACCAATTGTTAAATGTCATTTGATCTTTAAAAATGTAAAAATATACCAGAAAAATGTGACACAAGGCAGCTATTGGACTTAATGCCTTGTGGAAACTCTTCATATGTATTTAGTCAATGCTATTTTAATGGTACATTACGTATTGTTGGTCGAAGCAGCAAAAAAAAAAAAATCGATTTTCATTATTTAAATAAATATAAAAATAACACTTTGATGTTTTGCAAAAGTTCATTCTACAAATCATATACTTTGAAACGTGCTTGGTTTACTGTTGTTTAAATTAGTTATGTACGTTTTACAAAAAAAGTGTTATTGTTAATTTCAGCCCTCTTTACAACATGTTTTATTTATGGCGGACACTGTGTTTTCACTGACGACCAATACGCCCAATCAGCATGCATAATCAGTAATACCAATCTACAAAAAACACCGAAATAGCACCCAAATTTGCTCATTTGGTACTTTTAATGGCACGTTTGCCCAGATGCACCCAATGGGCGTATTGGTGTTCACTAAAAAACCACCCATTGATATACCAAAACCGGTGAAAAGGTCCCCCTAAACCGTGTCACATCCCCGTAACCCATCCGGGGGGGGGGGTTTACATGGGCTATGTCACCAATGGTTGGTGGCTCAACTGTAACTTTGAATGTTTTTCTCCCGGGGTTTTGTCTGTAATACATTTTGATAAACACGACTACTCTGAGCATTTATCAAACCAGTACCATTCTCTCGTGGAACAGCGTAATTACTGTCGCTTAGTGGCCGCAACCGCGGAGAATCGTAGTCATTTTTGATGTCTGGAACGGGTGGTCTGCGTGACATCTGGTCGCCTGAATCATGTCTTGAAGTGGACGGTTTTCTTCTGCAAAAAATTAAATAGAACATATTCAGTCTTTGTTAATTTGATTTCGTCCTTTTCATTTTTTTGTTTCTTATTCTTCAGTTCCTCTTTTTGCATCTAAATTCAGTATCTTTTTCAGTATTAGGCCTACGTGGTTTTTTTTTTACATAATTTTTTGAACAAAAGTGGCACTAAGGTTATCTTTCCGTTCGCCGGTTGCTCGCACAAAACTATTCAATCGATATTTAGTCATTTTCATCACTTTGATTATTATTATCATTATTTATAGTATTATTATTATTATTATTATTATTATAGGGGAAAAGCGTGGTTATAAACAGGGTTATAGGGAGAAAATGGTGAAGAGGGGAAATGTTCGTTTCCCTCTATGGTTTCAGAGGTTCATTTTGACGACATAGCACCATCTATTTCTTCCGATTTAATTTTAATATTATTATAATACACCCTGTAGCAGTTATAAAGTGGTCAAAATCTGGACTGTAGAGGGGAAATTAATTTTATTTTTTGGGGTCTTTTTTATTCCAAAATCGCGGAAAATTTACAAATATAAAGGCCTATTTTGATATAAAATTGGATCGGTTGAGCCCATATTTATTGGTCGAGCTATGAGTTTTAAAATATTGGATATTTTAAAACTCATAGCGAGACCAATAAATATTGGGCGTAAAGCATCCAATTTATCATTATTATGTTTTGGATCCAATATTATCACAACTTGGATCCATCAAAACATAATAATTAATAAATTTGGTATAATTTGAAACTCATTATTATTATTATCATTATTGTTATTATTAATCATTATTTTTATTTTCATTATCATTTTTATTTTTATTAATATTTTTATTGTCATCATCCTATATATAAAATTTCAGACTTACGACAAATCTTGATATTGGTGTTGAGAGCCATCCAGCTCCTGATAGGCTGGATTTTGCTCTGGGACAGAACGAGGGTCTGGTGGCGCTTCATAGTCATGGTCCGCACCAGGCGTTTGAGAGGATCGTGGACGACGTGGAGGTGGTTCATACGTGTGATCCGTACTCGCTCTTGGGGGTCGTTGGCTAGGTGTTCGAGGGTTATCCAATGTTTGATATGCCGGATCTACCGTAGGCCCTGGTGGGGGTTCGTAGTTTCCTTTTCCAGTCTCTTCAGACTTGTTAACGATGCGAGAAGTCATTGGAGTGTCATCCTGTTTTGCAGTCTTTTTTCTGACAAAAAAGGGAATAGCGGCGTCGCATTAGACTTTATATAATTATATACCGTATACGAGTATGTATAGGCCTAAGCTTAGCAACACAATTTTGCTAAATTAAGGGTAGACGAGGTAGTGTTGGTCGAAGCAACCTAAAAATCGATTTTCATTATCTAGATCAATATATTATTGAAAATTAACACCTTGATGTTTTGCAAAAGTTCATTCTACAAATCGTATACTTTGTTTGCAAACTTGCTTAAAGCCATATTATAACATTTGCTGAGGAGAACGCCCTCAAAAAAATTTTAAATTCAGGTTTTTGCACGATTGTAATGTACTTTAGTAAACAAAGATTCTCTGCAAAAATCAAGACTTCAGGTGCTGTAGTTTTGTCAAAATCCGAGATTTTGAATAAACCGCCGGAACCGCCGTTTTATTATTACGATGGAAATATTAGTCGAACGCGTATTCGATGTCAACATACCCCTACGTACACGGCGTGCGGGACACACACACATGCCAGAGGATCGTACCATATTACAACCGCCGGAGTAACATGCATTGGCGCTAGTAGTAAATTCCCATTTTCTTTGCTTTACCTCACTTGTTCGGCTCAAAATTAAAAGGGGACATATCTGACAGTAAAAGCTAACATTTTATGGAAAATAAATACTAATCTATTTTTTAAAGAAATGTTATAATATGGCTTTAATATATTGTTGTTAATGAGTTATGTACGTTTTACAAAAGTGTTGTTGTTTCAGCCTTCTTTACAACGTAACTCAAGAACCGCAGCACCTATAAAAGTTATCTGTGATATTTTAATTCTTCTACACGCTCGCTATGAATTGAGCAATGCAGTTTTTGCCAAAGCTCACTACCATTCGTAAGATGCTGTGAACTACCAAATCACAACAGTTTAAAATAACTAATAACCTTAAGAAAAAATCTTACAATAGGAGGCAAAATTAGGCTATTTTCCGAAAAAACTAAGAACATTTTGAAAAATGACTCATCCATCATGTCCAAATAACAAAATTAGTCCACAAAAAGGAGTCATTCATACCAAATGGCCCAAAAAAGACCACATCCCCTTATGGTCACTTGTACTGAGTCCAACCGTCAAATCGTCAGACGATATGATAAGGAACTAAAGGGAAATCCGAAAATTCTTTATTCACATTGTCAGAAAGATATTGCAATAATTTACTTGCATCAATCTGCAAGGGCTTAGTCATAACGATACTAAACCACATGACCAAAACGAAAGCCAGGAACTTGAAAAGGTCCATCGAATTAGACGTGTATGCCTACTATATGCCGGTTTCATACTATAATGCCGCTGCCGCTGAGCGGCGTGACGCACGTGCATTGCAAACAAACGGCCACAATCAAGGCTTGTCATTGGCTGATATCATATAAACTTGCTGCACCGGTAAGCGGCATGATAGTCTGACTGGGGCTTTATGTGTGTTACCTGCAACAAACTGTAACAATGATGCAGGCTACTAGGATGATGATCACAAATGCACCCGCAGCTGCTCCTATTATAATAATTAAACTATTGCTCAACGATGCAGCAGGAGACGATGTAAGCGCTGTCACGTCAAAAAGAGAGAGATAAATAAAAATGGAGGTTATTATATCATTGTGCAATCCCGGGTGTGCAATTGACCTTTTTGGTAAATTCTAGTATAAGCCTTTGTAGGTAGACATGAGAACTCGTCATTTGATGTCACGCCGACTTGCAATATGCAGTAACAATGTTCGATAAACGATGTGCGCATCGGCGTGAAGTCAAATGACGAGTTCTCAGTTGTACTCGAAAGGCTTATGGGATTTAATACCGAAAAGGTGAATTGACCTTTTCGGTAAATCCCATAAGCCTTTGCGGGTAGCGTCACGGCGATGGTATTTCTTGAATTAAGGGCATACTACACCCATATATTGGTTTGATTGGTCTAAAAAATATTTTTTCATTTATAGCTAGGCGATATATGCACGGATCATGTGAAATAAAAAAAAAATGAAAAAGAAGAAGAAAAAAAATGCTTTTACACATTGTAGTAAGTCATTTTAGCCCTATATATTTTTTGTTTACTGTGTATCCTAGTAACTCAGATCTGTGTTTCATAACAAACTATAATTTATTCTTTTCAACATGTTCAAGTAGGGTACATGAATAGAATACATTAAATCCTTTGTTATACTCTCTATAGAAAATCTATAGTGGTGCATGCAAAATATATAACACTGAATAAATGAAATAAACACTTACACAATGGATGAATAGTCATTAGTCAATTTAATTATATAATGTGTTGTTAGGAGAAGAAAAGGCTATTAGGTCACCGTATGTCAGGTTATAGGTCAATTGGTTCAGGACTTCAGGTCAAATTTAAGCATCAATTTTGAATACACATGTAAGAGTCTGTGATATCATAATGAGGAATAATTTTGATATTCTGTCTTTAACTGGATATATATCGAGAAGTGCAAGGTGGATATACTAATATACCTTGGGATGTAAATGGTGAGTACAATAGAATGCCTATAGTTGAGATGGATTTCACAAATAAATATAAAATAGTTACCAAAATCACAAAAGTTAAGCTTACGGAAAACTACCCAATATGGTGGTATAGGTGACAAGAAATACAATTTTTTCAACATTGCTGCAGTATGGTTGTGGTAACCTGTTACCTGGGGCTTAATTATGTTTCAGTGAAATAATGTCGCAAGTTAAAAATACAAAATATAGCTCAACATTGAAAATAGAAGCATTTTAACCAGTTCCTTTTTGATAGTTGTGGAGCACCAAGTTCATGAAGTCATAAAAGAAATCAGGAACCACTTATTCCCATTTTACATATCAACTTTATTTCCCTAACGTGTTAGCAACACATATCCAAAATTTTAACGAAATCCGTTGATAGTAAGCTTTCCAAAATGAAGTGAATTTAAATCATCAGTGATGTACCACCTTTTGGCTTCTACTTTTAAAAGCATGTAAGCTACGTTGATACCGATGCCACCAATAAAACAAGAAGATTTGCCCTTCATTTTGCATACCACTTTGTCCAATTTTTTTTGTAATTTCTTCACAAAATGCAAAAAAATGCAAAAAAAAATCAATGGGTGTAGTCAACATGTCGTACGTATTGTGTCGTTCTGTCAGTAGGAATAATTTGAGAACTTGTTATTGGGCATGACCAAAATTGTTGATGGGACATGTTTGGTTTGTAATTATGTAGTGAAACCAAGAAGGGATAGGTGTCTACTTATTTGCTCCACTTGTGGAGTTAATGTTAATTAGTAGAATAGTGTAAAAAAAAGGATGTGCTACTGCTGAAGTTGCGTCTAAAGCTGTAGCCTATGTAGTTAAAGTAGGCACTTGTAGACTTGTCTGTGTGAAATGATATTAAAGCAGTAGTATAATATAATGCCAGTGAAATGTGTCTGTATATAGTTGAATCATAACGAGCATAAACAACCAAGCCTCTCCTCTTCTTCTTCCAAACAATTTGCACACAACCAAAAACTGCAAATAATGCTATTATTGGGAAAACCAAATAGCTGTCCCTTGTGAGAGGAAGGGAATACTTCTTACAAACTAGTAGCACCCACCAAAATGCTCTTATAAGTAGGAGGTAATCCAGTTCTTTGCGCCTCAAACTCTGACAATTGCAGCTCTTTAAGCTCAAATTTGGAAAAAATTTGGAAATTTTTAGCTCAACAGCCTATAATTTGGCCCAAATTTCAGTTCTTCAAGCCCCTATTTTGCCCGAAAATCAGTTCTCAGTTCCCAAAGTTCGGCCCTCCGCGCCGCACACCCCTACCAAAATTTAAGTTGAGTGCCCCCCCCCCCCCCGGGACTTCTTTACAGCGTGCAGAGTAAGTAATTGTAAATCAGTGGCTTCATAGAATAGCAAGAATGAAACAGCTCCTGCTCCCATTTCCGCCAAAGTTTATTGTATAATACACAATATGAATTATTATGAGCATTTTGATTGTTAAAGAATATCAGGTGCTGTGTGTAATTTGGGAAACTCAGATTGGTGAAACTGAAGTGTTGTATTCAGTAGTTGTTTTTAGTTAAATCATGAGCATTGAACCTCAAAGTTGTCATTCTCAAAGCTTGTATCATGAAAATGTATAACTAAACTATAAAAGTGGCACTAAAGCCCACACTGAAGAGAAGTGGTCATATAAATAAAGTTTGCACTATGAATAACTATAAATCAATTAGTGTTTAAGTGGACTGTCAATGGGCATATTTATTTGCAGTTTGTGATGGAAGTAGTCTAAGCAGCAGGTATTTTTGCTCAACCTCTGCAAAAGTTGAAGCACATGATTATGATTACTGTGGTGAATAAAAATCGAACTGGTGAGACTAGGTCACCTTGGACTTAAAATATCCTGTCTCTGTGAATTATCAGGTGGCTGTCTCAGCCAGTTAATAGCGGCCTGTCAGTTATTTCTGCATTAAACATGACAAACACAAGCCCATTATTTATAGGGGGACGTTTTTACCCTTGACCATCACAGTTTCTGCCTTGGCAATCACTACCAGCATATGTACAACATGCTGTTAGTAATTTATCAGGGCAGTGTCAGTAACCCCAACATAAATGGCACCCTACATTTATTGAATGGCCTGTGAAAATGTATGACAAGAACTGAGATTCTGTAAATTGAGGTCAAATTTAGCACTACAATTGTTTAGGCGAAGTAAAAAGAAAAATATGTTTCTCATCCGGGTTTGTACAAATTAGGAGGATGAGGGGGTTTGTATTTTCTATTTTTTATTGGAGAAAAATCTGAGAAAAAGGAGGAGGAGGCCCTTTTCATTTTATTGTTTTGAGAGGTAGGCTCTTCTAGTGATCACAAAACGCTTCTTAAATGATGTATTACGCATTGACAAAGGCGTAAAATAAGTTTCAACTTTTGCAACATCTTTTTGAAAAAGTTACAACTGAAAATGTACAAAATCAAAAGACATTTGCAAAATCTATAGTGACTGCCACCGCTCTCTGATATTCCACAGATGCATAAAGAACCCAAAACACAGTCAGTTACCCCACTGGTAACCTGCAATAGTCCCATAAATAAAACGAGCACGGCAGAGAAGAAAAAGGCGGAAAGAAGGAAGGAAAGAAGGAAGGAAGGAAGGAAGGAAGGAAGGAAGGAAGGAAGGAAGGAAGGAAGGAAGGAAGAAGGAAGGAAGGAAGGAAGGAAGGAAGGAAGGAAGAAAGAAAGAAAGAAAGAAAGAAAGAAAGAAAGAAAGAAAGAAAGAAAGAAAGAAAGAAAGGAAAGGAAGGAAGGAAGGAAGGAAGGAAGGAAGGAAGGAAGAAAGAAAGAAAGAAAGAAAGAAAGAAAGAAAGAAAGAAAGAAAGAAAGAAAGAAAGAAAGAAAGAAAGAATAAAAGGAAAGGGAAAGGAAGAGACAAGGCAGGCAAAAAAAAGAAAGAATGAAAGAAAGGAAGAATGAAAGTGGGCCAGAAAGAATGAAAGAAAAAAAGAAAGGAAGAAAAACAGAAGGAATGAAAGAGAGAAAAAAAAGAAAGAAAAACAGAAGAAGGGGAAGAAATAAAGAAAGAAAAAAGAAAGAAAGAAGGAAAGAGGGTAAGAAATAAAGAAAGAAAAAAGAGAGAAGGTAGCAAAGAAATAAAGGGAAAGAAATAATGCAAGAGGGAAAGAAATGAAGAAAGAAGGATAGAAAGAACTTGGAGAAGGGAAGAAAAAAGAAAGACAGAAACAAGGAAAGAGGGGAAGCAAGAAAGAAAGAAAGAGAGAAAGACTAAAAGAAATATAGGAAAGAGAAGGAAGAAAGAAAGACATCAGAATGAAAGGAAAAAGGAAGGAAAAACAGCAAGCAAAGAAGGAAAGAAAGGAAAGAAAGAAAAAAGATAGAAAGCAAGAAAAAAGAAAGAACGGAAAGACAAAAAAGGAAAGAAAGAAAGAAAGAAAGTAAGGTAAAAAAGTAAGGAAGCACAGAAAACAGAAAAACCAGAACGCAAGAATAGAAGGAACGACTGAAAGAAATGCAGAGGTAGAAGGAAAGAAAGAATGGAACTTAAAAAAGGATAGGCAAGAATATTACTAGTATATAAAGCAGTCAAGGTTGTCACACAACCCCAATCGGTCAAACGCAGCCTATAAATCTAAGCACATACAATGACCATGTACCTTGCTCCCTCAGACCATAGCCTCAGACCCAATCAATTAATGACCCAATTATCTGCTGTGTCCCCACATGTAGGTCAACTCTTGTGAAAGGTATAGGAATTGCAGTTGGTGACAGGTTTATTGATAAACACATTGGAGTTGATGACAAGTTTAAAACCAAGACACATGGCCATAAAAGCACACCTCCTGCTTATAAGAGCATTTCAGTGGGTGCTACTAGTTTGTAAGAATATTCGCGGCTCACGCCGCTCATACTCTTACTACTACTAAGAGTACTATGAGTACTACTGTACCTGTTTAGATCGAGGTCCCTGAATGACGCTATATGTTTATGGAGTTAATAGGGCAACTGTGATCAGTCTTTGTTTATGGGGCTGTGAGTTTGGAATCACTTATAGCTAATACTACAGAATCATATACCTGTCCTATATATCATAATAATAAATCGGTTTTTTCTATCTTAATAATAAAATGAATTCTGGAGACTACCAAACAGTTACTTACTTGCAGTTGGTGCTGTCGTAAGCGATACCGCTTTTGTAGTACCATAGCCTAAAATACAAATGTTCCGTAGGAAAATATAGCTCATTACACTCAAGTATTTGTGGTCTGGGCGGGGTAGAATGACCCTAAAGTATGTGCCAAGCATGCTAAAGGGTCTGTCAGATTTTTAAAGTTTTAACCAGTATTGCTGTATGAAAATGGCAAGAAATCGAATTCATTGTATTTCGAAGGAACTAAACATTGTATTTTCAGCTTCATAAAGATGTGGCTCAAAGTCTGGAAATAATAATACATAATTATAATACAATATTTTTGATATACCTGCCAGAAGAAATATAAACCTGTCAAAGGGACTTTGACTTTTTTTTTATACCTTGGGACCAGACGAACAATTTGTGTTATTTTTTAACTTAATCGATCAAAGCATTTTCAATTTCAATCCCCCATGTGACCTTTGACCTCAATAACTCAATTTGCACTTGGCACTTATTTCCTCTAAATACCTGAAGCAAAAAAATTCCATTAGTTTTACGCAACTTCACGGTTATACTGGGCCTTCAATGATCTCTATCTTCGAGTCGACTATATCACTGAAATATGAGCTTAGAAGAGGAAACAGAAACATCATTATACTACTAACCCAGGTCAGTTACTGGTAGACCTATGTTTGGCTGCGCCGAACCTTTGCCCGTAGCTGAAGACCCTGCTGAAGACTTTGGAGATGCCGTGGACACCCTTACCGATGTTGCACTGACAGTTGTTGGTGAACTAGTTGTTGGAGGAGTTGTTGTAGGCTTATTTGTTGTTGGCACTTTAGTCGGCGGTATGACGGCAACTTGGACATTGTCTTGACATACAAATTGAAATCGAATGGATATGTAATTACAACATTGCGTAATACATCTAGTAATACATATTTGTATCATCTGCATGCACTATTCCACTAGCGTCTACGCTTGAGTTTGAACGCCCATAGTGCAGTCCCACACGGGGTCACACATTAGACAGGATTAGATCTTACACGTGGTACGTGAATTGTGTACCGTCAATTTGATGTCATTGCATTAAGCAACCACTCTAACCAATCATCACTTAACTCTTGAATCACATTTAATTGACGTCAGACGTTCACGGACCGCGTCCACGTGCAATAATGATCTGATCCTCCTGTCTATTGAAATCGAATGCGGATATCAATTGCCCGCGGACCCGGCCCCTTGAATACGGTAGTGCATTGTGGCATAGAAAAAAGTTATAGCTTCTATACTTTATACTCTAGACAGTATGGGAATATTTATTGTCAATCTGTCAATATTGTCATGCAACTAACGTAGTCAAAACAGAATTAGATTACCACACGTGGACGCGGTACGTGAACGTGTGATGCCAATTTTATGTCACTTCAACCTCCATATTATATTACATCAATCGGCACTCGACTCTTGAATCACATCAACTTGACTTCACACGTTCACGTACCGCGTTGTAATAAAATATGACACACATTTATTGTGTAAGGGATCTATAACGTAAAAGGATGTCATGGGTTGCATCTGGTCTGCGGACCGTAAGCTATCCAGAATTTCCAGTTAGAAACGAATGCGTATAGCATTATAGTATACACATGGATTAAACTCCTTAATGTTACGCTTTGAAGTATTTAAAAGGCCTTCTATCTTTCATACTTGTACTTGCATGTATACATTATTACCCCATTGAGTCATAATGTGATTGTCCTAAATCTAGCACATTATGCGGACATTCAATGCAGAATAATTTACACATCCGGCCAATGGTTGGTCCATAATAGCCAGATAAAAGATGTTAAAAGATGTTAAAAAGTCGTGTTCACACGGTCGGACTTAAGTCACTTAATACCGGTAATAAGTCACTATTACCGGTTATAAGTCGCTTATTACCGGTAATAACTCACTTATATCCGACAGTGTGAACACGACTTTAGACTGTAAGTTATTACATTATAGATTACCTGCAACTCGAAGTTGTATGGTCAATTTGGCAGCGCTGCTGATATCACCATGTCCACTATACCCAACAAACTCCCAAACATTACCGTCATGAGTCGCTATGTCAGGAGTTACTTCTATTGTGGAGTTTGTGTCTGAAAGTTGCGGTATCTCAGCATTCGGTGTTATTTCTGCCTGTTGTAGTGGAGTGGGCACTCCGCTTACAATTAAATAGCAACTTGCCATTGGTTTGGCGCCTTCAATGATGCATCTGAATGTCACTGGCTGAGAGTTTTCTAGCACTACTACCGAATTGCTGGTGGTGACCTCGAGGTCACTTACAAAAATGCGTATTTTCGATGGCAAAACTGAAAACAAAGGAGGATTGAAAAAACGCGGGTAATTAGATATTAGATTTTGCTCGTGTTACATTGTGTTAATCTAATTTATTTTTAACATCATAAAATATTTTTAATATGGTAGGCTATCTTGCATGGACGTGTTTAGAGAAATTCAAAACTTGTTGCAATGATTCTGATTTTTGAGTTTACAGTCAAAAAGTTTCATAGTTTTACATGACTCAAAAATAAACGAAACATCGAAATTAAATTTTAATGTAAACCCGTAAAACACAAGTGTTAGTCCTACCATGAAAACATGAACAAGAAGTGACGCCACTTTCAGCTCCCGCCCAACCAAAATTCCCTGTTATATATCAGTTAATGGACCTGAAGTAAGTACAGGGTCAACCGGACAGCGGAAACATTACAAATGTATAATTTCCAGATCACTTCCAGCGTTTGAGAGATTAATGTTTCTCAATTGCTGCGACTGTTACGAGTACATGTATTTAACTTATTATTATCAAGTTTGCATACGAGAACTCAAAGACGGTGGATACGGGTTTATTTACTTCAACATACTAATTACCTACAACATCCAATGATACTTCTTTTGAGACTCCGTCAGGCAATGCGATATTTGATGCAGTACAGCGTAAGGTGGAATCCTGGTGCTCAGAAAAATCAATTGTCATTGCAAATACACCAAATGTGTCATAGGTGTTATGAGATGGTGGATAACCAGTATTCCAGACTTCTGCCGACTCACTAATGATATTGTCATTCATAGGTACATCGTTTAGATACCAATTAATTTGGGCAGCAGGGTTGGCTTCCCAAGCTTCGCAGGTAAAATAGGTGAGTTCATCATCTATAACTTGTTCTCTTAAAGAAAATTAAAATGTGGTCGAATATGAATTGAAGTTATGTTTACAATACGTATATGCATGCATGACATGTGTTTAGTAATGGAAGCTGTTGCAATACACATATATGAGAAGAAATTCAATTGTTACATTATTATACATGAGTAGGAACTTGAAAAATAATTGTAATGATTTTGAAATCGCTGGGCAGCGTAACGATATTAAGATCTGCCAAATTGGCTTGCGACGTACTCCTGTTTGTGCATTCTCGTTTTAGAGGCTACGATTCCTTACGTCTTGGTGCTTACGCCCGTTAAACTATTCAAAGTTACTCTCCTGTGACGTGATTTTGAGTAGTACTTGTTATTTTTGAAGATCACTGCGCCTCTGACTGCGCCTTGTGACCTAAGGCCGTGTAAAATTAATAATTTGGTTCTCGTCCCTCCCTCCTCAATTTCTGGGATTTGTCAGATTTTTTTTTTTTTTTATAGATTTTTCAATTTTTTAAGACTTTGGAATGATTTATGAAATCTTCATACATATAAATAAGTTTATTAGAGAACAAGCATCACTTCCAAGTCTTTTTGTGGTACTCTAGGGGTTTATCCTCAGAATCTCACATTTGAAAAAAAGGACCTCATCGTTTCCTCGAGCACTGTTGGAGAAGACCGAAAACTACTGACAATGCTAATTTTACATTGAAAAAAAAAACAAACAAAAAAACACCTCCCTCCCTCATCAATTCATGAAAATCCTCTGGACGAGAACCAAAACATTAATTTTATACGGCCTAACATTTCTTGGTGCAAACCGGGAAGCGTAGACGTATTGGCACATTCAAATCTCTCAAACACGCGTAAAACCACATATAAGTGGACAAATGTAGCAATTATTATGTACCTGCCTGACTCCACCCTGACTTTATATAGTATTTGACAACACATCTATACCGTTTCTTTTTTAACGGGCATGTACGGGTAGCATGGTGACAAGAATAGTTATTTCAAAGTTATCATTGTCCATTTTAGATTATCGGTTGGGTTGTTGAATAATATCATGATGTATCTGTACATTAATGAGTCTGCAATCAGTCTCGGACATTGATACAAAAGAAAAATTATTTTGTAAACATTTTAAGGTTGTGCCTCTTCCCGTGCCTCTTAATGTTACAAAATATATCGACTTGCTTACTTGTCAGCCTGTCGTGGTTTACGGATTCCTGGTGATCTTTTCTTTCTTTTTCCCTGACTTGGAGGATCAGATGTGTATATAACGGCACCGACTGGTCCAGCTAAACGACGCAACACAAAAACCAATATAAAAATCAAAGGGATACAGAATATCTCCGTCAAACACACAAAACATTGTATATTTCAAAAGACTATGACCGGTTTTATTTACAAAACATTTCGTCTTCTATCCACATCTTTCCCCTGTCCTGTCCCAACCTCTTTCTTCCTCTTCCCCAGCAAATTATGATTTTTAGTATCGAGTTATTAAGGTTAGCAACTATTTAACGTGTTGCGATTTGGTAGTTCACAGCATCTTGTACTTGTGAATGGTAGTGAGCTTTGACAAAAATTGCATTGATCATTTCATAGCGAGTGTGTAGAAGAAATCAAATATCACAGATATACTTTTCTATGTCCTGTGGTCCTTGAGTTATGTTGTAAAGAGGGCTGAAACAACAATTTTTTGTAAAACGTACATAACTCGTGAACGACAATAAATCAAGTTATCAAAGTATATGATTTGTAGAATGAACTTTTGCAAAACATCAAAGTGGTATTTTTCCATGATATATTGATTTAGATAATGACACTCGATTCTTTGGCTGCTTCGACCAACAATCCAGGGAGGTAAATAAGGATAATTTACTGGGTGGGCAATTTAATTGATTTTTGCCCTCAAATAATGGAAAATAATTTACTGGGTGGGCAGCAAGAATTAATGGCATCCAGGCGTTAGGATTTATGGAAATGTAGACATGTTTTTGCGTAGAAGTTGGCTTTGATGTAAAAAGTGGACATTACACTCCCCCTAAATGCATCTTCTGCAAATTTTTAGCATATTCATGTAGCAACTTCAAGAAAAATTGTATACCATATTATATTTCACTTTGGATATTTAAAAATCTTATACTACTAATTCACTCACCATTACTCCTACGTAGGAAAAAAAGCAGTAAAATGAAATGGTAATTATTATATGGTGCCCAAATTTTTGTGGGCAAACTAATTTACTGGGTGGACACTTTTGGGTAATGGGCAAGTTGAATTTACTGGGTGGGCAAAATAATTTACTGGGTGGGCAAATGCCCACCCAGTTAACATGTTATTTACCTCCCTGAGTCCTAGTCTACCCTTAATCTTACCAAACACATCTAAAGATACTTGTACTAGTGCCACTACATCATTCATGTCATTGGTCCCAACACATGATAGCGCAATCGCAGGACTGTTCTTTCTGCTGGTCGTAATCTGGACCGTTTCCGTTAAGTCCCCATTATCAAGTAGTTCAGGACCATCGGTAACTATCCATGAAGTATGACCTTCCGTTGTCCCTTCGATTGTCCATGATATTATGGTATCTCTCACGGTTCCTCGCAAGGTGCATGTGATATTTACAGGCATCTCAATTGTTGTGTTTAACTTGTCCCAGGGATTCAGTTGGACTCCATTGTGGTAAAGGAACGTTGAAGGAGAACCTATTGAAAAAAAAACCACCGAAACATAATGGAAATGTATTATGTAAAGACTAAAACTACGTCAGGGAAGAAGTGTTGCTGGATGCAGCTAGCAACCTCAGACACATTGTAAAATTTGAGACCGTGAGGTGCATAAATGTGACGTGTAATGTCAAAAGGAGACACTTTTGGGCAGGATCATAAATGGAGAAATAGCCAAAAATCTGACCGGGGGTGATTTTTTCACAATTTGGGTTTGTTGCAAATTTGTTATGTTATTAATGTTTAAAATATTGTCTGATAGTGTCAGACCGGAATATAACTGGCATTTTGTATTTTTTGAGACATTTTTCATAGTAATTCGTACTCTCAACATTGTCAATATTATTTTTAAAGGCCGATATCTCAATTCCCAATTTTATAATACCATAACTTAACAACTCAATATCTTCACTTAAGAATGACCGATTTCAATGGGGAAAACGGCGTTGTGGAGCAAATTATCTCTATATTTAAGATATGTAAAAACCTCCAAATTGATAACCTGCCCAAAAGTGTCTCCTTTTGACATGACACGTCACAAATGTAGGTACATATCCGTATAGTAGATAAAATATTTAGTCGTCTTTGGTCAGTTGGTAGGTAAAGGATTCGTTAAGTAGCTTTATGGAACTCTTTATAAAAATGGACCCTTTTGGCCCTTCATAACAATTTATAACCAAATCTGCATAAGTTAAAGTCCAGTATGTATACCATGTATATAATAATATTAGTTCGACGTGTTACCGTTATTGCATTGCATATGCAGCGTAAATTGTGCTCTGTCCTTGCTTACATCAACATAGATGGTCATGACAAGTAGGTCCAATAATTAAGCTATAATGAAGGTAAAACTTACTTTGTCTTGCAATTCGCATGTGGCTCAATCGATTAGGAGAACTAAACAAAATCTGGGATTCGACTATCCAAAATTTCTTTTCATCCTTAAATACTGCTGCTCTGTAAATGTAAGAAACGTTCGAAAGACGTGTTTAGAACTTGGATGTTTATTAGTACTTTTAACATACAGAGTCCACACCAGTAAATACAAGTCTCCTACACCTTTGGAGGAAAAAATTAGTGTCCCAAACGAGGAAAAGTACAATAGGACTTAATTTAATACATTAGAAAAGGCTTAAAACACAACTATTAGGCCCTGGTTCATATTTAATCCTCATGTAGGCCTGAGAATTAGATTGTGTGTGAAAAATGAGTAGGATCCGACGATTTGGCTAAACTTTGTGTTACATTTCAGAAACACCAAGCTATTTTGTGAGGTGGCGTAAGCTGTATGGGGTATAGGGTGATCTATTCGGCATTTTTCTGGAGAAAAAAAAAGCTGGACTCCATAATTTCTACAATGAATGTCTTCATCTGACCTTCGACTTGCAGAAAGGGTAAGTTTTGAAAAACCGAGTCGCTCTGGAGTCAAGAAAATGACGGTTTCCCGGATCCTGTTTGTACAGAAAGTCAATGGGGAGCTTTTTACTGGTGTGCACCCTACAGGGATGTCGGGACATTTTCAAGTAGCCAGAGAAAGAAATGAAGTGCGGACTACTGACACCTGTGTTGAAGAAAGGGGGCATAGATCCACATGATTCATCGGACTACAGGCGAATAGCTGTAACTTCCATCGACCATCATCATGGAAGTTATTGAGAAGGCATGGTTGCTAAAAGCTGCACCCATCATGCTGAAGAATCAGAACTGTATCCAGCGAGGCCTCACCAAAGCAATATCTTCCATGAATGCAGTACTTCTGGTGACTGAGGCAATCAATGATGTGACACTGGTAACAAGTAGGCAACACACACATCACTCTGCTAGATGCGTCAAAAGCCTTTGATGTTGTAGACCATAACATCCTGCTGAATGATTTGTACGATGCTGCAGTGACTGGGAAGCTGTGCCTGGTATTTCAGTCAATGTACGAGAACACTGCCTCATGGTTAAATGGAGCTGGCTGTCTCTCTTCACAATTTGATGTGAACAGGGAGTTAGACATAATTATCCATGGTTAAATTTTGAATTCATTGTTAACTTTGAAGTACCAATCAGCTTATTTCAATAGTGAAGGGTGCCTGTGTTAATAAAGGCTGGAGAGACAAGATTATGGAACACCGGTGTTTTTAATGGTCAAGCGACCTCTCGTCTTTGATGTTGTTAAATTGATTCACATTAATATGACAAAATGCCAATCCGAATGAAAAGGTCCATTTTTTTCTGTAAAAACGTTGAAAATAAGCCCTTAAATCACAAAAGGTCCGCTTATGAGCCGGTCGCATCCCAATAAATCCTGGCTTCGGGCCTGTGCAGGGCCGCAGTGTCGCCCTTCCCTCGTATCAATGTCTATATCCCTATTTTGCTTACTCCCCCCCCCCCCGATGATCAGTCTCCCCGCTCCCTCCCCGGTCCCTCCTCTCTTCTCTCGAGTTCTTCTCTTTTTAGTCTTTCCGTCTCTCCCTCTCCTCTCTTTCTTCCTCACCCCTCCCACTCTCACTTGTTCAGTCTGTCAGTCTCAAGTATCCCCCTCCCTCTTTGCAAAAATAAGCTCTGCAAAATAAACATAAAAATTGGCTTGCCATTGTTACGAATGAATAGAATAAATTATCTTTGCGCATATGCAATTCTTTTGTATTGCATTTCAATATAAAACACGATTACCGAATCGCCACTTGTACGCGCCTCATTGGGAGATATTTGGCTATTTCAGACGCTCGTTTTATCGCCAATATGAAAGACTTTTGCTTAAAACTTGGCAACATGGTTAGTATATATTTCAATGCATGTAATACTATGTTTACGAACCACTCACGCCTAGGCGTAAGTGCATAGACACCAAACGCAAGTCAATTGAAGCCGTACAACTTACCGCGAATTTAGGACTGTAAAATTTAGACTCTTCTTTTAGCACCAACCCTCTCATCTCAGGTTTTCATGTCAGATATTAACATAACTTACCAAAACGAAAACAGAAATTCACTTGCTTCAAATGATTAGTAACTAACAAAAGGCTAGAATAAGATTGGTCACACCTAGCAGGCTAACACTTCAGAATAACAATGACTTACGAAAACGAATACGGAAACAGAAACTGAAAATATAAAACGACCCTTTGTATCCTCATGTATGGTACATCATATGGTGTACTTTGCACTGTAGTATCCGTATTTACTAGTATTTTGATATGGTATTTTATTACCATGTTCATCCTTATGCAAGTATATTTCTATTCTTTGTATGGACTTTATTGGCATCTCATATAACTTTCGGAAATTGTGCTCTATGTCACTATGTGTATTTCATCATTATGAAAATTGTTTATTGTGTGGACCCTGTATCTTCTGTCATCGAACGGGCGCGACTGAAATAATTGGCGGGAAGACCGGTAGATGTTTTTGTTTTCTTGCTGCAGCAGAGTAGAATTTGACAAACACAATCAGCCATGTGGGTAGGTGTTTCGGTTTCATAAAATTGTTAAATGTTGATGGAGGTTGTGTGTGGGGCGGATGTGTGGGGGTAGAGGTACTATATTCGGAAAGACATGTTAGGCTTTTATTATTACCAAATGATCATATCAAATGAGCATCTTTAATATCATTATTCTTGAAGTAACACAATGTGACCATTGTCTACGGCAATAATCGTCTTACCGTGCATATTTAATTCAAGTTTTTTAATCGGTATTTACAAAAAAGCCACGATATGGATGAAAAAATCTTAAGTTTAATCGCATGTGAAAACTGTCGGATAAATTAACTTTACTGGAAGAACAGAATTTACTGCTAAGATATTAAAGGATGTATCCGGCAATCACAACATTATGCCTTATATGATAGAAATTTAATTATCAAGAACGAACCACGTGGTTTTATTTGAAACAAACTCATATCCGTCTCTCAACACGCGATATTCGAAATTCCCGGGCGCCGAAATTGTCCAGTGCAATGAGTCCAAGTAATACAATGAAGGATGACAACAATTGAGCACAAGTAACCATGACGTCATTGCACTAGACAATTCCGGCTGTTTTTATTTGTTTTTATGGTCAATATGAGTTTGTTTAAAATAAAACCATGTGATTCGTGCTTGATATTTATTTTTCTAACATGTAAGGCACAATGTTGTGATTACCGGAGACATCCTTTAACCTGTCAATCCCAATCGATATTTATTTTTAGTTGTGCAAAATGATGGTTTTACATAAATTATGAAATTTAGATGAATCAATCAAAACATGTATAATTTATCAGCTCGTAATGGGCGGGATTTTTTAAGGCTTTTACCACTTCGCCGATAAGTAGACCTACGTTAAGGGCGATATAGTTGACCTGCCTGGTATGTAATGTGCATGTTAAAGAAAGTAGCCAAAGTATTGGACTTGAATTATCAATAATTCGTGATGCTTTTGGCGAGATGTCACAGGCCAATTCTCTAAATAAAATTTATTGATATTAATCGGCGATGTTTAAAGGCCCGTCGATTACGAGCTGATCAAACTTATGTACCTCAATATCAAAGCATTTCCATCTGAGTTCGGAGCTTCCCAAGTCACAGAGACACGTGTTTTTAATCTCCTATCACAATTACCCCAAGCGTCATTAGCATCCTGAATATAAAAGCATACATACATAAAAACACTCAATACTTGTGCGCATTACAAGAATCTGTATTTTGTATATATTTTTCAAAAGAGAACCACATGCACTTAGAAAAGAAAGTTCCAAAAGGAACCACATTTGTACTCTCAGAAGAACCCTTGAAGGTTCTAAGGAGAATGAGAACCCTAACATGAGCTTAAGACACTCTGAGGACTTTTTAAAAGAACTTTGTTTGTTCTCCAACGGGTTAAACGGGTTGTTGAATAGGGAGGCACCCTTAGAGCCTTCAAATTCATGCGCGTATTTTGGGGGGGCTTTGGGGCGCCAGCCCCCCGGGGTCAAAGTAGGGGCGGCAAAAACGAAGGGCGGCTGGAAGAAGAAGGGCGACAAAAACAGGGCGGCAACTAAAATCCTTTTTTTTTTTTTTTGCTCTTCACTTTTTCAAACGACCGTGAAAAAAATTGGGGTCAACCTTTTCGGGCTGTTAAGGAAGGGGCGGCAAAATTGTTGCTTCTTCAGCCCCCCGGGCTGGGGCGGCCACGGTACGCCACTGAAATTCAAAAGGGGTTCTATAAAATATAAGATTGTTTGAAATGAAATGAAATGTTCTACAGAGGTTCTTCAGAGTGCCCCAAGATCCTTTCATGGTTCTTCAAAAAATCCATCAAAGGTTCTCTTCAGAAAAAGGTTCCTTTTGGAACGTTCTTTTGTATAGGCAATTATAAATGTGATGTCTCAAGATATTTTGTGCCAACATAATGATGTATGCAGTAAGGTGAAGAGTACTAACAGCAATTTAAAATAAAGCTCCATTTGGACTCTTCCCTGACGATTTCCTTCATTATAATTATTGGTATTTAATATATAGCCTGCCTGGGCCTACCTATACAGTTAATTGTTCCAGAGAATTAACGAATCATCATTAGTTCATCATAATCATAATGAGCAGTCAAGTTAGCTCAATCGATAAGGCGTTCGACTATGGTGCGAGAAGTTGCGGGTTCGAACCCTGGCGGTGCCTATACGCTCACATGGAAAAATTGAGTTAGCTTGAAATTCCCTTGGACAAGGAACTCACTGCTAATTTGTCTCGTTGTAACCCGTACGAAACTCGGGGAGCTGATCCTGGTTGCGATGGTTATTTGTGGAATGTCTAGGGTGCGCTCTCTTGAAGCAGCAAAGTCCCTGAATTGTTGTTTAATGGTTTGTGGAATGATGTGGGGCCGTAGTGGTCAGCGACAACCTGTAAAGTGTGCTGAGGCTTGTGGATCAACGTCTAGGCGTTGTGTCTGTGCGTAGCGCACTATAAATCACTGCGCTTTTCTTTTTTTTTTAGTTATCATGTTTATGAGAGACAGATGCCTCAAACGTATTTTCGATAAGTGACCTTTCAGCCAAGTTTCTCGAACAGATTTTGAAAGATAGATGTCGCAGAATGAAAAACAGTCCAATTATGAAAGATGCAGCATGTGAAAATCTTACCATGAATGGACTATTTCTAGGTTTATCGAAAGCTTTTGATACCATTGATCATGATATTTAGTTACATAAGATGGGGCATACTTACGTTTGATGAGCAATTCATTATCTGTGTCCCTGCATCTGGGTTCCTGAAATGTGCCCCTTTTACAAATGATCTTGATAGAGAATGTATTTCTTCAAATATAGCAACAGGTGTTAAGATGAACCCTTCGAAAGCCTCCGTTCCTTCCAATGTAACTGAGATAATATGATTGAGCAAATGGACAAGAGAGTATCACTATGCATGCTATGAGTCAAAATGAGTTAACGGGAAGTCATTTTCAGAAACAATCTATGTCAAATATTCTACCATTTGCTTTGGTGTAAATTGGTCTATTTTGTTGCAATTGGAGTTAATGAAGACATTGACTTTGAAAGGAAACCGTGGCGTCATGACACTGTCCCCTTAATAAATCAATATCAAAATTATATTTTGATTCAATTATTCAACTACAGTTTTAGTCTTTGTCATGTTTGTGAACACCTTTGTATTTACCATTACCAAAATTGATGTAAACTTGAGCTTCTGATTTGCTAAACATACCTGTGAATGTCTGCTTTGGGGTATAAACTGTAACATTAGGAGTCAATCTGATGACAAATGGAGCTGGTAATTGCTGGGGTCCATCACTGTGGTGCGGACTAACACCGCGAATCAACGTAGAACACACACTTCCTTCGGCCGTAGTTCCTTTCCCAGATTGGAATGAAGCATTGAGGTCACTCTGGACTGAGTCCATCAGAAGGACCATAGTGATGAAACAAATGAGGTTGTCCATTGTTATTGTATGATGCATGTAAGTAAAACACTGCATGGCTATGAAACCGCTGAAATCGTGGTTATCATTAACGTTAAATTTCATTATACATGCTAAAACCGAGATGCAAAGGTTTAACTTTTTACGCACTTATTTCCGTGTAAGTACACAGGGCAATTATTCAAATCGACTGGTACATTAACTTTAAGTCAGTCACCAGAACTAATACAATCAGTGTATAAATGAATTGAACTTTTGGTCTGTTCCTCATTCTTTTTTTCGGAGTTCCCCTCGACTGAGTCGTTCCCGGCCAGCAGTTGTCACTAAGTCAATATTCATGAAACACGATTTTCCCAACGATCTCAAACCCAAGAAACAGTTCAATATCCACGTTCAGATAAGGTGTTTGAGTTGCAATGTGAATTAAAGCATGAGTTCAAAGAACTGTGTCTTTAGAGATTCGAATAGATATTTTCATTGCGTGTTGTTTTCCAATGTTTACACTCAGTGAATACTTAATCAAGACAAATGACCAAAAATTAACTACATGTATTTGAATGGGGCTTATAACTTTATCAATACTGCTGCAAATTTTTGATTTTAAAAGTACCTAATACCAATTTTAATGACTTATCCTTCACTTTTAAACAATTGTGGCACTTTCGCTGGGATCACTGAATGGGCCTTTAATTATTATATTCTGATACCGTTTGAAAATCACCCCCTCCGCTCTGCAATTTCTTGCCACCCCACTGAATAGATTGTCATCAAACTTTTTCCCTTTTCTATACATTAACTTTATAACTTGTCATTGTGCAAATTGTCTGGCACGTTTGACAAATGTTTGATATGACAAGCTTAGATAATTATTAAAAAATAGACGTTGCGAATAGACAGAAGTTAATATATTTCTAGCTTAGTGTTATTCAGTTGGTTATCCCTTGTATATTAATCCACATGATTAAACATATCTTATACGGATGACTATTACCGATATACATGATATATCGTAGTGTTTTTTAAATGTTCCCAACCTTTCATGCAGTCGTGGCAATTTTTTTTTAATTGCAGAAACTGTACTGTCTGTATACATGGGTTTGAAATTCGTAAAAGGAAGCAAACGAGCACAAATTCAATCTGAAAACGGTCCAATAACAAACAATGGGAAAACCAAAATAGTCACCTGTCACACGCGAATGAATAAAGAACAATTAACTTCCGTATTCCCATTACATATATATTATTCAACTTCAACTTTGACCAGCATTAATTGCTACTGTGTTTGTCAACTTGTCAAGGCAAAGTAGCCTATTTGTGCAAAGGAACTTAAGAATAGACGATGTATATTGTTGGTGAAGCAGCAAAAAAAAAATCAATTTTCTTTATCTAAAAGCTTCTAAATCAATATATTATTGAAAAATAACACTTTGATGTTTTGCAAAAGTTCATTCTACAAATCATATACTTTGAAAACTTGCTTGATTTATTGATGTTAATGAGTTATGTACGGTTCACAAAAGTGTTATTGTTTCATCCCTCTTTACAATGTAACTCAAAAACCACATGAGCTATAAAAGTATATCTGCGATATTTTAATTCTTCTGCACACTCGCTACGAAATGATCAATGCAATTTTTGACAAAGCTCACTACCATTCTCAAGATGTTGTGAACTGTACCAAATCGGAACAGTTTAAAATATTGCTAACCTTAACAGAAACATTGCAGACTTTGGAAAAGAAAATACTTCTTAAACATGTTAAACCCCTGAAGTTGCACTAGCACAATATCCGAATGATTTTTGTTATAATCAAGGAGGTTATAATAAACATGGAGGAAATACATTACATAACGCATTGTTCATTAATTTGACATGTTTGATGCCGAATTGTTTCCGCCATTAACCTGGTAACTGGCAGCCTTGTCACATTGTGATGAATAAACCTGGATAATCGATCAACGAGTCTATACAATTTATTTTAAAATAGTGCGCCTAAAATCAGGTGGGTGGGAAATTGTACATCGACGGCTAAAGTCTACGTCGTGTATTTGCGCCAACTCAATGCATTTGTGTGAGAAAAGGTACCACTTTCTCAAGTGGACGCTTAGTAGCGCTTAGGGGCTGTGCAATAATTATGAGCCCTGGGGTGAGGGTAAAATTGAGGGGGGCAAGAAATTTTGGGCGAGCCGAAAAGGGGGGGGGCAAGTGATTTTTGGCCAGCCGAGAGGGGGGCAAGCGATTTTTGGCACGCATTCATGGGGCGCCTTTTTAAACGCTCTAAAAAGGCTTAGGAAAACAGTACGGAAACGCTTTAATATGCAAATTTTCCTGCTCGCTGCGCTCGCAACATATATCTAGACCATTAAGGTTTGCAAATTGGGATCCCAAAAATTTGGCATGTGTAAAAGGGGGGGCAAGCGATTTTTGGCAGGCCGAGAGGGGGGGGCAAGCGATTTTTGGCGGGCCGTTAGTGGGGCTCATAATTATTGCACAGCCCCTTACATGACTTTACTCTAAACACAAGTGCTAATACAGATAGCACTTTTTTAAACACGTTATATAAGTTTATCTCTCATTTACATGTGAAAGAATAGCAGGCGTTATTTACGCTTGACAATATGCACAACACTTTACAGGGGCATTTTTTACCGCTAATTGAGCCCTTTGTTACAAGTATGAATTTAATTATGAAACATTATCTTCATCCATGGCGTTGTCTTTTTTAAAGACAGTTATTACCGCTTATAATTAACGCTTCAACATGTTGGTATTCCTGATCATGTTACGCGGTGTTAATATTTTTGGTTAAAAATATCCCTGTAAACGTGTTATAGTAGGCCAATTCATCCTTTGCAACGCCTATATGACGTAAACCAAGATATAATAACATGTTGAAGTGTTAAATAAGTGTTATCCGTAGGCCTATATTATTATACGTGTGTTTAGAGTGTTTGTTTTAATCCCGGTTGGGGGGGGGGGCACATCAAAAACTTTTGGTGGGTATGTTCCCCCGGAGGTGGTGGGTCTTTAGGAGCTGACGGCGTACCGGTAAAAGGGGGTCTTTGGGAGCTGCGAACCGGGCCTGGAACAAAATAGGGACTTTCGGAGCTGCGAACAGTCAAAATCAAGTGTCTTTCTTGGCTTTTTGGTTGAAAATCGCATGAAAAACAGAAATGTGAGAATGAGCAAAAGGGTCTTTTAGAGCTGAAATTATCAAATCAAGGATCTTTCGAATTCCATACTGCAGTTACTGTCCGTTTTCCTATACACAATACACAGTGCTCTCACCATTGACGCGTGACCCCTACAAATGATGTAGGCCTATGTTGGGAGAATGGGCACTTGCCTAGTTAACATCACTGTGTGAAAAATAACTAGCCAATATTTTATTTATTCTCCAAAACTTCTAGCAAATATATTTCTCTAACATGACCTAAAATTACAGCTAGGTTAGATGTTCAGAAATGGTCGCACTTTTGTAAAATATGAGTGAGGGCAAGGCATAGCTAGTCAACTCCCCGTGTTAATTGAATGGAGATTTGACCGAAAATATTGGTATCGGACCGCTCACTTCTTAAGGATGCCACAAAAAAAACGGTAAAAGCTACATTTAAATTATTCTAAATAGGTTCTAGAAAATAAAGTTTTGTAACATGTCCTAAATTTTTAGCTAATTTAGATGTTTGGAGAGGGTCGCACTTTTGTGTTTTAGGAAGGATATGTAAACGACAGATAACACCAAAAATATGAAGAAATTATTTCCAAACCGTGTTAAGTCAACAATCATTTTGTTGCTCATTTTGAAGAATGCTGGTTAACAAAAAGCAGGTCTTTGTCTCATTTCGTGAACAAAAGTACACATACCATTGTTTCATTTCGTTTCCTTTATAATCGGTTACCCAACTGAAGCTATAAATACCAGCTTTATTGCGATGTCGCACATTGAAAACAGACACTTGTTCACAACCAGAGAAGATCTGATTTAATCAGTTGAGCTGCTTCAATGAGTGTTATCTTGGTTTAATAGCTTTTAATGGGGTTTAATCCTGGTCGAGATGAGTTCTACTGTAGACATGACTGCATCATGCGGAGCTCTATTTTGGTCAAATATAGGGGCTCTTCAGTGGTTTTAATCACCCATTGACAGTCACTGGCAACGCACGTTTACTCGGCAGATGACTTGTAATATTTATGATTAAAACGAAGTCATATTGGTGAGAGCGCCCACTTGAGAAATAAATAAAGTAGTCTCACATCACAGAACCCAAATACATTGAGTTGGCGCAAACACACGATCCAGACTGTGGCAGTCGATGTACAATAAATTGAATAACAGGGCTGCCAGATATCTAGGTCCATGTCTATGTGTAATGTTTCCATTATATATACATGTATACCCCCGGGGGTATATACCCGGGTATATACCATTTAGAAATATAGCACTTTTTAGTTGAAGGTTTCTTCCATTTGCTCACAGCGACCGCACTCAATTGCGAATTTCTGCACAATGAGTGTGTGCAGACTGTTAAAAAAAAAATTAATTATAGGGCCGGGGCCTAATTGAGAATTATGAAAGTTCCGCGTTATAACAGCTTATAACCTATGAAAGACAAAGCCAGAAATGCTTATAAATTATATATTATTGACAGTAAAATTATTACTGGGGATTAAACGTGCATGGTTCGCGTCATATCATGTCCTGCCAAGAAAGCTTTTAACGATAATGCCATCCACATGCACATCCATTAGTGAAGTCTATTAGAAATGGCTTAATCATTCGCGAGTGTTTATCATGCGATCGGTCATTTTCTTTTGCAATGGATATCATATTACAACGATTCATTAAAAGACTATAAAATTGCCGTAAAATGCACTTAAGGGTATACGATGTATTAGTGGTCGAAGCAGCAAAAAAAAAGGAGTTCACAGCATCTTGCGAATGGTAGTGAGCTTTAGCAAAAATTGCATTGCTCAATTCATAGCGAGCGTGTACATGGTGTAGAAGAATTCAAATATCACAGATACACTTTTGTAGGTCATGTGGTTCTTGAGTTATGTTGTAGGCCCCTAAAGAGGGCTGAAACAACAACACTTTTGTAAAACGTACATAACTCATTAACAACAATAAATTAAGCAACATTTTGCAAAACACCAAAGTGTTATTTTTCAATAATATATGATTCAGATAATGAAAATCGATTTTTTTAATGGCTGCTTCGACCAACAATAGGCCTATCAGGTATTTTAAACTCAAACGTGAGCTCCGACATTTGAGGTACGTTTATAAAAAAAAGACATAATGTATGGAGGTACCGTAAACGTTCGCCTAATGGCGCTTTTGGATTCTTAGAAATGTGAGAGCGCCATCCCTGTAAAAGCCGACTATTATCACTGATCATTAAGGGTACGTGTAGTTAAAGGGTGAAACCTATCGACACATACAATTATGAACAAGATCGAACAAACTTGTTCATGATAATGCGGTAATTATTCACCTGATACGTTGTGGCCCAGTGAGCAGAGCATTAGACTATAGTGCGAGGAAAAAGAGAACTTGTGGAGAAGATTGATGGTTCGAATCTCATGCAGTAATTTCTGACAGATTATGATGTCTGTCAATGTTTTTTTCTGATTTGAGGAGATTTTATTCTCTATTTTCTTGATTTCATCTTTAACATTGTTTATATAATTTTATTATTTTATCTTGTATGTGTCTTCTTTCATGATTCTTTGTTTTTATCGTTTCATTTTAGAGTAACTCAATCCATTCAATCAAATGTTGTAATGAACCTATTTCATTGTATAGGCATTTGTTATGTGTGTGAGACGAACTGTCGCGTGCGACAAGTCTTTCAATTCGCGCGAGTGTCCTTGCCTATGCATCAGTGGTCATAAGAGGTATATCATTTCATTCGGAAGGGGGGGTGTCCCAAATATACGGGGGTCATAAAGTCTTGGAAAGAATAATAGGAGGGGTCATAAAATGTTTTATGACCAAAATGTATAGGAGTCACACGATGACCACAGAAAGTGTGTTATTTTATTCAAAAGACTGATTTCAATACAATTTTGGGGTTTGGGATCATAAAATTTTTGTTGCCGAAATAGGGGGTGCGCAATTTTATTGACGCAGACTTTTTGTAAATTTGGGACCCCCTTCCGAAAAAAATGATAGCCCTCTAAGAGGATTCAAAAGATAACCTCTGCCCCAATAATCCCGAGCTATATTTGTTTGAAACTGTTCTACGGAGGATGTATCATAATAGGCTCAGTCTTCAAATGATATAAATAAAATTTGAATGAGTGAACGAACAAAATCATACAACGACCAACTGAATAGAGGCTGTGCATATGACGTATCATCCCGTAAATATTGCGGACTGCTCAAAGTGCATTCAACAAAAGCATGATTGCATCTACCGCGACAGTTCGTCTCACACACATAACAAAATGCACTACGATCAAATAGGTTGATGACAGCATTTGATTGAATGGACTGCACTGCGCCATGATTACGGGGAAGAAACCGGTTCAAATCCTTTGTTTGGAGCCAATCGATAAACGCAAGGCTTCTATAGCTATCATTGAATACTGGCTATGCTTCCACAACACAATGAGAACATGTTATAAGGCGCTTTGGAAGGCACACAATACCCCAATGGCTTTCCATATTATGTGCACTCAACAACTATTCAGTATCGAAGCCCGGTATCGAAGTTACGTAATGTTACTATGTCAACGGGATCACTCGCTTAAGTAATGCACCACGATCGAAACAATCACTACACAAAAAAGGCATACCAAAATAGCGTGATCGTAATGATCGCCATACAAACAGTGCTTGGTTCCGATACCATCACGGAGTTACGTAACTACTTCGTGGTCTGATAGTTATATGATCAATGGTCTGATCTACTTGGGTTCGATCCTTTTAAGAAAAGAAAAAATAACTGATCATTTATAATGCATAAATGAATAAAGTAATGTAGTTACACAATTTGAAACATTGAGGCCGTTCTATTTGTCAAAGGTCATTTAACTGTTAAATGTAGTGAAAAATATATCACGCATTGATAGGTAGCAGGTGGCGCAAATTTTGTCAGCGGTTTTTGTTGCCGTTTGTTCGCAGTGCCTATTTATCTTTAAAAAAAAATAAGAAAATTAAAATTAAATTAAAAACAATTCACAATATTCGTTCGTAAAATGGGGACAAAATCCAAAAACATATCTTGACCCTTCTTCACATAAAAGTGGGGGCAGAAACCAAGATTCGAACAAGTACCATTCACCATTCAAGGCGCACCCTCTACCGACTGAGCTAACGGGTCAGACAATGGAAGGGTGTAATTTTGAACTGAAGAATATTAAACAAATATGAAGAAATTACAATGTTATAAAAATATTTACCAAAATGAGTTAGGTATAACGTATGAATCGATTTACAAATTAAGTCCAATGGCACTTTGAGAAAGAATACCTGAAGAAACCCCAAAACATTTGCTGCTCTAGCAACTAACCTAGTGACCTAAAGTATTGGGTCATGTCACGATATTTTTTTCTTAGGCATTATGTCCAGGTTGCTCAATTTAACATACACGTATCCTTAATGCTGTTGAGATTTTACAAGGATGGCGCTCTCACATTTCTAAGAATCCAAGAGCGCCATTAGGCGAACGTTTACGGGATCCCGGGTTTATTATAAAAAAAACTAACAATTCCTAAGACATTTTTTAAGAGATTGAACACTTTGTTTTTTAAATTTATTTGGAATGGTGGGAATGACAGGGTTAAAAGAAATTATTTATTCAATGACTACAGTGATGGAGGGTTGCGTATGATTGACATTGAAGCTTTTTCACAAGCTCAAAAATTAGTGTGGTCAAGACATTTACTAGACCCCAATTATGATAGCTTTTGGAAACTTTTAGAGACACAGGTTCTTCAGGTATTTCATAACGATACTACAGTTTTATGGAAAGCTGATGCGCCAAATTGTGTTCTTGCTTTGCTAAATAAAAATTCCTTTAAAAAAGGAATGGGGCGCCCAAATTATGTGAGCTTGGACGTGATATGGTGAATTCCATGGCATGGTGTTTAGATTTGGTCCCGGGGATTTGGTATCATAATGATTTTTTCTAGGGAAGAGTAGAAGATGATCAAATGCAAGACAAATGTGTTTGATTGGGGAAGGTGTATCACAGGACCGTTTTGGATGAAATAAATTGAATTGGAATGAAGCTGTCGTGTCAATTTGCGATTATGTGGGGTGGGGAGTTCAATTTTGGGGCATATTGTAGTGATGATATTGCTTTGGATATTGAATATTGTTGAATTTCGTTATGCAGGGGGGTATATGATGGATAGTATAGAAGAGGATCTACCCCTATGTTGACCAAAAGAAAAGTTTTTATGAATGTATAACGTCTGTGATCCCGGGTCTGTGATACATATACATCATAACGTCTGTGATACATATACATCATCTACTTGCTAATACACTGAAAATCTAATAGAGATGAAGGATAAAAGACAATTACAGAACATTCATTCTTCAAAAGTAGCTATATGGGTATACAATGTTTACAAGATAAGAACGTTAATGTTTTGTACATGAACGTAACATATTTGATACATAGTTGTTAACACACTGAAAATCTGACTAGAGATTTACAATTTGATGATATCCAAAAGAATACTTACTAACTTAGCATTGAAGAATTAAAATAATTACAGAACTTTCATTTGTTAACATACACGTAGCAATGATTAACAATGTTGAAAATACAAACGTAACGTTTTGTTCATAAACATAACATCCTCGACACATCTAGGATCCGCATAATTTGTTGATTAATGTCATAAACAGTCACAAAAGATTTATGGTCTGATCATTTTATCATTTTAAGGGGACCCGATATTGCATTTGGAAGAACCAGGCTTTTCAATTACTATCAAAACTGCTGGGTACCAAACTTTTTGATACAGCTTGTATAGTAATTTGTTCTAATTTCCATGCAAAAGGAGCCAGTTGTTTCATCCTTAAAACAAATAGGCTACACCATAATAATATTTCCAATTACCATGCAAATAGATAAGACCTTGGTAAGATAAGCGTGTTAATTGTTATGTCACTATCACTATCTTGATCTTGATAAGATGCCTGACTTTGAAACTTTGGGTACAAAAACTCATACTCTGCAAGTTAGGTCAAATTTTGCACTATGATTGTTTATTTGAGCTTATTGGACTATGCCATTCAGATTAGGCTATTGTAATCCATAGTGTTGGTCACCGTCTATCGGGTTCTAAGAGGCGGTAAACTGGTTACAAAGGTCAAAGTGGTTACAAAGGTCAAAGGTCTCGATTTATTTGGTGTTTTTACAAATCCATTAATTTTGTCTTTTAAACAAAGAATATACGCACACCATTTTATCCTGTGCATAACAGAAAACAATAATAAAATAAAATCCAAGCATATTGTGGATTTATTTCTGAGCAAGGGCATAATTTTAGCAAAATAGCACAACAATTGCGGAGTAAATCTAGTAAGACTGAAATTAGAAGCTACTCACAAGTACATGCCTATATTGTGGGACGCCTCCGTAGAGGGCGCCCCAAAAATTCACAGTTAGCTGAATCCCTCAGTGTTTGGTATTTGTTCAGAGATAAGGTGAAAGAGAACCTTGGGTACAATGATTATCATCTTCAGAACTCCATTTGGTGGAACCGGAAGGTGCGTCTTAAAACTAAGAAGTTCTTTTTTTATCAGGATTGGTTTGAACATGGTATTTGCACTCTGAATGACCTTAATAGAGGACATAACTTTGTGAAAACATTTGAAGATCTTGTTATGGAATTTGATATCTCTATTAGGGACAGAAGAAAATACAACTCACTTATGAACGGTATTTTAATTGATTGGTTCTACAGTCCCAAAACGGTTCACACTGTTAAAAATGCATGTAATATTACTAAGTGAAATCGTAACTTTACAGTAAGTTTGGTGTCAAAAAACAGCCAACAGGATTAATTAAACAAACCGAACGTTTTTTTGCAGTGATATATGCGGTATAATTACAATTTAAATGTAAAAAAAAATATGTCGGTAAAAATACCATCGTATTTGAGAATAGATCGTGATTCTACGTTGACCGTAGTCACATCCGTCTTTTTCGCATTCGACCTGTGCTAGAAATCTTTCAGGTTTATAAATAGCGCCATGTGCGGTATACTTTGGTCACTTCTAGAGGGTTTCAATTCATACTTATAATTCGCTTATGACGACTGGGAGGAGATGAGATTTCAACCTGGGCTAAACCCTTCTGTTACCGTTGGGGAGTGCAATACGTGATTGATTAAAATCAATAACTCGCAGCTTGCCGATTGATTGTAGATCACTATAAATCGGAGGAGCCTTTTGTAAGCTATTTGACCCCGATCTTATTGTTAGAATACAATAGCTACCTTCTAATTACGTTTCCATATCAGGCCAAAAGGATGTATGCTTTGTGTCAGATGTATTTACTGTACTTCTTTTGTCGTGGTACGAAATTCGAGACCTAAAGTCCCGAAGCTTTATTATAAAAAGTACAGATAAAACACATTCTTCTTTTGGATTTTTGAGACAAGAACTATTTTGTGTGCAAAATAACACGGATAGATTTTCTTTTGAGACTTGAAATTCCTTGTAAATCGTCAGTTTTACCGAGGTTTCTTGTAAGTTTTTGTTTCCATGAAAGTGGTCAAGAAAAAGTTCAAAAATATCACATTTTTGGCCGGCAAATTAAAATTTTATTCAGGCTATCTTGCAGCTTCGACTTTAAAGTAAAGATATATATGGGACATTTCATATTTCCTTGAGGTGTTCTCTGAATGTTTATGTCAGAAAGATCATGGTTCAATACAAAATATTCACCAAAAATAGTAACTTGCCAACTTGATATAATTTATTTTAAAGACGGTCCCTGCATGCATGCATACATGGCAGGTATGGTACAATATAGGGACGCACCATTTGATATCAAGGTGGGGGGGCTGAGTCGTGACAATTTTTAGTAGGCCTACCTCGGTGAAGCAATTTTAGCGTCTCGATGAAGCAAACAGTTTACATTTTGTAGCACCTAAATTTCGCGTAGCACGAAAAACGTTCTTCTTATGTTAAAATGAGTTCATATCAGGAGCGTAGTCAGCTTTCGTGATCAGAGGGGAAAAATAAAGGTTTTGGGGAAAATACAAAAATAATCATCAATTTGAACCGGTATTATTAATGCGATATGTACATACACTGGGTTTTTTTTAGCGAGACTGTAGGGCCTACATATAAACTGTAAAAGTTTTCGAGCCTCCAAAAACCGGGCCAAAATCCCGGGGCCAAAATGTCTTTATTGAGACAATTTGGTATTTTACATTCATTTTGGTGCATGATCGGGATAATTTTGGTGGGAAACAGGCTCCTTGCCCCTTTCTTTTCCTATGCCTTCCCGATTTCTTTCATTTTTTGTTATGCGGGCACTCTTTTCAGGGAGCACTCTGCCCCCGCTGGTTAGTACCGGTACACGCTTCTGGTTCAAATGGTGAGTTTTAGCATGTTTTTTCATGAATGTTTTCAAAGGAGATCCATGTCTTGTGATTATTTTCTTCAAAATATAGGTTCATGTGAGGATATCTCACCAAAACCATACTCTGATCCATCCACTGACCCCACATACAGGCTGAGTCAAAAAGAAGTAAACTCATGTTTGAGAGGCTGTAACTCAAGATCTGTAAGGAATCTGCTAAAAATGAAAATACCACTGAAAAGAGCAAATTCTACACGTCTAAATAAAATAAGGAATTGTTGCAATTGGTCACAGCAAACTCAAGTTATACTCATTTGAATACAACCACCATTTTTGTAGCTGCACACGGTTTCACTTCCAAAGTAGGTGTCTACCTATTATATTGATTGGTAAGGCGCGATATTCAAATGCAAATAAAGTCCTGTGCCAGGTATGGTTTCGATCAATAATATCTACATGTTAAAGGGCTCTTTCAATATGAATTTTACCTCATTGCACTACATTATAATAAAACGGGCCAAATGACAACATGACACCACAATTTACCGCACGGGAGCGCACGTGTCTGTCGACGAAGTATCATGAAACTAAGAGTCCCACTAAAGTTCAGCGTCTTTTCCGTCTCCAATTTCCAACAGCTAACCGGGTGTTATGTAAGGGAGTAGTATACAAGAATGAAGAATGTGAACAAGCTCAATGTGCATGGGACACTAAGGAACAGATAGCAGGAAGCTTCAGGCAGACCACAAACTGCTAGATCACAAGTGAACATTGCTAGAGTTAGACATGCGTTACAGCAACACCAAAGATCAGCTTAATACTTTACCCAACATTCCCCAATCAAGCTTCTGCCGGATCGTTCGTAAAGACTTGAATTGGTATCCCTACAAACTATAGTACCGTCGTGGACTTTGTTGAATATTTATTAAAAGCAAAAGTTGTCTTTTCAAAAATAAATCCTTTTAGCACTTTGCTGATTCGTCGAAATTAAAATGGATGAAAATCAATCAGCCGTGTGCAGCTACAAAAATGGGTGGCTGTATTCAAATGAGTATAACTTTAGTTTTCTCTAAGCAATTGCAACAATTCTTTTATTTATTTAGACGTGTAGAATTTGCTCTTTCCAGTGGTATTTTTATTTTTAGCAGATTCCTTGCAGATCTCGAGTTACAGCTCCTCAAACATGAGTTTACTTCTTTTTGACTCAGCCTGTATGGCTCCCGTCATCACGTGGCATGGACTCTGGGGAAAATCTTTGAAGTGGAGTGAATCAAGTGTATTCACTCACAGAATAACCTTTCACAAACAAATGCGAACAAAATACTTGCCAGTTTGAAGCTAAAATAAAATTAATATACTTGATGAAAACTGGAGCACCCTTGCCACCAAATTTTTTTTCAGGTCCGTGGTGGTGCAATGTTGTTGTTGGTTTTTTTTTTTGGGGGGGGGGCTCTGAGGTGAAGCAAATTTTTTTTATCAGATGGCGTGACAACTTCTTTTCCAAAATACTACCAAGCCCCCCCACCTTGATATCTAATGGTGCGTCCCTTATATAGGTATACATATGTCGTATTTTGTTTATTCGACATCGAAGTGATTACATAACTTGGGTCACGGCCGGTCGTTGCATCAATCAAAGAAGTTTAGTCAGACTGATTCGGGGGGGGGGACACTCCCACTTTGGAGGTGACGCGTACTAGTATGTAGGGCTGTTATTATTAAGACCCCCCTTTTCAGCGTCGCTGTCACCCACATACCCTATATTTTTTACGAGCACATGCTTTGTCACCCGAAGACACCCTATTGTTCCATTCGATCTGTCACCAAAAGACCCGGGCCAAAAGAGTGCCGCACCAAGATGAGGTGCAGGGGAGGGGGTGATGTGATTCAATACTTATCCCAGGGTGTTGAATTATAGGGGGAAGCTTTTTTGGCGGGACAAGGGGGAGCCAATATTGGCACAGGTATAGGTATTTGCACCGTTTCGATATTGCGAATGTGATGTAGAAACATGTCAGGATAGGCCTAAATTCAAATGGTAGGCCTATAAAGGGGAATATTTTTGGCATGTCTAAATATTTTGATGTATAGGCCTAGCCATGATAATCTTTACCTAGTATTAAAACCAAAAAGAAACTGTCTTTGGGTCACTATGTTTGAAAAAAATCGTTTTGATTAACAAAAGTTGTAGCTTCGGAAATACTAAAAAAATGCCATTTTGCCGAATTTAATAAAAGTAAATGAGATATGTCAATTTTTCTCTTGAAAACATTAGTCAAGTTACATAAAGTAGTGCAAAATATGGGTTCGAATTTGATTGCAAAGATGGTTTCTAGAAAAGGGTAAATTAATTTTGTTGCAAAAGCCCTTACATCCACAAAAGGCACGATATAAACGAAATAATAAAATAAATAGGAAGGCTTGAAAATTGTACCAAACCTATTCTTTTAGTTTCTATTTATCAACACTTTATTCAAAACCAAAATGAATCAAATCGAACTAGTAATAATTGAACAATTTGTGAAAAAGCTGTTTTTCTCAAAAAGTCAAAAAGTAGATGTATAAAGGGCTTTTGCAACAAAACTCTTTATATATTAATATCATCTGTATTATTAATATTAGAAAGATTGACTATTAGGCCTATTTTTGTTGATATATTATAAGTACTGAATTTACTAGTATTACTATCACCAAGTCAATAGTAGGCCTATATTGTTATAATTCAATGTTAATTAAAATGTCAGCAGTAGCCTAGCACATCAACAATATTTGGTGGGTATGTTCCCCCGGAATGTTTAGGTGGTGGTTCTTTGGGAGATGCGGGCGTACCAGTAAAAGGGGGTCTTTTGGAGCTGCGATCAAAGTAAAATATGGGGACGTCAAAATCAAGGGTCTTTCTTGGCTTGTTGCTTGAAAATCCCAGAAATATGAGGAATGAACAATTTGGGGGTCTTTTAGAGCTAAATATTTATTTATCAAAATCAAGGGTCTTTCGGAGTTCTATTTTGGTCAAATATAGGGGTCTTTCGGAGCTGCGAAATCCAAAAGGGGGTCTTTCCGGGGAGCATACCCGTATGGTCATTTGTGTTAAGTGCCCTTCCCACCGTGAGTATAATGCATTTGCCACTTCCGAAATTTTTTACTGATAAGCATAGGAACCGCATAGTCAGAGGCAAGGTTCATTATTGATTGGAGATTCAGTAGGCTATAAAGAGACAAGTGCGGTAATAGCATTTCAAGTGTATACGCGCTTAATTTCGTAATCAATAAGAGCTAATGAACAAAATCATTTCTGACAGAACTGCTAGCGCAGTTGTGTAAGCGCTCGACTGTGAAACCGGAGGTTGTGGGTTCGAACCCCGTCAGAATTTTAATTCAGATAATTTTCTTTTCTTTCGTGAAGAAGAAATAATAATTGAATCCGTCTTATAAAATTTAACATAGTATAGTAGAATCATGTAGGCCTATGTGTTATCAGATAAGATCTTCTGTAGATTACCATATCAAAAGAATTTCGAAGTTTTGTCAAGCAAGTTTCTAAGTGTGCCCCTAATCGTGGTTTGTATAGAATTGAGGTGATAGCTTTGTTTGATAATAACCAATGACAGAGCCGCTACGATTTTAAATTAAAAACAGGTCACCGCTTGAGGCGCTGCATTTAAGACGCAGCCTAAAAAGTTTATTACGGGACAAAATAGACGTGTAGTATATCTCTCGTAATAATAAGTGCTTCTATTTGTAATTTTACAGAGATTTTCATGTTAGGATAAAGAAGATACTATTTATACTATTTTTGGGCGGTAATTTTACGAAGAATACCGTAACTGTTAAAAATACATGTAATTTTACTAAGTGAAATCGTAACTTTATAGTAAGTTTGGTGTCAAACAACAGCCGACAGGGTTAATTAAACAAACCGAACGTTTTTTTTGTTGATATATGCGGTATAATTACAATTTAAATGTAAAATAAAGTAAAATAAAATTCTGTCGGTAAAAATACCATCGTATTTGAGAATAGATCGTGATTTTACGTTGACCGTAGTATATCTCTCGTAATAATAAGTGCTTCTGTTTGTAATTTTACGAAGATTTTCATGTTAAGTTGGACCAACCTTAATGCTCTGCATGCTAGCCATGCGCCTCCATGGAAAAAGTTCAAGTTTTGAAATATTTTCTCAAAATATCAAGAGCTATCTTAAGAACTACTGAATCAATACTAGGCTTGTTTGTACTCATTTTAATGCATTTTTCATGCTGATTCCAAATATGGTCATGAAAATTTACATTTCTGAAATTTTTGAATTTCTGAAATTTTTTTGAAACTTGTCGTCTGCAGTCGACACCCGCGTGAAGAGAGTTAATATGGCGGTCGGAATGCCGACATCAGACCAACATTGGTAAACAGTATACTGTTGTCTAAGTCATAGGAATGGTCAAGTTTATATTTTCTATTTACTAGGCGTATTTAAATGTGACATCAAATAAAGACTATAATAGCCCAGTAGATAAACTAATAATAGTAATAATAATTATTATAAATTAAAAAAATAATAATAATAAATAATAAAAACAATACTAATAGGCCTATTAAATGATAACAATAATAATAACACTAATTAATAATAATAATAATAATAATAATAATAATAATAATAATAATAATAATAATAATAATAATAATGATAACAATGACAATGCTTAGTAGCCCTAAAAATAATAATAATAATATAACCCTAATAAATGTAATAAATAGAATTAATATTTATAGCAAAATAATGTTATCAATATTTACAGTAAATTTGATCAATATCCCTCAAAAGATGCACTTTAGCAGGTTTAGTTATACAAATATTGCTTATATTAACTTAAAATACTTCATCAAATATAGAAACCCCGTTAGCTCAGTCGGTAGAGCATCAGACTAATGACATAGAGGTCCCCGGTTCGATTCCCGGTAGGTACCCTAAGGTAAGTGACAAGTATTTAAGGGGTATAATCCACGCGTCTAGTACGCACTCGTTTCTAACTGAAATTTCTGTGAAATCTTGTCCGAGCAGTTCTTGGTGCCACGCGCGCGTCAAACTAAAAACTGCGTGGAGTGTGCGCCAGGCGCTGGTAAGAAGTTCAGCTACGCGAGAGTACCATTTTTATCGCCATTTACCGGTACCAGTGATTTTTGTAAAAGAAAGAAAGATAAGCAAAGAAGGAAAGAAATAACTAAAGAAAGAAATCAAGAAAGGAAAAGTTCAGGAGTGAAAGAAAGAAAGAAAGAAAGAAAGAAAGAAAACTAATAAAAGGAAGAAAGAAAGAAAAGAGAAGGAATAAAAGGAAGATAAAAAAAAAAAGAAAGACAAAGTGAAATAAAAGAAAATTTAAGAATAAAGGAAACTGAAAAAATTAATGTAATCAATCAAATAAATAACAACGACAGAAAGAAGTGAGAAAGAATAATAAGAAGAAAGGAAACGAAAACAAAACAAAGACAGAAGAAGGAAAGGTAAGAAAGAATGACGACAGAATTAAATAATGAGGGAAAATAAAGATATAATAATAACCAAGATAACAAAATATATAGACCTAGGCCTAATTAGACTAGGGCAAGCCCATTTCAGAAATCCAAAAAATGTGTTATTTCATGGAAAAGAAAATTATGATGTAATTAAATGGTATTAGCGTTACACATCTCTCATTTTGGTTACCTATAAAGTGGAACTTCGTAATGTAATGTAACACAATTTAACTCAATTTTGGTAACGGCTGGGCAAGTGGAAATCAATAATACGTAAAAATAGTATAGGCTATAGGTATAATTATTATAAAACTAGGTCTATATTTATTTTCTTATGCATACTGTCCATTTAAACAGGCACAGTAGGCCTACGAAAAAATATATAAAAGGGGTGATATCAAACGGCCTTTTTATTTGTCTTATTAACTAGTATTAGGCCTATATAACTTATTTATTATAAAGTAGTTTCTTATTTTACTGATTATTAATATAATGAAATTATTTCAATAGTATTTTAAGGTAAAATATTCTGTAATTTGAAATATACCGGTATATCACATGAAGTCAATTTTATTTTTTTTTTAAAATGGCTATTTTCACATCTGACTTGCTTCGCGTGCAACTGACTTTTATAACTTAATGATAAAACGAGAATGATAAGTAGATCGAACCAAGTTGTCCCAGCAAACACAAAAAACGTTAAAACGTTTTAAACATTTGGGTTTTGATTTAAGTAAATTAAATGTCGGGTTATATAAAGGTTATGAAAACGTTTTAATACGTTTTGTATAAAACACACTACAATAATATTTCTAAATTATTGTTTTCAAAGTGTTATTGTAAAAAATATGTTTTGCAAATATTTTTGCCAAATATTTTGTCAACACTAAAATAACATTATGTTAGAATGTTTGCAGTATAGCGTTTTTGAATGTTTTGAAAACGTTTTATACCCTTTATAACCCTTTAAATAACCTGACATTTAAACGCTTGCAACCTTTTCTAACCTTTGCGAATGATGTCGAAAATGTTTTGTGTTTACTGGGTACATACCCAAAATGAGATGATATTTGAGTAATATTAATATCATTCTAAACATGATAAATAACGAGATCCACTAATATTTAAGTTAATAATTAAAGGCCTATTCAGTGATAGCCTGCAAAAAATTAACATTGTTTATTAATTGCATAGGAGTGAAGAATAAGTCATTAAAGTTGTCATAGGTAGGCCTACAAGTATTTTTGCTATGCAAAACAACGAGAAAAAAAACGGCAGCCGATTGACAAAGTTCAAATTCAATTCAATTTGAAATTACAGATTTATGTAAAATATCTCATTTTGTTTGTTGGCGCATGGCTTAACCACTTTTGGTTTTCGATTTATAAAGAACTTTTGAATCAAGAGGGTTAATAAAACCGAAGAAAATCACCCCACTGTCATGTTGCAGGTGTTTGCGATATCACCTGCATACGCGAACAATTTAGCGCGTATGAGCTGCGACAAGTTTTTGCGAGTGACGCGCTATGATATCGGACTGGTATTTTGAACCCAAAAATATGCCATTTCTGCTCAAATTGCGAAAAAAGTAACTCCGTGACCCCTATTTTTTATTAGCTTTAATGAAATATCCTATCAGTGCGCATATTATATCAAAAAATAAGCACAATTGTTCGAGTAGATTTTTTGTTATAATCGAAAACATGTCTAAAATTGCCATTTTCCCATAGACGCCTGTACTAATTTTTCCCAAAAACAGCATTTTTAAAATGGTTATTTCTCTAAAACTAACTCCGTGACCCCTCTTTTTTATTTTAGATATTCGAAGTATATCGATGATATTTAATTGGTACGAAGTTTAAGAAAAATCGTTCGGCGGGATCTTGTATGGAATATACCCCTTAACAGTCCCAAACACCGTTATTTAACAGTCCCAAAAACGCCTACCGTTATTTAACAGTCCCAAACACGTTATTTAACAGTCTCAAAAACACCTACCGTTATTTAACAGTCCCAAATACCGTTATTTAACAGTCTCAAAAACACCTACCAATATTTAACAGTCCCAAATACCGTTATTTAACAGTCTCAAAAACACCTACCGTTATTTAACAGTCCCAAATACCGTTATTTAACAGTCCCAAAGACCGTTTTCTTACTGCTTTGTTTTTTTAACAAGGTTTTACTGTAAATTAACAGTAACCCTGTGGTTATTGTATTTTATTGCCAACTGTTATTTAACGGTTCGGGACGGGTTTTTTTCTTACAGTTTTATTAGCCGCCTGTAAAAATACCGTTGTTCAGTAGTTTTATTTTTCACAGTTTTACTGTAAATTAACAATCGTGATTTAACAGCGAGTCGTATTGTGAATCCCAGCTGCCAGCGATAAACGCTGTTTTTTTACGGTTTTATTATCCGCCTGTAAAAATACAGTTTTTCAGTAGTTTTATTTTTCACAGGGTTTTACTGTAAATTAACAGTTATTCGGTATTTTTGTATGTTTACACCCCATCGTGATTTAACAGCGGGACATATTTTGAATCCCAGCTGCCAGCGATAAACGCTGTTTTTTTACATTTTTTATTTTAACAGTGCAGGTGAATATTTTTGATAACATACATAGTTGCTACTTTGTTTGAAAATGGCAAAATTACCAAGTATTCTTACAATATTTTGAAAGCAAAGTACAGCCCTGTAAACATTGAACTATTTTGGATTGATGCCTTGAATCTTGATGATGATATTGAGTGGAGTAAAATTCATGATAACAACTTTACTTGCAGTATTGAAACTCAGATGAGAGCATTTTACTTTAAGGTTTTTCATAGAGCTGTTTGTACTAATAAATTTCTTCATAAGATTGGTAGAACCGATTCTCCATTTTGTTGTTTTTGTAAAAAAAATGATGAGACCCTGGTGCATTTGTTTTGTGAATGTGAAAAAATTACTTGTTTGTGGGATGGTTTGAGTGCCTGGATCGAAAGTAAATCCGGTGAGTGTTTTGGATTCTCAAATTTTCAGAAAATGTTTGGTTTGGATGTTGAAGATTCTGCACACAAAAATGCCATCAACTTTCTTGTTTTATGTTTGAAATATTATATTCATAGATGCAAATTTCAGGATGTCAACCCTAGTTTTCAAGCTTACAAGAACATGGTGAAAGTTAAATTTGGTACAGAATATAAAATTGCAGAAAGCAAGGGAAAACTGGGTAATCATTTTAAGAAATTTTCCTTTGATCTTGGTTTTTAATGGGATGTAATTTTCAAAGATCATTGTGTGTTATTTTCATTTGCACTGTGATATGGGAAAGTTATGCGTGTTTTGTTTTGTCACTTGTCTGCATGTAGGCTATGTGTGTTTGGGGATGGGTGGGTGGGTGTGTTGATTGTTGAGGGGGTGTTTGGGTGGGATTTTTGTTTTGTGTATAAAATCCCTGGTCTAGTTTGTTGATGTACATGTAACCAACATAATTTGTTTGTTCATATTATACAAGTACATGTTGTATAGTGCTGATTCTGCCCACCCATGGCAGGGGGACCCAACAGTTGCCTTTGTGCTGGGCTACCACTTCTTATTTTGCTTGCCTTTTTCATCACTCTTGGATTGGTAGTGCGCAGCATTTGCTCTTTCTTTTTAACAGAGGTATTGGTTGGGTCCTGTTGTCGTGGTGGGGCGGTATTATTTAAATCTCATACATACTCTGATCTTTGTATCTATATTGGTTACAGTTATTAAGATGGGGTCTGGTGGACCATGTCTGTATGTTTTTTTTCCTTTCCACCAGGCCCAAGTACAGGTGAATAAAAATGGGAAAAAAAAAAAAAAAAAAAAAAAAGTAGGCTTCTTATTAGAAGCATTTTGTTTGTGTTGTAGTCATATCGCATGGATTACGAGCACCCGAGTTTTGGTTTGTTTGGAAATATTGCAATAAAATAAGCGTTTCTTTCAAATATGAGACGCAAAAAACAACAACAAAACAGCAAACAAATCTAAAGTCTGCACAAAAAGAAACTCAGCTGTTATAAATACGCCTATAGCTTCAGAACTAAATTGTTTCCACAATATTTTTACATAGAAAGAAGGACGATTTATTTACGCGCATTTTGATACCCCATTTTTCAAATGTCGCTCAATATTAACAACACAGTAGTGCTTTTAAAGAAAAATACCCGAATTTAAAAGTTGCAGTTTACAGCGATCAATGGTTTTTACGCAAGCATTGTGGCACGTCATGACGTAACACCCTCCATTTATCTTTGCGCTGACTTCAAATCAATACAAATAGCTGCAACTTTTACATTCGGGTAATTTTCTTTGAAAACACTGGTGTGATGTTAATATTGAACGATATTGGACAAATGGGGTATCAAAATGCGCGTAAATAAATTGCCCTTCTTTCTATGTTGAAATATTGTGGAAACAATTATTAGTTCTGAAGCTATAGGCGTATTTATAACAGCTGAGTTACTTTTTGTGCAGACTTTAGTACAAACAGAACTGGAAACAGTCATAAAGTTATAGCAAACTGTCCATGACACTAAATTAATGTAAAATCAGAGTGACACCGTTATCGCGGAAAAAAAGAAGAAGAATACAATTAAAGAAAAACCCAGGGGTCTACTCCTAAGGGGCTGTGCAATAATTATGAGCCCTGGGGAGGGTAAAATTGGGGGGGGCAAGAAATTTTGGCGATCCGAAAGGGGGGAGCCATTTTTGGCAAGCCGAGAGGGGGCAAGCGATTTTTGGCATACATTCATGGGGCGCCATTTTAATAAAACGCTCTAAAAAGGCGTAGGAAAACAGTACGGAAACGCTAATTAATATGCAAATTTTCCTGCTCGCTGCGCTCGCACCATACATCTAGACCATTTAAAGTTTGCAAATTGGGATCCTAAAAATTTGGCATGTTCAAGGGGGGGGGGGGCAAAGAATTTTTGGCAGGCCGAGAGGGGGGGGGGCAAGCGATTTCTGGCGGGCCGAGGGGGAGGGGCAAACGATTTTTGGCGAGCCGCTTGGAAATTTTACCCCCCCCCGGGGGCTCATAATTATTGCACAGCCCCTAAGGGCCGGTTTCTCGAAGCATGGCTAGTGGCCAGGCTTTCTATAAGGCCGTGTAAAATTAATATTTTAGTTCTCGTCCCTCCCTTCTTAATTTCTGGGATTTGTCAGATTTTTTTGATTTTTTAGTTTTTTCAATTTTTTAGACTTTGGAATGATTTATGAAATCTTCATACATATAAATAAGTTTATTAGAGAACAAGCATCACTTCCAAGTCTTTTTGTGGTACTCTAGGGGTTTATCCTCAGAATCTCACATTTGAAAAAAAAAAAAAAAGGGCCTCATCGTTTCCTCGAGCAATGTTGGAGAAGAACGAAAACTACTCAAAATGCTAATTTTACATTGGAAAAAAAAAAAAAAAAAAAAAAAAAAACTCCCTCCCTCATCAATTCATGAAAATCCTCTGGACGAGAACCAAAACATTAATTTTATACGGCCTTAAACCACCAGGCATTTAGTTCTGTATACAAGTGCTTACAATTTCACATCACCTAGAAAGATGAATAAAATGGATCAACATTGGTATAGGCCTACTAGGGCTAGTCTACTGGCTTAGGAAACCTGACCCCCGGGGCCTGACCACTAGCCAAATTTCAAGAAATCGGACCTTAAAATGCTAAAAAGAGCCACTTGAAGTCTGCAAACAGCTCGGTTCACAAGTTGCGGTGCATGTACTGCAGTGGTCAATTTGGTTCAATGAATAGAATATGATTGAAGCTATCTTCCAGGGTCTATGGTTAATTTTCAACAAATCACCAAATTTAAATTATAGCTAGGGCAAAAGGCTAAGCAAAGTAGCCTATTCATGCGCGACGATCTGAAAAACGATATGCGCGAGTTTTTTTTCTGCATGGTGATCGTTTTAGCAGACTTTAGTTTGTTTCTGCATTTCGTAATTATTTATAGCTGCTGTAGCAGAAGCCAAGTTGTAGGCCTATCACCATCGCAACCGTTGGCAACCGTTTTAATTTCCAGAACGCATTAATAGCTGTGTGGTTGTGGAAATGGGTGGAAACAGGGATTGAATTGAAATCACCCCGGATAAAAATAGTAGTAGCACCACAAATACATGTACTGTATTAGGCCAAATAAAAAATAAAACATGTTTCACGTCCCCTCCCGCTTCCTTTTTTGAGGTTTCTTCAATTTTATTTTTATTTTTTGAAATTCAGTTATAACTTTTCAAAAATATGTCTAGGAAGTAGAGGTGCTTTCTATAGCCTTGCTAATATACAAGAAACACTTTTATAAGGTTTTGTGATAGTTAGAGGGGCCTATCTCTCAGAACAACAAATAAAAAGTGGCCTCCTCCTCTTTCCAGGCATTATTGTATACGCTAAAATAGCTCTAATTATGGGTATTTACACCGATTTTGCGATAAAAATAAAAAATAAAAAGCCCCCTCTTCCTCCTTTTTTTCAAAAACCCGGACGTGAAACATGTTTTTTATTTTATTTGGCCTTATAGCCCTACTAGAGTTTCACCCAGCTTGGCGCGTCATGCATCGTATAATATTACATGCAACGTGAACTTGACTTTGCTATTTAATAATGACGTCACTAAAGCCTACTTGGATATGACAACCATAGCAGAAGCTATATGTTTTCTGCTCAATGAAGGCGCTTGAAATGCACATGTGAAAGATGGAATGGGTGACTGACGGCGTGTACGTGGCATGGTATGGTCATCATTCTCGTCATCATCATACAGTATATTAATTCACAAGAACAGCGGCTATACAGCCAGCCTACCAAAAGCGTCCATCAAATAATGCTATCTACATGCTGTACGTGACAGGTATTGGAGAACTTATCAGTGAAAGTTTTGGTATTAAAGTTATCTTTTAGCTTTTTTACTAGGCCTACTCTATGTTGCATTTTGAAATGTTCACTATTGGCTACTGTTTGTATAGTTTGTCTTATTAGCCTAATTCAGTATCGAAGTGTTTAGTCAGTGTTAAATTACGTGAATATCCGATTCAATATCACCTTGTAAACTGGATCACGCTTTTGTAGTCTCGAACCACGACCGAAACTATCACAACACAAACCAAATGAGCACTATCTAGGCTACATGGCAACATCAGCGTGATCCAGTTATAAGCATTACGTAATCACTTCGAAACTGAATTATTCGCTATCAGCGTCATTGTGTGACGTAACAATACATCGTTGCCAGGTCAACAACTGGTTCACGCTATGAGATAATATCTGTGTTCGGAACCATGATCAAAATGATCACAACAAAAAGTCTATGGGAGGCTAGATTGCCAAGCGTGAATCAGTAACGGTATCATATTTAATTCACTACGACGGTGAATGAATATTTAGGAAATGGTTGTTAAATTTGTTGGCACGGTTGTTGAATTGTTGTTGCTCGAGAGTCGAGACATTTGCTTTCCATAATTTGACGTGCACAAGGCTCTAGGGGATTTGCATTCCCTTGCATGCGATATACAGGGTGTATCACACAAAAAAATGTTATATTAAATTTTAGATATTTTTTCCAACTGGAAGGAAAAGTGAGTTCGATTTTTTATTGGCGGTAGGCCTATTCGCCGTATAAGTGATGATGTAACAGGGTTAACAACAATAGCAATTAGGTTAAGAAGACCTGGAATATATGCATATCATGTTGATCACTCGCACCTATATAAGATTAGTAGGCCTATCTTTGAAAAGAGCGGTATTGTATTCAATCTACGATCGCAGACATACACAGGTGATGAGTGCAACCTACTTGTAGTGCAGAGCGATATGTTAAACAATTGTTTTAACCTATTGTTATTGCAGTAAATCTTGTTACATCATCACTTCTACGGCGAATATATAGTGTGATGTCGGCTGTGTAATATATAGGGGCCGTTTATATATTAAAGCCAGGGCGTGTTTGGGAGTTCAAAAACCCCAACAACAACCATGGTTCAATAAAAAAGAATAGATTTCCCCCTATAGACCCACAAGATTGTATTTTGGATTTTAAACTCAAAACTCCAATTACGTAAATATTGAACGGACCATTATTAAGAGTTTTTGTTCTAAAGTTCTATAATATTCTTTGTCTTTTAATTAAGGTACCAGTTAAAGAGAGGAAAACAATGTCGTCATGGTTACGAATTTTCCTAAGAAATTCCTGTCATTGGTTGGTGTCAGCATTATCCTTTACGGAATATGGTGGTACGTTTACCTCGACAGTTCAACGGCTTTTGTATTAAACCGACCAAGTATCCTACATGTACCCGTATCGGTCGCTACAACTTTACAATCGATGTTAAATACAACAACTAAGAGAACCACAGCAAGGTACATGTATTAATAATTTGGTAAAAAATGAATGAATGAATGAATGAATGAATGAATGAATGAATGAATGAATTTACTGACTAAAATCACGGTAGAAGTGACGTAATGAATCGGATTAATCAAGTTGTTGTGTTTTCGAGATATTGAAAGATATTTAACATGTTTAAGGGCTGGGGTATGAACGTTTGGACAGTATTTATTGTGGGACATTAGAGCACATCAAACATATCGAATTGCATTCTGAATACGAAGAATGTCATTCTAATATCAAATAATTTTGATTTTTGAAATTCGCAATTTAATACACATTTTATGGCAAATCATTAAAATTGATATTTTGATATTTAACAGTACTTGTACTTGACAAATCTGATGATTTATATTAAAGTGTATGTAGGTGGGATGAAAAGCCGACGATCAATTGAAAATTTTGACCTTTCGTATTGAAGATATGGATTTTTTCCCCAAAACACCAAAAAAATTAGGTCTTTTGGGAAAAAATCCATATCTTCAATATGAAAGGTTAAAATTTTCAATTGACTGTCGGCTTTTCCTCCCTGCTACATACACTTTAAGAATATGTCATTAGATTTATATAATTTACTTCGAGGACTGTTATATATCAAAATTTGAAAAATATCAAATTTTTATAATTTGTCATAAAATTTGTATTATATTGTGATTTTCAAAAATGAAAAATATTTGATATCAGAAAGACATGCTTCGTATTCAGAATGCAATTCGATAGGTCTGAGGTGCTCTCATGTCCCACAAAAAATACTGTCGAAACGCAATAAACGCTCATTTTAGATCCCTTAAAGAGAAAAGACACCCGAAAAGACCCAAAATATGAACATTGACCTTATGACCCGGGTCTTATCATTAGTGTCACCACTTGTGGAGAATCAGAATATGTTTTTATTATAGGCTATTCTTTACTTTTTTTCTCTGTCATTTGACACCACTCCGGGGTTCATACCTTCTTGGCATTGCGATTTTCGAGATTATATGAAAAGGACCCAAAATATTGCATGACCCGGGTCTTATGAGGAGTGTCACCTCCGGTGGGAAATTCCTTTCGCGGATTGGGCTATTCCAGAAAATAGATACACCCCTAGAGGAGTTTGAATTGACTTCTTGTCCTGTCGTAATTTATTGAAATCCAGATTTTAAAGTGTCCAAAGGCAAACAAATCCAGCAGAAAATAGTTATATCTTCAATTTGAGAGCGCATTTGGGACAATTCCATGATTTTCTATTCATTTTATATTGCATTTCCAAGCATTTGCCAGTGCCATTGGCAACTGAAATTCCGGGCGTTTTAGAAAGCAAACTTGGAAATCAAACATTTCTTTTGTTTAAAGTTACTCTTCTATAGGGTGTGTACTTATTTTCTGGAATAGCCCATTTATTAATACAACAATGTTTTTGCGACGCGGTTAAAATGGAGCGACTGAATAATTGCGATATCCATTGAGTAAGTTGGACTGATATTACAGCAGCCTAATAAATTATTTGGCTTTTGTATTGCTCTAACATGTCTAGCATTATTAATACTAGCGGTCACCCGTCTTTCGCGGTCAGGGTCTTTCGCGGTTGGTAAATTTTGTAAATTTTGTGTACATGTAAATGTTTTATTTAATGTGATTAATGGTATGAGAGGAGATGATCATTTAGAACTTAGAAGTATAATATTTAGTATCTTTTCCATTTCGCGGTCGGGTATGAAAGGAGATGATCATTTAGAACTTAAAAGTATAATATTTAGTATCTTTTCCATTTCGCGGTCAGGGTCTTTCGCGGTTGGTAAATTTTGTACATTTTGTGTACATGTAAATGTTTTATTTAATGTGATTAATGGTATGAGAGGAGATGATCATTTAGAACTTAGAAGTATAATATTTAGTATCTTTTCCATATAAATCAATGGCTTGAAATTGCAATTAGATCATGTCTTGCCCCTGTGGGATGCTGGTCGCTCTGATATTTAATATTTTTATGCATTTGTTTCTACAGTACTTTTTAGCCCATTTTGGACAAATTTGTTGTACCTTTTAGCTCATTTTTTATCATTTTCATCTAAGTTTGTCCCCCACCTTGAAATGTACCTTGCTGCCCCCGCCTCCTGCAAAAGTCCTGGCTACATCACTGAGCAGATGAACACAATTTTATTCACATCCCTCTTGGCCCCCTGTGGCCTGCTGGCTGATCTGATATTTTAGATTTCTATGCATTTGTTGTACTTTTTATTTGTTTAGCCCATTTTGGATAAATTTGTCGTACTCTTTAGCCCATTTATGACAATCTCCCCCCCTGAAATTTGCCTGGCCCCCCTCTCTCTCTCTCTCTCTCTGAAAAAGTCTTGGCTACACCACTGTGCAGCATGCAGCTGAAACAATTTTATTCACATTTCCTTACACTCTATTTCATATAAAGTTATAATCATATACCTGATCATACATTATGCTGATAACATTAAACATAGCACTACCACCCCGACTACCACAAAGCAGAGTAGGCCTATTCATGGTGTGGTTGGGCAACCCTGATTAATTTGTCCTTCAAAAGTTTCACTTTAACTATAGGTTCTCCATAAAAACACAGAATACATGCTAATGTTGATCAATTAGTTGAATAAACAATGATGTTAATTGAGTTTCTACTGTGTCATGTAATAGTTGCTTCTACTGTGTCATGTAATAGTTGCTTCTACTGTGTCATGTAATAGTTGCTTCTACTGTGTCATGTAATAGTTGCTTCTACTGTGTCATGTAATAGTTGCTTCTACTGTGTCATGTAATAGTTGCTTCTACTGTGTCATGTAATAGTTGCTTCTACTGTGTCATGTAATAGTTGCTTCTACTGTGTCATGTAATAGTTGCTTCTACTGTGTCATGTAATAGTTGCTTCTACTGTGTCATGTAATAGTTGCTTCTACTGTGTCATGTAATAGTTGCTTCTACTGTGTCATGTAATAGTTGCTTCTACTGTGTCATGTAATAGTTGCTTCTACTGTGTCATGTAATAGTTGCTTCTACTGTGTCATGTAATAGTTGCTTCTACTGTGTCATGTAATAGTTGCTTCTACTGTGTCATGTAATAGTTGCTTCTACTGTGTCATGTAATAGTTGCTTCTACTGTGTCATGTAATAGTTGCTTCTACTGTGTCATGTAATAGTTGCTTCTACTGTGTCATGTAATAGTTGCTTCTACTGTGTCATGTAATAGTTGAGACTACAGGCATAATATCCTCATACCGGTTACAGGATAGCCTAATTCAGGCTATGTCAACATGCAGGTGCGCTGCCACTGCCTTTGCCCTGCCTTTGAAACTAATTAACATAATTTGACACCCTTAAGGTTATTAATTATTTTAAACTGTTGTGATTTGGTAGTTCACAGCATCTTACGAATGGTAGTGAGCTTTGGCAAAAACTGCATTGCTCAATTCATAGCGAGTGTGTAGAAGAATTAAAATATCACAGATATACTTTTATAGGTGCTGCGGTTCTTGAGTTATGTTGTAAAGAGGGCTGAAACAACAACACTTTTGTAAAACGTACATAACTCATTAACAACAATAAATTAAGCAAGTTTGCAAAGTATACGATTTGTAGAATGAACTTTTGCAAAACATCAAGGTGTTATTTTTCAATAATATATTGATCTAGATAATGAAAATCGATTTTAGGTTGCTTCGACCAACAATACCTCATCTACCCTTAACGTAAACAAAAACAAAATTGGACGTTTTATTGGGGTGCGGACAACTTTACTCTACGCAACGCAAAAAATCCGTTTTCCGAAATAATGTAAAACGTAGAAGTTTTTAGCCTTACCAATTCGCCAAACTCAGTAATTTATTATAGATATTATAGATGAGTGATCTCAGATACCAAGATGATTGGACATGTTGGATGTGGATGTTATAGGTTATTAATTTGTGCTAATACTTTAATTTTAATTAAAGTATTAGCACAAATAAGCAGTGCAAGCTGGTGTGTATTACATTGTAAGAGTGCAATTTGCAAACGCATCACCAGCCTCGGAGTTTTATTGCGAAAAAGTATGAATTTCCTATAATTTATGAAAGATTAATCAGTCATTTTATTTAATTAATTTAATTGGGCTTATTAAGATTTAAAAAATGAGGTAAAAAAAGCAGTACAAGCTGGTGTATGATTACAATGTAAGAATGCGATTTGCAAATGGGTATACCCAAGCAAAACATGAAAAATGCTCAGAACTTCAAAACTACAATTACTACAATAGTAAATTTGGTATCAAATTAAAGAGGTTAAGGGGGTACTACACCCCTGGCCAATTTTGTGCCTATTTTTGCATTTTTCTCAATAATTATAGCACATTGGTGACAAGTAAGATATGTATATTATAGGGGCAAGGACTACAACTACTGTACTGAAAATTCAGCCACTCAAAGCAAGTAGTTATTGATTTATTGATCATATAATATTAGTTTTCCCTCATTTTTGACTGTAACTCCACAACTGTTGTCTGTGCTGAAATAATATTTCCAGTGCAGTATAGTTGTAGTCCTTGCCACTATAATATACATATCTTACTTGTCCCCAATGCGCTATAATTTTTGAGAAAAATGCAAAAATAGGCACAAAATTGGGCAGTGTAGTACCCCCTTAAAGCCTTAATGTACGATTTTTTTAAATTTTTAGATTTTTCTTTTTTTCTTCTAAAATGATAATATGCAATCATTATGAAAGTTCCCAATACATTTGGACGCGAAAAACATTGGGAATTTGCAAAGAAACAACATCATAAACTTCACCTCTATCACTCGAAACATCTCGCACTATTTGGATTAGGACAGCGAGTGCGGCCTCAGAGTTAGTCTCCTACGCGAATCAGTTTGGTTACGCTCCTCCACATGTGGAGTGAGCGTAACCAAGCTAGTTTTGTACGAGACTACGGTTTGCGATCGTGGTTGACATAAAGTCATAATTCTAAAAATTATGACTTTATGTCGGACCAACAGAAAATCGTCCTGTTTTACTACAAATAGGACGAATTTGACAGTTTGCTCATTGATTTAAGTTAGAACATGTGTAAGTATTACAAATATGCCAAAAAATCGGTTTTGAAAACAATAAAGGTAAATTCTGAAAAAAGATCGTACAATATGACTTTAACGTGCTCTTTAAATCATGTTCTCTAATGGTTAAGTTGGTGCATGTTTACTTTGAATTTGCTTAGAAAAACCTGTTTTTGGCCAAATTTGTTACTTTTTTGAGTACAAAAGACCTACATTTTGGATCTCCTTTGCACATCTTCAGGGTTTTTCCCCTGTATTTAGTTCTAAATTACTCAAGGAATGTTGCAATTTACGTAATTCTATGATTTTTTTCACGTGTTTTTTTAAACGTTTGTTATGTATATATTACTTAATTACCTTTGATCTTTTTGGGCGGACAAACTGTTACAGCACGAGTTACCGTACGGTAGCACGAGTACCATATGTTTTTGCAAGCAAATGTAAAACTTTGAAGGGCAAATCTTTTTTAAGGTATATCAAAATAAACCTTAGTAGGCCTATATAGTTACTTATCATTAGGCTTTAGTGTTGTTGTTGACCCCCATCAAAATAATAGAAACGAGTGATTTTTTAGCATGTCCTCTGCTCGTAATTACCATTTTTCACAGCTGTCCCATATCTTCATTTAGCAATACTATCATTATGATGATCTATAGCCTGGAATAGTGGGTCGTAAAATACAAAAAATAAAAGATTCCACTGATTTTAAGGCTGGTGCATATTATGTAAAAGGATGCCAAATAGTGTAGTATGAGTAAAGTACCAAATGCATCACCAACCTCCGAGTTTCATTACGAAAAATATATGTCCAAAGGTTGCTGAGTAAGTAAGGTAAATACCCAGCAAACACAAAACGTTTTTAAAACGTTTTAAACGGGTTATATTTGGGGGTTTGGGTTTGAAAAGTTTTAAACTGGTTATATTGTGGGATTTGGTTTTGGAAAATCCGTTTTACTAACATCACCGAGCTATCTAAACTAAAGGTCATAAACGTTTTTAAACGTTTTTAAACGTTTTGTATGAAAACACACTATAACACCATTTTTAAAACGTTGTCAAAATGTTATCATAAAAATATTTTGCAAACATATTTTGCCAAATATTTTCTCAACACTTAAATAACATTAGGCCTATGTTAGAATATTTTGCAGTAAGTTTTCAAAAAAAGTTTTTGAATTTTATGAAAACGTTTTATCAAACAAACAAAACGGCTCCCGTTGCGCATTGCAATTTTTTGTATTTACAATAAAAGTTCAGAGTTCAAAACTGTACCAAATGTCCAGGCAAACTGGTCCACAATGCATTGCGAATATGTTGTAAATGCTGAACCAATCTCTTCAATGAAATGTCCCATCCCACAGCAGAAGTGTCTCGACGTTTTTCTAAGAAAATGATATGGATGACATGTCCCGTAGGTCACTATATCGAGGGGGTTATGCAAAAAAAGCATATCTGCAATAGCTGCCCTATAGGCATTTGATAATTTCTGCATTCTATATTGTACACCCGGATTGTACACATCTTAATTATATACGGTATGACATCTGGCAGCTATTGCAGGTAAGGTGGGGGGGGGTCTTGAAATGCAATACAAGATTATTATGTAGGCCGTGACGTCAAAGTTCCTTAGTACACGTATACGTCATGTTTGTGTGTCCGGTCAACCAGGCCATGGTTAATGCAGTAAAATGTGTTAAAATCATTAAGCAGTTATATATCTGTCAGAAACCCAAGCCTCAAACGTACAATGATTAAAGCAAGACTGACATGACATTACAAATTGTTTTCAAAGCAGAAACATTATTTCGAAAGTGAGTGGGGGGCTCGGGTCACGATTCCCCGATAACTGCTGAAAATCGCTTCGCTCGCCTTGATTAGAATAAAATTGCTGGTGACCCGATTTTTTTTCGCCAAGACGCTCAAGAAGGGGTACCGGGGTATATGTGTGTGTCGGCAGGGGTGGGGGGTGGGGGCGTTTACATACGTTGTCAGTCCATGGAAAATACATGGTCCTGACCTATGCGAAATTGCTCAAGTCATGCTATAGTTAAAGCATACTGGTCCATATCTAAATGCTTCAACATGTTTACTTGCAACACTTTTATATACTTCTAAGTTCTAACACATTTAAGGTTTGGGAGGCAAACACTAAATTAAACACCATAAACACCCCTAAACACTAAATAATGATAACAACAAGTATTTAGGTAGCTATAGTGCTTTTAAGAACGAAACACACTATTTGTGTCTAAAGTTATACACTATAACCATAATAACTTCTCTTCTCTGTTTAGACAAACAGTGTGTTTATTCTTCAAAGCAGGCATATGTAGATGGGTATATTATGTTATATGTGTGTGTTAATGATAAACACATCAAAGTATTTAAGTGTCACCCCACCTAATTAACATACACAGTTGGCCAAGGTCAAAATTTTTTTATCGTGTTGGTCCAAAGGGCTTTGGATGTAGATTGTAAAAATCCACTTTGCTCGCTCATATGTTACCCGTTGCCATGGTAACGACCCGGAATGTATTTTAGGCGATTTTAGCTCATTTCAGGCTGAAAATGCTGAAATTTGCCTAATAAAGAACGGGCCATAGCTCCAATATTCGAGAAGATAGAAAAAGTTTGATTAGATCCTTACAATAGACCATCTTTCTACTTTCCAACAAAAATTTTAATTATTCATGTGGTGTTCGTTTATATCTTTTGTTGACCTGGCAACACTTATAGTTTTGCCCTTTTGAAAAAGTGACAATTTTGACCTATTTTTGAGGTGCAAAAAAACTATTGGCCATGACTCCCAGAATATTGTAATTGTGGTTAAGAACAAAGCAGACCATGCCCCATTCAAAATTGATATAAATGGCTTGGGGGATTATATCAGTAAAGCAGAGTGTTGCCAGAAAATAACACATTTGTTGAAAAGAGCTCAATTTGACTTAGAGTGTTTTTCCCCTGTATTTAGGTAATACTAAACATATTTTATATGTTTGTCTATCATGTTATCTCACAATTGAATGTTTTTGATCTAGATATCAAATATTAAATATTAAACAAATTCTATTTCTATTTTGATATTTAAAGTGTTGCCAGTATTCAAAAATGGCATTTTAAGGTATTTTAGTCAAATGACTAGAAATTGGCACATATCTAAAGCCTAAAACCAAACGATAAAAGTATAATCACTTGGACTATACTTCTGAATATTGATGTAGCAGGCCTTACATCATTCAGCAATAATCTCCGGGGATTTTAACTGCAGTGTTGCCATAAAGTAAGCAAATTTAGTACTTTCTTTTTACAGACTACATTGTTATGCACTGATTTTGGGGAATTTGAGAATTCAATTCTAAACAAAGTGTATTATGTTATGATGTACTATATACACCTGTGTTAACAGGAAAAAAGACACACTTCTGCATTGTAAACATTACAAACTGATGATAACATGAATTTTCGGCCTTATTTCTCCTAGCAAGAGTTATCTAAGAAATTATTACACCCTGCCCAATTTTGTGCCTATTTTTTACTTTTTCTCAAAAATTAGAGCGCATTGGTGACAAGTAAGGTATGTATATTATATGGGCAATGACTACAACTACTGCACTGGAAATTTTATTTCAGCACACAAACCAGTTGTGGAGTTACAGTCAAAAATGAGGGAAAACCAATATTTAATCAATACATCAATAACTACTTGCATTGAGTTGCTGAATTTTCAGTGCAGTAGTTGTAGTCCTTGCCCCTATAATATACCTATCTTACTTGTCCCCAATGCGCTATCATTTTTGAGAAAAATGCAAAAATAGGCACAAAATTGGCCAGGGTGTAGTACCCCCTTAACATGCTCATGATCAGGGTGAATTTTGATGGAAAACACCCAGGAAAACATGCTCCTTGCTTCTTTTCTTTTTTTCTTTTCTTTTTTTTTTTTTTTTTTTGCTCTCCCACTTTTCTTTAATTTTTTCTTTAGGGGGGGGGCACTCTTTTCCCTGTCCCCACCCCCCTAGCTACGCTACTGCAAACAGAACAAAATGTTGACCCTGTTTTTTAGTCGGTGCATAACCACATAGTTTTATTTTTGATGCCTCTATTGAACAAAGAATTGTCCAAAGGTGAAAAGCATCAAAAGTTGCCCAAGCGGGGAATTTGATAACACTGCCGACTGTAAAATGAGTTTTGCATCGTTCGGCTTTATATGCTGTATTTTATTGATCCTCTATATATTTATGTGCACGAATGGAAATACCCATCCGATCGTCTACCCAGGGTATTACGCTGGGTAGACTCTATATTACTTTGTAAAAATCTGGATATATATCCGTGTGCTGTTACTAACCATGCTAACCATGGAGCTATTATAAGATGGAGAGGAAATAGATTACGTAACGCATTGAAACCTTGTGCCGATTTGAAATCTGACAAGCTATTCATCGAAAGGTACCTTTTGTTTGGGACAAAGGGCTTCCACCATTAAATCGGTAAGCTGACCCGACAGCGTATTAACGCTTTACCTAGCAGGCTACTGTCAATAAGTGATCAAATGCAAGTCGCGTGAAAGCGCTTAATGGAATGAAAAGTACCTATTGTTATACATTGAGTAGCCGTAAGCACAAAAGGCACACATTAGCCGCTAATGCATAGTTCGTTGTCACCCCACTGACATTAGGTGCTTCATTTAAATAAATTGAATGCGCCTGCTGAATGATTACACATCATGGCTGCCATGTCTATAATGGTATTAAATAGCTACGTCCCGGGAGCTACGTATACATGTAACATATAATACGTATACCGGTATAGGCCTATATAAAAGTTGTTTTACAAATTGAGATTTTATTTTATTTTATTTTAAGAAGGAGAATGTCATAATCAGTGGCGTACTGAAGGGGGGCAGCTCTTCCGTGAGAGGTCTTGGGAGGGATGAGGTTGAAGGAGGGATATGAAGAATGAGAGGGACTGGAGGAAGAGAGAACTTGGAGGAAGAAATAAAGAGAAATAAATAAATAGACGTAAATAAATAGAAAGGCAAGGAAAATGATAGGAATGAGAGGGGACAAAACGTAAGAAGGGATGGAGAAGGGAAGGGAGATAAGAAGAGGGAGTGATACTTTAGCAAGTACAGAAAAAGGAAAAGAAAGGAATGATAAATAAATGTAGGCCTTATAATAATTATTATAGAAACTAAACACAGCCCCCCGCCCACACACACCCCCCCACATAGGCCTAACACTAACAGCACTATAGGCAGCCATTCGATGATGCCAATGCCTTTATGCGTTACGTATTTAAAACGCCCAGTCAGATGTATTTTACACCTGCCAAGCACAAGTCACCCAATTTCGAAAATTGGACGTTGAATGTACACTCTCATGAATATTGATTGGCAACATTTTCCAATATGTCAGCGCTCAAATCGGACACACTAGAACAATAGACCATTCAGTGCGTTGATGCTAACACAGACAGGGTATATGACGTATGACTTCTTGCTAACGTGTAATGTCTATGAACATTCTACATCTTTTGCAGTGTCAACCCACGGTGGCCGTTGAAGACATATTGTCAACTTCAGGTAGTTAGTTTAGTGTGCTGGTCAACCTGGGGTAGTCACGATATACACTTTAATACACATATATTTATGTGAACTTGAAAGATGAACTTAGTTGAAATGCTACATGTTGGGAAATTTCGATATGTGCAATTTAGGCGCTCAATATAATATTATAAATTAATAAGTTGTATGCACCCTAATCAAATGTATATTGCCTTTGTATTATTTATGATCTGATTTGTAAATTCAATGTATTTGTTATGGAAATAACGATATAGGGAAAAAATTCAAGAAATACATCAAAAGTAGATTAAATCAACGTGCGTGCGGAACGACAACAGTTGTTAGAAATGCATTTTTAACGATGCTTTGCATCAAAAGATAATGTGAATGACGACATTAAAACTCATTAATGTTGCTATAAATAAAAAAATTATGAGATCATTTCTAACAAATGTTACTTTTTTACAAGATCTCATGACTTCAAAACAAATTAAATCTGCGTGCTAATTGAGAATAACATGCAACTGTTGTTTAAAATTTACCATAAAATCATGTTTTTAAATGCTGCGAAATATATAGTTCAAAACACTTTTAAATAAAACCCAAATTTGATATAATGAGCTTGATCAATGAAAGTTTTGCGTTGCGCACACTATGGCGGTGGCTTTAATTGGTACCACGTTCATCTATATCATTATCCTATTTTGCTAGCTATTTGAGGGGTCCCTGTGACACACGCATGGGAACAGGGCGTTAGTCCTTCACGCCACTGGTCCAACACTCCGATAGTCCGACATGCCGCTAGTCCGAATCTGAAATGCACTTCACCAGTCCGACACGCAGCTATTCCGAATCGAAAATACACAATGCCAGTCCTACACGCAGCTAGTCGGAAAATGAAAACCACTGCGTTTGTCCGAAACTGAAAACCACTGCGCTAGTCCGAATCTGGGAAACATCCCCTAGTCTGACACTGCGCTAGTCCGAATCTAAAAACACTGCGCTAATCCAAACTGAAAACCAGTGCGCTTGTCCGAATTTGAAAAACATTGTAATAGCAGATAACCAGATTCGGAATAACGCAGTGTTTTTCAACTTCGAACTAGCACAGTGTTATAAAACTTGGGACTAGTGTAGGATCGGACTGCAGAAGTGTTTTCCAGATTTGGACTAGCGCAGTGTATTTCGGATTCGGACTAGCGGCGTGTCGGACTAAAAAGTGTTTGCAGATTCGGACTAGCGGCGTATCGGACTGTTGCAGTGGTTTTCATTTTCGGACTAGCGCATGCTTTTTTCGGACTAGCGCAGTGGTTTTCATTTTCGGAGTGACGCACCCCTAAGTATATGAAATTTGTGTAGTCGGACTAGTGGCGTGTCGTACTAGAAGCGTGTCGGACTAGCGGCGTGTCGGACTGAGCGGTGTAGCCCGTTCAGGTTTTCGGCTAACCTAATGCATTTTTAATACATTGACATAAAATATGTTTTTTTTATATCGGCATTTCGAAAAAAATCCAAATACTTTGCAAACGTTGCTATCCGATCCCTTAAGCCATTTAGTGCAACATTTTTGCAAAACAGTACGTTACAGACATTATCAACACATTGTGATATACTTGATTTTACTGTAGGTAACAATGCGTCAACTATAAATAATTATGTGAAAAGTATAAGATATAATCCATTAAGTGCACATGGCTTAATTGAATGCGACATTACATTTCCTGAGTAAGCTAATGTGATTTTATATTAAAAAGTAATTAGAGAGTTTGCTAAGTGCCGTTCAACAAGTTACGACAAATGTCGACGCATGACGAAACATTTTTTGCGCCGAAGTGGTCCAAAACCTCTAGAATTTTTTCCATAAACAACTGAAGGTAAAGTCAAGTCCATTCATGCGAAAAAAATTCGGACAAAACAACTTTTCCGACAGTGTAACCTAAAGCGCATAACGTAACAAAAAATAAACCCCTCGAACTGTTGTCTTTCTCCGACATTAACCGTATGTTAAGTCATACATACATACATACAGGGTGGGCCATTAAAAAGTTTACACTTTTTTGATGGCTTATTTCTCAAAAGTGCAAACACATATTGAAATAAGTTGAACATATTGGTAAACCTCTATGTCTGGACTGTCATTGCTGAAAAGGGCATTAACATCCATGGTCTAATTACAAAATGGCGGCCATTTGAAGCAAGGGGGTCAAAAACCACTTTGCACACACGTAAATCAAATGGAGCGGATGATCACGCGATATATGGTGGTCGCTGGTTCACACCACAATGGATTAGGAACAAAGGAAGAAAAATAACAGTACGCATGAAAGTTCTGTCAATATTAATCTTGTAAATTAACCATATTTAAATAAATATTTCTTTTTCAAACAGAATATGTAGCCTGCCAGTTGAACAGAATATGTAACAGTAGCTTTAAATAATCTGCGCAGTTAACGTTTGTTTGCAGTCGCATTCTAGATAATGTGCATAATTTTATACCCGAGTCTTCATGATGGTTATTGCACTATAACATAAATCTTATATAGAGATATAACAAGATAAATTTATAAATAGGTGTCAGGAATGTCTCTCCTTCTCTTCGGAAATTATTTCTTCATATAGACACATGTAAACCGTAGCAGTGCTTCAATGGAAACGAGTTATTTGTCTCAAATTGTCATGAAATTAAAAATATTGCACTAGAAAAGTAAGAATACAAGTAAAATCATATTTGACTTTGATAAAAATAGTTCTGTTCTTCATTACTGCTTATCATGGTTCCATAAAGTCACGTATAAAATAAAAGAAAAAAGAAAGAGGAGAAGAAGAAAGAACCTAGTGCAATATGCACGAATACCCATCCGATCGTCTACCCAGGGTAAGGTTACCTTACCCTGGGTAGACTCTATATTACTTTGTAAAAATCTGGATATATATTCGTGTGATGTTACTAACCATGCTAACACAGACAGGGTATATGACGTATGACTTCTTGCCAACGTGTAATGTCTATGAAAATTATACGCCTATGAACATTATACACGATGTACACTTTAATACGCATATATTTATGTGAACTTGAAAGATGAGCATGGTTGAAATGCTACATGTTGGGAAATTTCGATATGTGCAATTTAGGCGCTCAATATAATATTGTCAAAAATGTTATATAGGTATATTACTCAACTTTCTATTACCCGGTATGGATATATATTTACTTTATTCTTCCTTTACCATGTTTATCTTTTTAGTTTCTTTATCTTTCTAACATTCCAAACACCGGCCAAACCCCATCTCTTCTCACTCTTCATTCTGAACTTACACGTGTTTAAAAATGATTAATATGGATTAATAAAACTGTACATATTAAATCATTGTAAATACCAACTTGGACTATATACCGGTATATGTAATGTACCACGGCCATGTCCACGCTACGGACGTTCCGTAAACACTTCGCTGGAACGCTGATACTCATGAACTGGTCATGCTGGTCTGGGGTTTCCCACACAAACACCACCATTCATCATGTTAATGCTTTCAAAGTTGCCCGGTGCGGCATTGCAACCAACGGGCGTATCTCGCTGCATGCATCAATGATGATATTGTATGTTCTTTTAATACTCAGACCCCAGTCCCATCACTCTGAGTACATGAGTGCCGCATACCAGTATTACTGTGGACGCCAATTGATGTTCTAGTTGACATGTTCGTTATTTATTAATGTGCAAACTTGAATGAAGATGTAGGCCTGCGCACACTGTACACATGTCCTTATTCATGTTATTTAACGGGAATTAAATGTATAAGAAGAACAGCTCTAGGGTAGTACATACCTCGTAACTCTATATCAAAGACCCTATCACATTGTCTACCCAGGGTAAGGTTACCCAGGGTAACCTTACCCTGGGTAGACGATCGGATGGGTATTTCCATTCGTGCATATTTAGGTTTATATAATGTGAGTATATTTGGTTGAAATACAGCACAGGCTATATAGAAATTTCCCCTAATAAATTTTAAACACTTATGTATTTCTTTTAAATGAAAAAAAAACGATATTAAGAACGGTAAAAACATTCCAACTTTGAAGAAAAACAAGTTCAAATGAACTCTTTTTAACATCAGGAAAACATATATATTACTATATAGCAAAACACTAATAGTCTGAAAACATCGAAACACCGTAGTGCAAATATATTGAGAAAATGTTGAAGAAAAAAATAAGCAAGAAACTGCAGCCTAAAATTAATGCTAAATAGAACCCTTGAAATATAGGCCTATTGAAAACCTAAATGGCAAAATCATGCAACAAAGAAAAAAAAGGAATTAAAATTGCGAATATCATGAACATTTAGAGAAAATAAGAGTAACATGATTATCAATGTATCATTGCCCTCTATCCGACCTTTGTCCAGCAGATACAGTAGCATAAACAGGACACGTTCAGAGGGGGGGGGGCATATTGGGGGAAGAATCACAACCATTTCCATTAATCAGGGACGTTAATTAATTATAGTAGTCACTTAATACTCCTAATTAGTCGAATGGAAGAAGCTATGCGGTTAATGCATTTCTTCTATGTAGCGTATGTTTGAAATTTTTAAGAATTCCAATAGGCCTACTTGCACCAGGACTAGCTACAATTTATTGTGGATACGATACATGATTTACCGACAAGTGACTCATTTCGGAATGCGATTATGAATTTTGAAGAAAAAAAAAGTTTCCACAGGCTTCGTTGGGATTCGAACCAACGATTCGGAACTTCCTTTGATTACGCGTCTAGCGCTTTACCGCTCGTCCACGGTGGCAGTTGAGTGGAGGAGTGTAATGATAAATGATAAATCCCATAATGCCATCTTTAGCCTTTTGTTTACTAAAAAAAGACGCGTTTTGTAATGATAGATTAGCCGTTTTATGCATAAAGAGCACGAACGTTTGGGAAAGGTTTCAAACAAATAATAAAGACACTGATGTGATGATGAAATTGCGTAAGTCGGGAAATATCTGCGTCGCAATGTTTTGTTGTGGTTTTAGGAATGTGACCTTAAAAATTTACGACTTCATGACATTATCATTCGAAATCAACAAAAGATATTTAAACAGTACATGGCCTCATTCTTTCTTTCTAGAATGTTTTGTACATATATGTGAAATAGCTTCAACAATGGTTCGCTGCATAATGGTAAAAACAGCCTTGACCTAAAAAAGGGCGAGAGGTACCATATTTACCGATTCAGGCTAAATTTAAAATTGATATAAAACGTTTGTTTTTTGAAAAATTACAAAAATTAATTTTTGTCATATAAAGAAATTGTGTCTGCGTGAATTACACTACAGTTTTTTATTCTTAGGGCTCTTTAACTTCTTCAAATAATTTTTTTAATGATAGAGTGAATCCCCTGGCCCTCTATAATTACGCACAAAAGATCGAGTCCCCTTAAAGAAAAGTGCTGCTGAATCTTAAGAACATTAGACCATAAAAATGGAATAAAAATGGTGTACTTTTTAAAATGCAATTCTTACAATTATCCTAGAATATATAAAAGTGTACTTGAACATTGATATGCTTTGTACATGTCAGCATTTGATAAGAAATCATTCTGTTTTCAGACTAGTATATGCAGCACAAGTATATGCAGCATCAAAACTGAGATTTTAGTCAGTAATCTTCGCTTAGGATATTGAGCTACTTCAATGGGATTATATATTATCATATAGTTTCCGAATAAATTATGTTCGCCGTTTTGCACACCCTGTATAATAGTGATTATACAGATAATTAATTAACATAAATGTTGTAGTTTTAGAAAGGGCAAACTGTGTACTTTCTTTTAAAAAACCGAATTTCAGTTACTGGGAAATGATGAGATTGGCATAATACCCCGGGCATAATACCAGTACTATTCAACTTTTTGTGTGAAATTATTTTGTTACTCCCTATATTGCCTATCGATCACCCTGTATATTCAAATGCTAACTAATGTAATGGCCATCTTTGAAGCATAAGCTTTCCAGAAATGTATGGGTTTGCATACTTTTCTTGAACTACATTTGAGATATAACCAAAAGGTGCAAAAGAGGTGATTTCAACCAAATTTCCAAATGTGCACCAATGAGGTACCAAGTAAATTTGACCAAGTACTAAATTGGCTTATTTTATGGCAACACTGCAGTTGCCATAGCTTATTGTTGAATGACGTAAGGCCTGCTAGGCTGCAAAATCAATATCTAGACGTATAGTCCAAGTGATTATACTTTTATCATTTGGTTTAAGACTTTTAAATATGTGCCAATTACAGCTATAGTTATTTGACTAAAATACCTTAAAACGGTCACGTATTTTTGAAGACTGGCAACACTTTAAATATCAAAATAGAAATTGAATTTGTTTGATATTTAATATCTTGATCAAAAACATTCAATTGTGAGATAACATGATGCACAAACATAAAAAAAAAAAAGGTTTAGTATTACCTAAATACAGGGGAAAAACACTCAAATGTGTTATTTTCTGGCAACACCCCGCTTCACTGATATAATCCCCAAGCCATTTATATCAATTTTGAATGGGGCATGGTCTGCTTTGTTCACAACCACAATTACAATATTCTGGGAGTCATGGCCAATAGTTTTTTTGCACCTCAAAAATAGGTCAAAATTGCCACTTTTTCAAAATGGCAAAACTATAAGTGTTGCCAAGTCAAAAAGATACAAACGAACACCTCATGAATAATTTAATTTTTTTGTTGGAAAGTAGAAAGATGGTCCATTGTAAGGATCTAATCAAACTTTTTCTATCTTCTCGAATATTGGAGCTATGCCCCGTTCTTTATTAGGCAAATTTCAGCATTTTCAGCCTGAAATGAGCTAAAATCGCCTTAAATACATTCCGGGTCGTTACCATGGCAACGGGTAACAAATGAGCGAGCAAAGTGGATTTTTACAATCTACACCCAAAGCCCTTTCGACCAACACGATAAAAAATTTTTGACCTTGGCCAACTGTGTATGTTAATTAGGTGGGGTGACACTTAAATATTAAAATATCTAAATACTAGGATGTGTTTTAAAATCATTTAGTGTTTCGGATCGTATCATTTTGATTGTGTGTTTAGGAGCGTTTATAGTGTTTTAATATATGTGTTGATACACTGCAAAAACTACGGATAACACTTAATAAACACTATAACGCGTTTATATATATAAATATTTATATTCTACACGTAAACGTATACATGGTATATAGGCAATGCATACGTTTACTCTAACACGTTTATAGAAGGTTTTATTGATGGATTAGTAACACTTTAACATGTTTATATCGGTGATATAAAGTTATAAACGTGTTGGAGTGTTTATATATATTTTTATCACAAATACCTCTATAACGTGTTATGGTGTTAATCGTATGTAACACCTCCTATATTTTACATGTAAAATATAAAAAAAATATACGCGTTTTGGTGTTTATTAAGTGTTATCAGTTTTTTTGCAGTGTACTCTCCACTTTGCTTCCACATGGTGTTGACTGCAGACGACAAGTTCAGTTTTCATGTTCAAAATTTTCAGAAATTTACATTTCCATGACCATAATTGGAATCAGCATGACAAATGCATTAATATGAGCTAGTATTGGTCCAATGGTTCTTGAGATATTTTTTGCTATTTTGAGAAAATAATCTCAAACCTTTGGGACTTATTGAAGCGTACGGTATACTGTTACAGATCGCAAAATCTGGGTATTGTTTGAACAGGAATAAAAGATAGAGTTGAAAAGTTGAAAACCCTATTGAAGGATGTTTAATTGTCTCTTCCCGTGAATGATGTCAGCAACTGGTTTATGGCCAGCAGTTAGAGATTTTTTTCACATTCTACACGATTCATTGTTTGTTTTGCCTGATATTGTTTCACAATATTTGCACTCATTTCAATCTGATTTCAATGGCAATGTTAGCTTATTTTCAGCTAAGTTTCAATATTGGGGATCCATATCAATATAGTAATAGGCCCTAATTGTTCTTAAAGGAGCATATTAAAATAACAGATGTGGAAAATAGGAGTATAAACTGACCATAGATACCAGTTGTATTCCTACTGTATATGGCTTGGATGGCCTAGGGGAAAGTTAGCCCATATTTGCAAGACTATCCTTGCCTTCAAGGTGAAACAAACCTGTTACCCTCTGGCCATGGGCTGACCTGGTGTCAGATCTTACCCAGGGAAAGATGACATTCCAATATCGGCCTTTAAGGGGTCGGGCATACACCTTTGCACAGTATTTTGTGTGGGGCCGGAGAGCACATCAGACACACCACATTGTATTCTGAATACGAGGAATATCTTTCTGATATCAAATAATTTTGATTTTTTTTTTTAATTTGCGATAAAATACAAATTGAATGGCAAATTATTAAAAATTGATGTTTTTTTATATTTTTTATATTTATTAAACCGTTCTTGCAGTAAACTTTGTCAATCTAATGATATGTACTCAAAGTGTATTATGTAGCTGGTATGAAAAGCCGTCTATCATGGATATTTTGACCTTTTGTATTGAAGATTTACATTTTTCCCAAACAGACCTAAAATATTAAATTTGATATCAAAAGGATATTCCTCGCATTCACGGAGCAATGCATTTTGGTGTCTGATGTGCTCTCAGGTCCCACACAAATACTGTGCAAAGGTGTGTAATCATAGTATCAATACAGTGTATAATACATTATTTTGTTTTCGCTGTTTAAAATTGTATGTTTTTAGCTATTGTAAATCGCGTTGAGTAGTAGTCGTCGTCGTCGTCATCGTCGTCGTTGTCGACGTCTAAATAATACAGTTGACAGGATATATGTTCAAGTTAAACAACTCTCCACCTCTGGAATTGTTCAATTTGTATAAGTTTAATATTATTATATTTGTAAAGCTTTTTTAAACACCCGGTTAATTTATATTCCACAAACAAAATATTACTAGCATTCCAAGTACTTGTCAATGCAATAAAATACGATCTTCATCCATGGCGTTGTCTTTTTAAAGACAGTTCTTGTTCAACCATACAAATATATAGTAAGAATAAAACCACAGATATTGGAACACAATAATGTTTTCCATTATCTGTGATGATGCTAAGATTTAGAAATTGCGTGGTTTTACTGCTATATTTAGAACCCTTGCCATTCGTCTTGTGCGTCTGCTATAACCAATTAAGTTTATCTCAATATCATTTTTAAGGGATCTGGAATGAGCGTTTCGACAGTATTTTATGTGGGACATGAGAGCACATCAGACATATCGAATTGCATTCTGAATACGAAGAATGTCATTCTGACATCAAATAATTTTCATTTTTGAAATTCACGATATAATACAAATTTTATGACAAATTATTAAAATTTGATATATTTCACATATTTGATATACAGGGTGAGTCAAAAAAAGTGCAATATAGCAAAGAATCGATATTTATGCAAGAACCAAGTCAAACTTTCCCATTATTGAAAATTTTTATAAATGCCACACTCAAAAGTCACCTTCTGTGAAAATATGAAGTGAATCGCGACTACCATTTAATTTTTATAAGTCCTTTTGCTGCGATACACAATTTCGTTATTTGTCCACGAGATACCATGTATTTTGAATGAGAGCACACAAATTGCACGGTAAAGGTATTGGCTCTGAAACTGACTTCAACTTAAAAAGGTTGATTTTTGCGTTATTTTTATTTATTTTTTTCTGTTTAAACAAACTTTCTAACATTACTTTAAGTCCTTCATAACTCACTCGACTCCAACTCCAGTTTTTTAATCCCAATATGTCCAACTTACTGGATATTTTGTAATTCACTCCACTTCATTTTATTTTGACATTTGAAAAAACCCGCCTATTGTATGTTTTTGATTGAGAATAAACATCTTTAAAGTAAAGGTAAAATGAAAATGACAATAAATAATGTTTCTTTTCCTTATAAAAGACCAAGGACAATAACACTTTGGGTGCTCCATTTAATTTCAATGCCAATGAGGTTAAGAAAATGGCAGTTGTTCCAAATCTACCTTACACAGAGTGCGCTGACATTCAAATTTTAGATGTCTCTTGGACAAACATTAAAATTGGGTATCGCTATAAAATGTGTCATAAAAAGAAAACGGTAAATGCTGATTCCTTTATTTCTTCACACAAGGTTGCTGATGAATATATCATATATAAAATGTTTTCAAACCTAAAAGATTCAACTTGGTTCTTTAATAAAAATGGATTCTTTTCTCTATTGCACTTTTTTTTGACTCACCCTGTATAACAGTCTTCGAACTAAATTTTATAAATCTAATGGCATATTCTTAAAGTGTTTGCAGCTGGGAGGAAAAGCCGACGATCAATTGAAAATTTTGACCTTTCATATTGAAGATTTTTCCCCCCAAAAGACCTAATTTATTTTTGGTGTTTTGGGAAGAAAAATCCATATCTTCAATACGACAGGTCAAAATTTTCAATTGATCGTCGGCTTTTCAACCCACCTAGTACATACACTTTAAGTATAAATCATCAGATTTATAATGTTTACTTCGAGTACTGTTAAATATCAAAAATATCAATTTTTAATGATTTGCCATAAAATGTGTATTACATTGCGAATTTAAAAAAAAAATCAAAATTATTTGATATCAAGAAGGACATTCTTCATATTCAGAATGCAATTCGATATGCTCTAATGTCCCACAATAAATACTGTCCAAACGTTCATACCCCATCCCTTAAGTGTGTATACCAAAATAGAGTTTGTAAGCAAAATAAATCTTATACATGGCAACAGAGAGCTAGATGAATAGATAAACACAATAGATATGCCTATATAAATAGATAAACACAAAAATAATATAAAAAAGCATTTTAAAAATATTTTATCATGCTATTTTATCTGTTTGAAATTTTATCTACAACAGCATTCCGGCTACAACACCAAACTCTTTCGATGTTTTCCATGAGATGCAAGATTTTATCGCATCGATACCAAGGAGACCTGAAGCCAAAGTGTTTGCTAATATATCAAACATATTATCACATCAGTGGAAACACAACGAAGCAAGGTCCAAATATTTCAAGTAAGTAGTACATACCCAGCAAACACAAAAACGTTTTTAAACATTTTAAATAAGTTGTATTTTGGGTTTTGGTTTAGGTAAAAACGTTTTAATAACATTAAAATGTCCGGTTATATAAAGGTCATGAAATCGTTTTAAAACGTTTTGTATCACACTACAACAATATTTTTAAAATGTTTTCGAAATGTCATTTTTGACCAAATATTTTGTCAACACTTAAATAACATTATGTTAAAATATTTGCACCCAGCAAACACAGAAATGTTCTTAAAATGTTTTTTACAAAACGTTTTAATAACATTTAAATGTCGGGTTATATAAAGGTCGTGAAAACATTTTTAAAACGTTACTGTAAATATTTTGGGCAAACATTTTTTGCAAAATATTTTTTCAACCCCAAAATAACATTCTGTTTAGAATGGTTTGTACCAAGTTTTCAAAAATGTTTTTGGAATGTTATTAAAACGTTTATATACCCTTTATATAACCCGACATTTAAATGTTTTCTGTAAAACATTTGTGTTTGCTGTGCAGTGAATTACCAACAAATGTTTTTTAATGTTATGAAAACGTTTTATACCATTAATGTACCCTTTATATAACCCGACATTTAAACGTTTTCTGACAACCTTTTATAACCTTTTGCGAATGATGTCGAAAACGTTTTGTGTATGCTGGGTAGTGATAATGTAATTATTGTTAAAGATAAAACACATTCGTTTTATATTAAATTACCAAAAAATTAAAGTGGCAATGATTACCAGGTCCAGCAGAGCGCGTGCGTGTTAGGCTTGTATATTTTGATTGTTTTTTCATGTTCTATCTTCTGAAGATAGCATTTAACATACAGCGTAATTATGTTATAACAGCATGATTTATTACTCGGAGTTTCACGCCTAAAACGGCGATCATCAGATAAATAGCTGAAGATAGCATTTATATAGCATGTCATCCCGGTTTTTAATATTTTGAAGCACTGCTAACCAGTGTGGCTGGTAAAATTGACAAGGCTGACAAAAACTATAAATAGTATCAAAGCGCTTCCGCTGTCGTTAGAACAAAGATACTCAATACTATCATGAATACTATGGCAGCTGCTATACAATGCCCAAGGCATGCTCATACTTCTGGGTGGCGCTCAATGGCAATATTATACTCCTAACAGCTCCCTATTTCACCCCTTCTGGAGAGAGACAAGTGAGGCAAAGCGCCTTGCCAAGTGCACTCAAGACGATGGCACCGTCGGAACTCGAACTCGCAACCTTTCGATCGCGAGGTAGAGCCCGTACCATGCCCACCGAAAGTGAGTTTAAACATAGCATTTAACACCTTCATTAATTAATGGGAGGTAGCAGGTAGGGTATTTGTACTATGAGAATTTAATATTTTATACTATAATGTAATAGTTGCCACGCCATGGATATTGTCAAATTATGTTCAATTATATACAGGCTTTAGAACAGTCAGTTTAATCAACATTAACTCATGAAGGATTAACTTGCATTAGGAAGCCCTGTTGTTATGGTAACACGTTTGTTGGTCGTGTAATAAGTTAGGCCTGCATTACTTTTATTTTATCACAAACTGTCATTACCGGGGGGGGGGGGGCATCGAAAAATTTTGGTGGATATGCTCCCCCGGAATTTTGAGGTGGTGGGTCTTTGGGAGCTGACGGCGTACCGATAAAAGGGGGTCTTTTGGACATGTTGGAGCTGCGAACAATTAAAATGTGGACTTTTGGAGCTGCGAACACAGTCGAAATCAAGGGTCTTTCTTGGCTTTCTGATTGAAAATCGCCTGAAAAAACCTTTCAGAGCTGAAATGATCAAAATCGAGGGTCTTTCGGAGCTCTATTTTGATCAAATATAGAGGGTCTTTCGGAGCTGTGAATTCCAAAAAGAGGGGTCTTTCCGGGGGAGCATACCCGTATGGTCATTTGTGTTGAGTGCCCACCCGGGGTCATTACAATAACTGATTCGCAATTATTTAGAAAATGGTAATGTTAAAGGCCGTATTAAATTAATGTTTTGGTTCTCGTCCAGAGGATTTTCATAAATTAATGAGGGAGGGAGGGAGGTTTTTATTCTTTAATGCAAAATTAGCATTGTTAGGCGCGTAGTTTTCGGTCTTTTCCAACCAAAGTATTCTTGTTCCAACAGTGCCCTTTTTCCTTTGAGATTCTGAGAGATGACCAGAAACAAGCACATTCCGTCACACAATCACCCGGCACAATCACTACCCTTTATACTCCACTCCCAACGTGCAATATATTAGATTAACACATACAATAATAATACCTGTTCCTAAAATGCACAAATCTGGATTTTGATGAATTTTAGGGTGTTCTTATTTGGCGTATGACTTGTTGATAATGGGCTTTTTGATATGAACGGTGGTATAAATGTTTAAAAAATGTTGACATTTACACGGCGCTTAGAGTATGTCACATACAATGGCCCAAGGCATGCTAAATACCTTTGGGTGGTGCTCAATGGGCAATATTCCTAACAGCTCCCCATTTCACCCTTGGTGGAGAGAGACAAGTGAGGTAAAGCGCCTTGCCAAGTGCACAACACGATGACACCGCCGCGGCGCGCCGGGGCTCGAACTCGCAACCCTCCGATTGCGAGAGGCCTATCGTGGCCACTGAAAGTGAGTTTAAACATATTCTATAACACCTTTAATTCAGATTTCCACTTTCTCGCGATATTTTGGAGTGAAAAAATACCAGTATTCCATCCGTTAAAGAATTAGGCTATATTAGGTACAAATATTTGCCTGTTCCGGTCCTGTCCAATATTAATCATTATTATGTTTTGTTGAATCCAAGTGCATGTAAAAATATTGGATGTTTTACGCCCAATATTTATGAGTTTTAAAATATTAATATTTTGAAACTCATAGCTCGACCAATAAATATGGGCTCAATCGATCCAATTTTATACCAAAAACAGTTCATTTTGTCACTGATCACTGATAAATTCATTTTCCCGCATAAAAATATCGGTAAAAAATCCAACGGCGGAGATGCCAATATTTATTTTAAGACATAGAAAATCAATGGAAGTAAAGATAACTATTCACTAGTATAGTTGAAGCAGTAAAATAAATAAATAAATGTTTTATAAATCAAATGAATAAATGATTCATGACATTTTAAAATCAGATTCCTTTAATTTAATCTTCTGGGCAAAACATATATACTGCAGATGTTTGATAATAATTTCAATATCCATGTATCTTTTTTAAGCTTATTAAGCTGCCCTTAATGCCTGATTTGATATTTGAGATAAGAAAATATATATTCGATATGCGCATATTCTCCTAAGCATGATAAATGATGTAATCCTGGCTTATATTGGGTTATTCCATTTAATATCTACACTCTCCCTGTGGAAGATTTTGGAAATATCTTCCACAGGGGGAGTATGAATTTCAAATGGAATGAACACATTAGGCAGTTCCATTTAAATTCCATACACCCTCTGAGAAAGATTCAACCTGAATCTTCCAAAGAGTGAGGATGGGTTTTAAATGGAGCTGCCTAATGTGGTCATTCCATACTCCCACCTGGAAGATATTTCCAGAATCTTCCAAGATATTTCCAGAATCTTCCACAGGGGGAGTGTGGATTTAAATGGATTTATTAGCCCATTATACGCCTCGCAGTATTTTGGTTGCTTTTTAAAAATTACGATAGTGTGTAATCATATAGATAGTATTTCCTACTGTTATGGGAGGTAATTCAATAGGATTTACACGTAACCATGGTAACCTTGGTAGTAACAACAAGAAACCATTGTATTTATATCTGCAGTATTTCAAATGTTTAGGTGATTTAGCTTAAAGCTATAATAAACGATTTCCGTCAAATTTAATTTTGTTATTCTTTACTCAAAATGCTGGAATAATTTATTAATTATTAGCAATAACGGACAGGAAGGAGGAGGGTGGGGGATGGGGTCTGTCAATTTTAAGCCGAAATAATGAGGTATTAAAGTGGAAGAAACCCCTTTGGATATTTTGACCGTTGAACGTGGAATTCTACATGTTCTATTATTGGAGTAAAAAATTGTGTTAGCTTTCGTTCGATATAAACATTTTTTTTGATTGCATGGATGAAGGCACGGGAACACTCGGGGGTTTGACAAAAAACAATCACAGATGCCGTATTTTCCACTAGTCACCAGCTGGAAGCTCACACATCTCTTATGATGCTATGCACTCAACCGTGTAGTATAGTGTAAACAAAGACTGTGTAGAGACAATTCACTGCTTGTTTGGAAGCTCTTGGACGAAATTGTGCGCTTAGGTGTATCGAGGTGGAAACTATGCATAGATGCGTTTAGAATCCCTTTGTAGCCAAACCATGTTTGAGAAGTTTTCACCAAAAAATGGTTGAAAATGCTCAAAAAAATTTTGTTCAAAAATCATTTAAAAAAGCCTGATTTTCGCCCAAGCTTCTAATATTTTTGGTGTTTAACCACTTTAACGATTGTTTTACATGTTTTGTTATAGATTGAAGTTTGAGACTGAGACCAACATGAGTACAAGTCAACATATAATGTTAACGCAAGAAAACACACCGTTAGATTCTCTCATTGAAACGGTCATATCGAGTTCTACAGTAAAAACTACGAAGGCTATATTCGATATGCTTCCTAAGGTAAGGATATTACACGCAACTTATTAAAGAGGAAGCCCCGCCAGAGCAGTTCTTCTGGGGTGAACCAAACCTAGCTGGTTATCAAATTAATCAGTGATGAGTTTATCTCTGAATTTGACAGGTGCTAATTGATGCAATAACATTATAAAACATCAATTAGCACATGTTAAATTTAGAGATAACCTTATCACTGATTAATTTGATAACCAGGCAGGCTTGGTTCACCCCCAGAAGTACTGCTCTAGCGGGCTTCCTCTTTAAGAATTTTGCGGTTCTCGGCTTACTATAAGTCGGGCCATGAGTTTCTAAGTTGGGGCTACAGCAGTCATCCAAGCTATCAGCTGTAATATATTTGCAAAATGTTAAGGGGACTGTTAGGCAAGAAAATGACTAAAATGAGTATGTGTAATTTGAATTTTGCAACTTATTAAATTCAGCTTTTAGCTTTAAAATATTTTACCCCATTAAAATCGGATGTTGCATTGCAAAGTTTCGGCTATTTGCAGTGAACATGGTGTCGAGAAATATGGTAACATTCGTTCGTTTCCTATTATACATGCACTTGAATGTATTTTATTGTTTTTCAAGGTGCGTTACGTAAAAGAATTACGAATAAAAATATTTATACCTGGCAATTACAACATAATTTAACATTTATTTACTTAATTATTATTTATTTAAACTTTATTATTATTTATATATATGACTTTTGCCTCAACAAATTTATATTCTAGTATATTTATAATATATTTCATAATTTCTCACCTGGCTATTATTAGTAGGCCTAATTTTTAAAATGGTAATTTTATCAGTAATTCCAGGATTTTTCAGGCATTGTAAGTCCAAATGACTTGCAACATGGCAGAAAGGTGTAGAGAAGAACAGAGCCCTTTTTTCATCATCATCATCATCATTATCATCATTATCATCATCATTATTATCATCATTGACATCTTCTGTTATCTATTCTTCAGCCGGGTGCTACCACAAAACGTTTTCTTTTTCACAGGCAAATTGATACTCTGTGTCAACATAGACTCTGTATTCAGAGTCTATGGTGTCAATCATTATATTATTTTTCAGAAGTTTTACATCAAGAAAATTGTTAACACTACATAATATATTTTATGCTGATACAAAACTGCTGAAGCTTACTGAAACATCCGAACATTTGAATTTTCTGTTTTTCTATTTGACTGACCATGCAGACATCTTTATTGTCTTCAACGCCATATGAAACATGCAGTGTGGTTGGTAGTGGCGGAATCTTAGCTGGGTCTAAATGTGGACAGCTCATTGATAGTATGGACTTCGTTTTCAGGTAAAAATGTGAAGAAAACAGAAAAACGTAATTATTGTATAAAAATGTACCATATGTGGTAGGCCTACTACACCCCATGATAAATTTGTGACTGTTTTTGCATTTTTCTCAACAAATAATAAAACACTGGTAACAAAATGTATGTATATTATAGGGGCAAGGAATTCAGTTACTACACTGGAATTTCAGTGACTCAAGACAAGTGGTACGTTTATGATAAGCTTAAAAGAAAAGAGGTACCGCTAGAATGTACCTCATTTCTTAACATATAATGAACCACTTGTCTTGAATCACTAAAATTTCAGTGAAGTAATTGGATTCCTTGCCCCTAATATACATAACTTTTGTTACCAGTGTGTAGTTATTTTGGTAGAAAAATGCAAAATTAGTCACAAAATTTATCAGGGGGTGTAGTACCACCTTAATATTAGGAAATTGAATATTGAGATGGTGGTAAGGAGTAGGGCAGTAAAACAGAGATGCAGAGAGCAGGACCAGAGGCGAAGCCTGGGCCACCCACCAAAAATTTGGTGACGGGGATGTGCGGCCACACTGACCCCCATTTTTCAACTCCCTCTCACCCAGTGACCAGCTTTTTTTGTTTCACTGAACTCCCTCTCACCCAATGACCCTTTATTGTTTTCCTGTTACCAAAAGACCCACTTTTTTCACAAAAATTGGGAAAAATTTGGGAACATTTAAAATTTTTTTTAAATTGTCGTGTATTTTTGAAAATTTTGAATCAACTTTTATATTTTGACACAAAATTTTTCTCAGACTTACTGAATGACCACTTTTTTGGTAAGATTTTCCCCAGTCGAACGGAAACACCCATTTTAGGGCCTTCTCACTGAGAGACCTCCTTTTTCGATGTCTAGGCTCTCACCGAAAGACCCCTAGTTTCGAACAGCTGTCCGCACATCCCCGTCACTTCCAAAGTCGAGTGCTCCCCGCTCCCCCCTCCCAAGTCGGAAAAATCAAGTTTGACATGAAATAGAGATTTATATATAAGTGAAGAGATTTCATACTTCTAGTCCAATAAAACAGTACTCACTGTGGACGTTTCGAAGTCTTGCAGACTTCTTTTTCAACACTGATGTTGTTGTGATGATCTTCTGTTTACCGCTGATGTTACAGGTTGCTTAGCAACAACATCAGTGTTGAAAAAGAAGTCTGCAAGACTTCGAAACGTCCACAGTGAGTACTGTTTTATTGGACTAGAAGTATGAAATCTCTTCACTTATTTATCAACAACAGTCCTGAGGAAAATGTTCAGTAAGAGATTTATATATCTTTTTTTTTGTCAGATTCAATCTTGCCCCAACAAATGGGTATGAACAAGACGTAGGAAACAGGACGAACTTAACCACGATGAACCCGTCCATACATCGAGGAGAGTAAGTTAGGATTTATATAAAGATTTATATATAGATTTATATAAGGAACTCACACACAAATGCACCGCGGAGTCTAACGGCTTACCGATTGAGCTAAATGTAGATACATATTATAATAGCACTGGCTTCTGTGCTGTACTCTGATACCTGTATGATGATTTTTCAAATCGCTACGCTCGGTGCTCGCTCCGCTCGCCATTCGAGAGGCGTCGCGGTTTGTGGAACGGGGCTATAGTTCTAGATACATACTCTCATGATGTTATACTAATACTTTCGTATTTTTGTTCTCATCTGCTTTTTTTAGGTTTGGAAATCTAAAGACTTCAGAACAAGTGACAAACTTTACTCGGATACTAAGTGGTCAAAAAGGTTTTGTTTGGACGCCTGCATTCGGGTTCAAAGGTTACTACAAAGATAGCTTGAAAGCGATCCAGAAAGCTAATGGTTCGAACCCAAATTTAACTTTCATTTTGGAGGGCACAAAACACTTCAAAGCATCTCAAATATTTTGGAAACAATACGGAATGAAGAAAATGCCTTCCACTGGGTTTTACATAGTTAATTGTGCACTTTCTTTATGTAAAAATGTCCACATTTTTGGATTTTGGCCTTTGAAAAAGACACTAGATGGACGGATCGCCCCGTACCATTATTACAATGAGGTCGTAGGAAAAGCTCATGATTTTTCAACGGAATTGAAATGGATTTTAACAATGCATCACTATGGTCTACTAAAATTACACGTTGGGAACTGCACAGATGGATGAAACGGATAATTTTATGAAACATATGGGGAGATTATTTTCCCAGATTATTTTCTGCATCTCTCTTATATCACTAGGATCCACAACATGCTCATCTATCAATGCGCAGTTCGTTCTTTAACCCCAATACATTTAGTACATTCATTGCATGACCTTTGAAATTTTGAGTACAAAAACTCATACCCTGCAACTTGAGGTCAAATTTTGCACTACGATTGTTTAATTGAGGTTATTGAACTATGCCACTAGGATGAGGCATTGTGGTCCATAGTGTTATCAAGTGTTGCCTGCAATGTGAAGCTAATCAAACGTCCATCCGGGTGAGCACACCCGCACTGGGCGATTTCTGAAGATTTTCACCGTACCTTTTTGCCGTGTTTTGTCCCCAAAGAAGCCAATTGTTATAAGAAAAAAAAACCTTTCGACATTGGCTTCAGGGACCTTTGGTAGGCTGCTGTCCTATACTATCCAGCGGTTTAGAGAATAAATTGGGCCACTATTCGATGATTTGACCCGCGATTTTGGCTGTAAATATGGCAACCATGACTTCCATCATATTACAGATGGCCAAATTCTGTTCGGAGGCTTGATGAATGGGAAACACGAACTGGGTCATTATATTTTTATTCCTTTTGAGTAATGGATGTGATTATGCTTGGTTTACTGTATGAATTAAAACGACAGAATATCATTGCCATGTGTGCGGTAACTCGACCAAATCAGCGACGACAGACAAACGATGCGATTCAGGCCAACTCGGCAACCTTTATACACTGTAAAAAAATATTTTACTCAACACTGAGTAAAAAGGTCACAGCTCAACTGTTGAGTAAAAAAATTACTCAACATGAAGGCAAAATCGTCCTGATGACCGGCCTCCAGAATGACTTCACTTGGAATTCGCGTAAAGCTCGCAAAATGTCCAGTTTTTAATCCTAAAATAATGGGCCTAAATTCTCCTTTGGATTGGGCCTTGTAGGCCTATCAGTCGGTGAAGGGGGGCACATCGCAAAATTTTGGTGGGTATGCTCCCCGGAATTTTAAGGTGGTGCACTCATAGAAATGACTTGTTCGCCTTGTTGGCGCAATTCAAAAGGAGTAAGTTTGGACAACTCAAAAATAGTGTAAAAGTTGCCAAAACAAAATTCATTTTAGTTATCCGAACTTAAAAATGCTGAAAAAGCTCAAAAAGTTCCGTCAACTAATCAACTTTGTTGGTATTACTTAAAAAGTTGATGTAAGTCGTTGCGTCAACTTTTTAAGTAATGCCAACTTCTGAATTCAAGTTCAGGGAACTTAGAAAAATAAACAAGGTTCAAAGAACCAATTAGTTGAGTTATTGTAACTCAACATGTAAGTTGATGTAACTCGTTCATATTAAGTTACTGGTATAATTATTGTTTTGAGTTATCCCAATTTGGTACTTTGTTACTTAAGGGGGTACTACACCCCTGCCCAATTTTGTGTCCATTTTTGCATTTTTCTCAAAAATTATAGCGCATTGGTGACAAGTAAGATAATATTATAGGGGCAAGGACTACAACTACTGCACTGGAAATTTTATTTCAGCACAGACAACAGTTGTGGAGTTACAGTCAAAAATGAGGGAAAATCAATATTTGATCAATAAATCAATAACTACTTGCCTTGAGTTCTCGAACTTTCAGTGTAGTAATTGTAGTCCTTGCCCCTATAATATACCTATCTTACTTGTCACCAATGCGCTATAATTTTTGAGAAAAATGCAAAAAATAGGCACAAAATTGCCCAGGGGTGTAGTACCCCCTTAATTCACGTAATTGGATAATTTTTTGCACAATTAGCAGTATTCAAATATTTATTTTTGTAATCAGTGCAAAATTCTGTATACTATAGCACACCTCTAGAAAATTATGCTAACCTAGGCTAGTTTCATTTTCTGAGTTGTAACAACTCAATAAAGTAAGTGCAAATGAGTGCGACCAACATAATGATATCGAGTCAGCGTTACTCAAAATTGTACGCGTTGACATTACTCGGAAATTTGACGCAACGACTTACATTAACTTACTGAGTAATGCCAACGAACAATTTCTATGAGTGTGGGTCTTTGGGAGCTGACGCCGTACCGATAAAAGGGGGTCTTTTGGAGCTGGGAACAAGTAAAATGGGGACTTTTGGAGCTGCGAACAGTAAATCAAAGGTCTTTCTTGGCTTTCTGGTTGAAAATCGCCTGAAAAAACCTTACAGAGCTGAAATTATCAAAATCAAGGGTCTTTCGGAGCTCTATTTTGGTCAAATATAGGGGGTCTTTCGGAGCTGCGAAATCCAAAAAGGGGGGTCTTTCCGGGGGAGCATTTGTGTTGAGCCCCCCTCCCCCGGGGCCTATCAGTCGGTGAAGGTGGTGTTGACTCCAAAACTAGATACTGAAAAGAAAAACAGACCCCTTTGAACTGTATTAAAAAAACAATTAGATCCCCTTTTTCTATACTAAGGTTTTTAGACACCACCACATTCTCCGACCCACCCCCAAACCAAAGTATTTATGAACACTTCTTAGTCCCCGGGCGCCGGGGACAATACTAACACACGTTGCCACAGTTTTACAACTTTCCCCCAAATTGTGGGCAAATTGTGAACAATTTTGCTACAGTGAGACAAAATTGGGCTATTGAAATCCACACACCCTATGGAAGATATGACCTAAATCTTTCACACAGGGGGTGTGAATTTCAAACGGGGATTACCTGAATGGGTGACTCCATTGGAAATATACGCCCCTGTGTGAGAGATTCAGGTTATATCTCCCATGGGCTTGCCTGGTGTCAGATCTTACCCAGGGAAAGATGACATTCCAATATGCACCTTTAAGGGTTGTATGGATTTCAATTGGAAAAACCCTATTTTAATTATTATGCTGATTACGCTATTGGAAGCAGCATTGTTCTCAAAGTGCTGCTGACCATTCCTACAATTGGCACTTTCCTGCCATTGATGGGGTGTACATCGATATCACGCCCTTCTTGACCTCGCTTTCGTTATTTTATAATCACGTGCACGTGCCCAGCAAACACAAAACGTTTTCGACATCATTCGCAAAAGGTTATAAAAGGTTGTCAGAAAACGTTTAAATGTCGGGTTATATAAAGGGTATATTAAGAGTATAAAACGTGTTCATAACTTTAAAAAACATTTTTTGATAATCTACTGCTCAGCAAACAAAAATGTTTTACAGAAAACGTTTAAATGTCGGGTTATATAAAGGGTATAAAAACGTTTTAATAACATTCCAAAAACATTCTTGAAAACTTGATACAAAACATTCTAAACAAAATGTTATTTTGGGGTTGAAAAAATATTTTTGCGAAAAATGTTTGCCCAAAATATTTTCAATAACGTTTTAAAAACGTTTTCATGACCTTTATATAACCCGACATTTAAATGCTATTAAAAGGTTTTGAAAAAAACATTTTAAGAACATTTCTGTGTTTGCTGGGTTCAAATATTTTAACATAATGTTATTTAAGTATTGACACAATATTTGGCAAAAATGTTTGCAAAAATAGTTTACAATAACATTTTTGAAAACATTTAAAAATATTGTTGTAATGTGTTTTCATACAAAACGTTTTAAAACGTTATCATGACCTTTATATAACCCGACATTTTAATGTTATTAAAACGTTTTTACCTAAACCAAAAGCCAAAATATAACTTATTTAAAACGTTTTTATGACGTTTTTGTGTTTGCTGGGTGATACCTTTCTTGTGTTCGCTTTCGTTATTGCGTGATATCGATGTTCACCCCACCAACGGCAGGAAAATGCCAATTAGTGGAATGGTCCATAACTCAGCCGAGGTGAACCGGATAAAACGGGACAGGAATCTGAGAAGTCTGATTTTCGAATGCAGGAGGAAGTGTCTATACAGCAACCATACATGTCTTTATCATACATTTTATTCAATTGACAAGCTTCTAAATATTTGACGATGGGTTTAGCGACCTAATTAAAACCAATATGTGCCTGATAATATTGTAGAGCTTATTTTGAGAAATTACCAATATTGAATGAATATTGATGACTTAAAGGCCTTTGCAGTGATTTGCTCACTCATCCGGAGGATCGTAAAAATCATCAAAATTCAGATTTTGGCAACTTTGTTATAGTCCGTATACCTTCCTCGAGTCAGTAAAGTAAAATCAAATTTTGAGATTTAACACTGTTGATTTTTGCAGGAATGTGTTATGCTACATGATGAGTCAAAAAAGTGCAGTAGGACTAAGAATTGATATTTAGGCCTACGTGAGAACCAAGTTGAACTTTCCCATTGTTGAACGTTTGTATAAATGTCAGACTCAATAATCACCTTCTGTGGAAAAATGCCGTTTAATTTTTATGAGTCATTTTACTCAGGGGCGGCGCCAGGGTATTTTGATAGGGGGGGCAAAACAATTTGTGAAATTTGTAATGCGGCGCGACAGCGCTGGCCGTCGCGCTTGCGCGACGCAGAGGGGTGTCTGGAAAATTTTCAAAATGAAAGCACAAATGAAGCCATTTGATGCACGATTTTCACCCTTTTTAGGGTTATTTATTTATTTTCCAACCGCATATTTTTTATGGATTTCATTCACGGGCCCGACTGGTTTTAGGCATGGACCTACTCAATTAGTAAATCCAGCACTTTTGGCAACAAAATAAGTTTATGGTACAAATGTGCACGAAATGAAATTGGTGGAAATGTTAAATAAAGTTGCGCGAAGCGCGAAAAAATTGGCACTTTTTAGGCTAAAATGACCAAATATGAGGTTACTTTGGTCAGAAACCCACATACAGGCATCATCATTGGGGAACTTGTATGGACCATCTACCCTATCAAAATATTGGGGGGATCTATACCCCACACCCAGGGTCGGATCTACGCCTCTGGTCGCAACGCGGTGTATGTTAAGTCAGTTGCATTGTATGCCGTTTTTTATTATACAGACTTGACATTTAATATGGAATATTTTTCGCAAAGTTCCAAGACGGGCACGGGCTATATATTAATTGGGGTGTGTCGGGAGATGGCGTAAAATAATTGTTTGATAGAAAATGTGCTTTCGATATGTTTACATTATGGTGCTCATAATGTAGCAAATTTGCCTAAAATGGCGGATTTAGGGAGGCTGAATTTGAGCTTTGTGGGGGACACAATTTGGGACTTTATGCAACGTGATTCTGTTATTATCAAATTTATATGGGTTTGAGGTGATATTTCTTAAACTTCGTCAGCAACTGGCATTCATCACAGCTGAGATACACTTACAATGTACCAAGTTTTTTAACAGGGGAGGAGCTTAAAATTAAGGCTCTTCAAAGCTGTACGTACTCAGAAAGTTTGAATGGCCCCCTGGGGTCAAATGTTATAAACATACGGTACAAAAACAACTGTGCGGATTCCTGGTTTTCCAATGAACTCACACGGTTTCTTTGTGTACAGTAAGTTTATAACATTTGGGCCCAGGGGACCATTCAAATTTTCTGAGTGCATACCACTTTATAGAGCCATAATTTTTAAAGCTCCTCCCACTTTCAAAACTGGTAGATCACAGGTGCATTTCAGTTCTGACAAACACTTATTGGTATTTAGGTGCAATAAAATTGACTCAAACCTCAATAAATTTGATAATATCAGAATAATGTTGCTCAAATTCAGAAATTTTACACCGACAAAATTAAAATTCAGTCTCCTTACATCCGCCATTTTAGGCTAATTTACTATATTATGAGCGCCAAACTTTAAACTAATGAAAAGCACATTTTCTGTCAAACAATTATTTTACACCCTCTCCCGACACACCCCATTAATATTTAGCCCATGTCGTTTATGCAGACCTCTACCAGACCAGTATTGGAATTTTGCGAAAAAGTATTCCATATTAAATGTCAAGTCTGTAAATTGGCACGATAAAATGATATGAATGGGGGTGTCTTGAGGTTGGAAATATTTAAAACTGAAAGCCGTAATCAGGAGCGTAGGCGGGAGGTAGTCGCCCCCTTTGATCACTAAAAGCCAAAAAGGCCCACTTTGGGAGCGTAGCGAGCAAAAAAACAGGGTTTTTTATGCTTTTCAGTCAGAAAAGGACAAAATTTGCCCATTCGCGAGTGTAGCGAGCGAAAAAAGAAAGGTTCTTATAATATGCTTTCTTGGTCAAAATTTGAGGAAAAGGTCCAAAACAGGTCTAGCTTTTCAAAATCAGCCCCAATAAATCCTGGCTACGCCCCTGGCCAAGTGCTTATTTATATTGGTGCTTAATTTTTACACTATTTTTGAGAGAGGCGAGGCGTTCTAGTATATGTTTTGGATATACAATGTGATGAAACCCCGTAAAAGTTGTGTGATATCGGACTGAAAGTAATCTTATTTATAATGGTTAATTGCTGCATGACACAGACTTGCATGTCAGGAAAGTGACGTAGCCAGGATTTTTCCAAAGTAGCTGGGAGAAAAGGCAAGAGAGAGGCCACGTGACTTTTATGGGGGAAAATTGGCCGAAAACGGCCCAAAATATAAAAAACCAACAACTTTAAAACCGCGTAGGTCAGCATTCCACAAGGGACAAGATGTCCGAAGGGGAAGTTTCCTCCTTCTAAGTTCTAACCATGGCCAGGGAGGGGAATGGCTCCTTTTCTTCTTCTCCCTCCTCTCTTTCTCTCCCCTCCCTTTTCTCTCTCCTTCTTCTCTTTCTCTTTTTCCTTCCTTTTACCTTTGTTTTGAAAATCATAGGGGGCAATTGCCCCCTTGCCCCCCGTGGCGCCGCCCCTGATTTTACTGCGATACCCAATTTAACCCTTTGTCCACGATGCACCATGTATTTTGAATGAGAGCACACAATGCGGAATAAAGACACCAGATCTGAAACTGACTTTAACCTAAATCAAGGTTGATTTTTGCGTTCTAAAGGAATTATTCCTTTTTCGGTTCAAACTAACTTTCTAGCATAAAAGTTCTTTATACCTCACCCGATACGACTCCACTCCTCTTTTCACTTGCACAATTTTTCTATTCCCTGCAAAACTTAATGGATATTCTGTAATTCACACCACTTCAGTTTGTACGCATTTCCTTTGACATTTGAATAACATTTAATGTTTCTCTTATTAGAATGAACATTTTTAATGTAAAGGCAAATGTGAAAATAACAACAAAGTAATGTTTCTTCTACTTGATCAAGACCATGGACAATAAAACTTTGGGTGCTCCGTTTACTTCAGTGCCAATGACGTTAAGAGAATGGCAGTTTTAATTGTTCCAAATGAAGACCTGAGCACAAGAAGACCGTAAGTCCAATTTGCCCCTCAACATGTATACACTAAAGTTGCGTATGTATTTTCGTATAGTTTGGTAATGTTTTATACATGTTCAGGGGCCAAAGCAAATCTTTCACAACCTTTCATGATGTTTTCACCCTGGAACATGTATTAAACATTTATAAAACCCTAAGAAACTATATACGTAACTTTCGTGTATACATGTTGAGGGGCCAAGTGGACTTACGATCTTCTTGCGCTCAGGTCTTCAAATATGCTTGACATAAACTGTGGTGATCAGCACACTGACATTCAAAATGTAGATGTTTCGTTACTAACATTAAAATGGGGTGTGGATATCAAATGGGACATAAAAACAGAATGGTAAATTGTGCAAATTAAGGCCGCTACAGACTCCCGAGTATTCGACGTAGAATATTTTGATGTAACATATCTACGTTATTTAACAGTTGTCTTAGGGTAATTAAATAAAGGCACTTAATTTAATGCCCACGTGACCAGATGGGCGCTGTCATTACAGCGTCTAGACAGGATGTCTGGAAAAGTGACCTTTGGCACAGCGGGTGGTCTTCCTGTGTTTCAATTGGAAACGCGGGATGCATGTCCAAATTTTCTAGCAAATTTGTAATTTTTTTGTAACTTTGTAGTATTATTGTAAGAGTTTCCGTCGATATTTTTTCCGTCGACCAAAACTTTCAAAATTTAGTTCTTGAAAACATACTAAAAAACAGAATCCTCGTATGTAGGCCTATAATAAAAAACAGAATCCCCGTATGTATTATTAAGTTGCCTATATATTTTCAGCAATTTTGATGATATTTGTCTGAAAAATTCCTATCTCTTAGCATTGTAGCACATCTACTGATCACTTGGTGGTCTGGTATGGCGGCGCCCATGGGCCACATGGGCATTAAATTTAGTGCCTTTTATTTAATACCCTATGGTAACTGTTTAATATAGTCCCATTCTATTTCCAGTAAAGTTTAAATTCTAACGAATGTTTGATGACGTAAAATCGATAATGTGTTACGTAGAATATCTGGTAGAAATATATTATCGATTTTACGTCATCAAACATTCGTTAGAAATTAAGCATTACTGGAAATAGGATGGGTCTAGATAAAATAACGTAGATATGTTACATCAAATATTTTACGTCGAATAAAAAGTCTGTAGAGTCACTTCGTTTTTTCACACAAGATCACTAATGAATGTATCATTCATCCCGTCGTGCATATAACGTTTTAAAACTTAAAAAGTTACTACCTGGATGAATGATAATCTTCACAAACGTATTCAACCTGGTAAGAAAATAAAGATGGAATTTTTGCACTATTGCACTTTTTTTTTACTCACCCTGTAATTGGATTACTTGCATTATTTCCTTTCTGAAAATGTACAGCCTGTCTCAAAAAAAATTGTGCAAATGAAAAGCGCCCTCTTTGGCAATTAGAAAATTCCGTTGTGACAGGATGCTTACATCAACTTCAAGGGCGTAGTATTAGCTCTCAAATGCCGTTTGTGCTATTCAATTTGCTTGTTTTAATCTCGAGATATGCTTAGTTAACGACGAAAGGGTAAAATCACAATTGTGCCACTTTTACTAGGGAAGAAGGCTTTACATGTAAATCATTGATAGCATCAAGTTTATCAAGAGTTCCTTCGTGAAATCAAAAGAATGCATCAATTAGGCCTACACAATACAAAAATATTGTTTTTACTGTTTTATTATGATGCAGTAATAATGATTCCCTTTTCCCACTTAAAACAGATTAAAAGATAAATAAAATATGTAACATTCTGCTGTAAAATTAAATACATGTGCATGTTAATGATGGTAAACACTGTTCTCTTAGTCACGAGGAGGTAAGTTAGGCGGATGACTGTGACGATCTGATCAAGCAGTCAATACTGTGCTGGATAGTATTAATTTTAATAAGACTGTTTCATTAATTGCCGTTTTAATATACCTTGATCGTGGAAAGCTGGCATTTTGAAAACTTGAATTTTGACCTCTGTATGACCCCCTTAATGACCTTAAATAAATTTTAAAATATTTAAACATGTTAAGAATGTCATAAGGATCATTGCATTTAAATTTCAGCTCAATTGAAGCACTTTGAAAACTTGACCTTTGACCCCTTTATTGCCCCTTAATGACCTTGATGAATTTTAAAAATATTTTCAACATGTTTAGAATGTCATAAGGATCAGCAAAAACCCATGTCTAAATTATTGACTCGAGAAAGGCATACAGATATAGTGACATATAGGGCCTACAGCCTAGCCTTGATCAAGGCTTCCTCCTTTACTTTCTCTCTATTCATGCTCTTCATAGGACCCATGTATAATCAGTGGTAGAAGTACTAGTATCATATACTGGACTCTCTCATATTTTTTAGTCAGGTCAGATTTTTTGTGTATGAGCTTCTAGGGAGGAAGTGTAGGCCTACCTTGTGGGCATGGGCATTTTGCTCAAACAATACCCCCGCGGGACAATACCCCTGTAGTGCACAGTAGATAAGAAAGTCCACTATGACACTATCTGGCCTACAATTCAAATGTCAAATAGATTTTTACAAAGTTATGATGGTAAATAATTATTTTGAAAGAATAACATCCAAATTTTGACACAGAAATTTTTGGAAGATGTGGCAAAGCTTCCATTTTACATTCACTAACTATGGACGCCAAAGGACTTGAAGCAAGTCTATATACAGCCTGTCTAAAAAAAAAAAATCAGGCGGCATAGGAAGCGCAACACGTGACGTACGAGGCTGTGTGGTACACGGTCGTACCCGGCAGTTTTAGAGTAAGATAATTTTGCTTTGACACCACATAACAAATTTAGAATTGTTTATGAAGATTTCATGATTATGTGTTAATCAATGGCGACCTCAAAATTGGCGATATCGCTTCCATCACCGCCTGAAAAAAATCAGATGATGGTGGATGCGATATCGCTATTTTTGACGTCGCCATTGGATTAACACATAATCATGAAATCTTCACAAACAATTCTAAATTTGTTATGTGGTGTCAAAGCAAAATTATCTTACTCTAAAACCGTCGGGGTTCTGCAAAGTACCCCACTGCAAGTATGTTAATTTTCCATTTGTAATTGCTAACCGTGTATTTTGAATGGGGCTGTCAGCCCTGTATCTTCGCCAGCCTCGTACGTCACGGTCGCGCGTCCTATGCCGCCTGAAAAAAATTGTGCAAGTGAAATGCGCCCTCTTTGGCAATTAGAAAATACCGTTGTCTTACATCATCGTCAAGGGCGTAGTCTTATAACTCCCAAATGCCGTTTGTTCTGTTAAATTTGCTTGTTTTAATCTCGAGATTTGTAATAGTTAACAACGAAAGTGTAAAATCACAATTGTGCCACTTTTCCTAGGAAAGTGGGCGGGCTGTACATGTAAATCAATGATAACATCAAGTTTATCAAGAGTTCATTCGTGAAATCAAAAGACTTGAATGCATCAATTACACAACAATACAAAATTGTTTTTACTATTTTTACTGTTTTATCACGATACAGGTATAATGATTCTCTTTTCCACTTAAAACAGATTAAAATATAAATAAATATTTCACATTCTGCTGTAAAATTAAATACATGTGCATGTCAATGATTTTCTCATGGTAAATACTGTTTTCTTTGTAACTCAAGACATGTTAAAAGACAAACGAATATTGCAAACTTATATAGATTAATGAACGCGTATTACTTGTTGGGAGAGAAATGAGACAAAATAATGCACTCGCACTGATGTTGATGCGTCTAATGCACGTGCATTAGACGCATCAATATCAGCTATCATTGACTAATATAGGCCTACATGTACAGCCCTCTTCCCTAGTAAAAGTGGCACAATTGGGATTTTACCATTTCGTTGTTAACTAAACATATCTCGAGATTAAAACAAGCAAATGGAACAGAACAAACGGCATTTAAAAGCTAAGACTGCGCCCGTGACGTTGATGTAAGCATCATGTCACAACGGTATTATCTAATTGCCATAGAGGGTGCTTATCACTTGCACAATTTTTTTTGAGACAGTGTAGATGTGCTAACAGCATGCTAGTGGTTAAGCCGAAAACCATAATAAACCCTTAATGTACGATTTCCGTTAAATTTAAATTTTGTTATTCTTCATTCAAAATGTTGAAATAGGCCTACATGTAATATAAATATTTAATAGTAATAACTGCCGGAAAGGGTTTCTGTCCATTTTAAGCTGAAATAACAAGGCCAGTGAAAGAAATCCCACTTGTTATTTTGGCCATTTAACATGGTCTATGGGCATGATGGGAGGGCATAAAGTCATAATTTCTGCCCCCTGCCCCCGCTGGCTACGCTACTGGTTGTAATTGTTGTACCCCTAATTTTCAATTATAAACGTCATACAGTTATATTTGGTGCTAATGTATCATGGCTGTCATGGCTATGGGTCTCCTCTCTATCCGGTGACTCCGGTATACATGCAATGCACTAGTTTTCGAGAGGGGGCTATACAAATATTTGTGTATATGATGTAATATCACTTCTATGGTCTTTACAAAAATAAAATGTCCATTTGAAACATAAGTGCTTCATAGGACATATGTTAATGATTGTCCAGTCTACAGTAGTCTGATGATTGGACAACCGCAAGGGCCGATTAAATAAGCCATAGGGCCTACATTTAAGGTTGAGGCCCTGTAATACCAGGCTATGAGACATCCTCATGATGTTGAGGTTCTCCTATATCTATAATCCATTAAGCTTGTTTGTATAGTAGGCCTATATTGATTTGGGTATTGTTATGCAATCTACCATTAAATAAGCCAAAATACCAGAGGCTATTATTTTCTCAACCCACACCCCCCCTACACACACAATACAGGATGTGTATACCATGAAAGCTAGTCACTGCTCTATTGTTGATGGCCCTACTGAGAAGGTAATTCAGTCAACCAGAAAATCCAATTCGCCGTCGAAGTGATGTAGGCCTAATAATCGGATTAAATACATAGCAATAGGGTAAAACAATTTTTGAATATATCGCACTTCACTAGTACGTTCACGCGGTACCTCTACATTGAACCATATCAAGCTGATCACTCGCACCTCAGTAAGATTAGTATAACGGTATTGTATTCAATCTATGATTGCAGACATGCACAAGTGATGAGTAGCCTATGCTGATCTGCTTGTGGTGCAGCGCGATACATTCAAAAATTGTTTTACCCTATTGCTATGGTAGTTAATCCGATTATTACGTCACTTCGACAGCGAATAGCTTAACAAATATGTGACTCCTCGCCACAACTGAGCCCGGATGTCGCCAGTGCCACTATTGAGATATGCTCCATCGGACTTAAATGTCAAGTACTATAGACATGATATACATCATTTTAAAGCTAATTTCAAGCAGAATATTTTGGTTGAATATCTCAAAAATGATGATTGGCGACATCCGGGCTCAGTTGTGGCGAGGAGTCACATATAGTTTGACAACTGTAACAATAGGGCTGAAAGATTGGCTGGACCCACCACCAGCACTGATTTAAAGCCTGAAATTACAGGGCTTCAACCTCTTATGATCAACATCGAATATTTGATTCAACTTCTATTATTTTGTACACTGGTATATGCAGCACATATTACAGAACCAAAACAGCTAAACATAGCTTGTCATCCAGACACCGAGGGCGTATCAAAAATTAATATTACACATTATCTAACTACCGATACAAAATTTGACATAGTAAACCCTGATTTAAAATAAGTACTCTCCTTACATGTCTATATTCTACAGTTCAAAACCAAAAATTGCCCCCCCGTAAAACGAGCTTTGTGTACTTTTTGATAGGTATCCAGTTGTTGGGGCGATACTATGGTCCCCCTAAGGTGCTCAAAATCATGAGCAATTAAAAATAGCAGAGATTTCAGGTTTTACAACAAACTATTACAACAAAAAACTGAACTCAAATGTTCCCCTTTTTTGGTCACAAACATTGCCAAATATAAATGATTATGAAGGTTTTGAGCCACCCAGTATTTCAGCCTAACGTTGCGACCCGTTCGATAGGAGGAAAAACGGATATGGAGAAGTGCTGGATCATGGATGTTCGGGCCTTCCTACGAAAACCAGGACTCCGCAGTCCGCTCAAAACTCTCTGGCTACCAATTCAAAACCGATGACTGATGTCATCATAATCTCCATCAAGGAGGAAAAGTAAGTTTGAGAGAGGAGTGAAAGATGAAGTCCGACGAACGGGTCACAACATTATTTAAAAAATCGTTGGTGAATACAGCACTGATTTAAAGCCTGAAATTACAGGGCTTCAACCTCTAATGATCAACGTCGAATATCGAGGGCTTAGAGCCAGAAGTAGCTATGTCCATAATTACATGTTACTCATTTCGGCAACAAATGGACAGTTAATTCTGCCCTCTATGTAAGTGACTTTGGGGTATGTAGGCCTACAATGTACAATGTACATGGTCACTTGCATCTAACTAACCATGATAACTGTTTAGGTGACCATGCATCCTACCCCAAAGTCTCTTGCATTTATTATGGAGGGCAGAATTACCATCCACTTGTTGCCGAAATGAGTAACATGTAATTGTGGACATAGCTACTTCTGGCTCTAAGCCCTCGATATTTGATTCAGCTTGTATTCGTCAAATTGTTGTCTTCTAAACAGAAAATTATCAGGGGCGGATTTAGGGGGGGGGGGGCGCGTAGCCGGCGCGCGCCCCCTCTATTTTTTGACTAGCAAAGGGCGCCGGCCTAACTTAAAAATACAAAAAATGAAAGAAATTAAAAAAAATGAACAAATTCGGCCATGAACAGCAAACAATGGGCCACAACCGTTGAGTTTTCGAGGTGGTAACCCCCTGAACACCATTTTTTCGTCGTCGACCAAGAGGCGCCCCCCCCCCCGGGGGCGCCCCCCTCTATCAAAAATTCCTGGATCCGCCCCTGATTCGCCATCGAAGTTAAGTAGCAAAACCATTGCCCACCAAATATTCGAGGACGAATTCGTTTTGTCGTCAACTTGAATCTGTGAGTAGCTGTGAGTCACACATCACATGCACGTATTTAAATATTTTGGCTTATTTTGTACACTGCATATGCAGCACATGTTACAGAACCAAAACAGCTAAACGTAGCCTGTCATCCGAACACTGAGGGCGTCATTAAATGAATTTGAAAATTTTAAAAAGCTATACCAAAACATTCCTCTAGTCTTAAGGATTCAGAAAAAGTATAGTTTGTCATATCTGTGATGTACCATTCTCAAGTTATAAGCAAAAAGGTCAAAGGTCAAATTTTGGGATCCACGTGGGTCAACTTCGAAAAAATGTTCCGATCTCCTTTAAAATGGTCTCAATGTGTTCGTACTTTAAAAACACTCCAAAATAAGAATAGTTTGCCGTATCTTGGATGTTTCGTTACCTAGGTAGCAGGATAAAAGAGGTCATTGACCATTGAACTCTATTGACCCCGACCTAGTTTTCGATGTTACGCATGTAATTAAACAACCTAAACAGTGCAAATATTCTTTAAATGAATTATGTTTGCAAGCCGAACAATTTGAGACCATTTTGGTTAAAATCAGACAATTTTTGACCTCTGTGGAACCCAACATTTGACCTTTGACCTTTTCGGTTATAACTCAAGAACCGTACATCACAGATATGGCAAACTATATTTTTTCTGAATCCTTATGACTAGAGGAATAATTTGGTATAATTTTTTTAATGATTGGAGCAATTTTGAAATTTGGCCCCAGTATGACCTTTTCCCGCCAAAAACTACCTTTCCACCAAGTATATTTTAGTATACTTTTTGTATGCTGTTCAGGGGACATCTCTGACATTCATAGCAGTGAAAAAAATTCTGTTGCACTTAGTGGTGAGTCAAAACCTACTTTGACTGGACTAGTACTCCGCGGTCCTTACAACACAAAACTTTATGGCCACCAATTCAAAACCGATGACTGATGCTATCATAATCTCCAATAACGTGTTAATAAGGAGGAAAAGTGAGTTTGAAGTTTGAGAGGGGAGTGTGAAGCCAGCCAGCATGAAGGGAAGTCTCTGTTTTCCTGCACGCCTAGGACCTCATCGTGAAACAACTTCCTCGCCTATTACCATCACGTGACCAAACCATTAGTCCAGTCTCTGCGCAGTCTGATCTGCTGATGAAGTCCGGCGAACGGGTCCCAACATTATTGAAAATGTGAATCAAAATTTTGATCCACATTATATTCCATTACCATGTTACCCTATGTTTTACAAATCATTCTGTGTTGAGAAAACACTGGAACACGTAGTTGTAAAATAAGTACCCAGTTTGATTTTGGTCCATAAGTCAAAGATTGGGTCTTAAATCTACCAAAAGTATGTTACGGATAAATTTATTCCGTACAGTTTGATACCTCATTTGTCCAAATCGATGAGGAATTGATGACACAATGACTTTTTGAATGCACCTACCCAGGATTTTATCATCAGGTGACTTCCAAGTCAAGGTCATAATTGTTTAGAGAAACTTTGGTTCCTCAAGATTATGCCAAACTGAAGTTTAAACAGTCTTAGTCCATCAGGTGCACAATAACAGAAATGGACTAAGACTGTTTAAACGACATTTTGGCATAATCTTAAGGGCTGGGGTATGAACGTTTGGACAGTATTTATTTTGGGACATCAGAGCACATCAGACATACGAATTGCATTCTGAATACGAAGAATGTCATTCTGATATCAAATAATTTTGATTTTTTGAAATTCGCAATTTAATACACATTTTATGGCAAATCATTAAAATTGATATTTTTGATATTTAACAGTACTTGAAGTAAACTTTATAAATCTGATGATTTATACTTAAAGTGTATGTAGGTGGGATGAAAAGCCGACGATCAATTTAAAATTTTGACCTTTCGTATTGAAGATATGGATTTTTTTCCCAAAACACCAAAAAAATTAGGTCTTTTTGGGAAAAAATCCATATCTTCAATATGAAAGGTCAAAATTTTCAATTGACCGTCGGCTTTTCCTCCCTGCTACATACACTTTAAGAATACATCATTAGATTTATATAATTTACTTCGAGGACTGTTATATATCAAAAATTTGAACAATATCAAATTTTTATAATTTGTCATAAAATTTGTATTATATTGTGATTTTCAAAAATGAAAATTATTTGATATCAGAAAGACATGCTTCGTATTCAGAATGCAATTCGATAGGTCTGAGGTGCTCTCATGTCCCACAAAAAATACTGTCGAAACGCCATAAACGCTTCATTTAGATCCCTTAAGATTATGCCAAAGTGAAGTTAACAGGAGCAGAATAACAGAGATGAACTAAGACTGTTTAAACTTCAGTTTGGCATAATCTTAAGGAACCAAAGTTTCTCTAAACAATATGACCTTGACTTGGAAGTCACCTGATGATAAGAATTTAAGAGTAACCCTCATATGCTTTAATTTCATATATTGATTATTGCTGTGATTTGTATTTTCACCTTAAAAACGAAAAGAATCGGCAAGGTGCAAAATTCCACTCATTTTGCAGGAGTCTCTCTTCACTGTTGTGTACATTGATGAAGAATTGAGTATCAGGACCAAATCAATAGAAGTTACTGTAACTTTTAAAATTGAGGTTATTGCATTCAAAAGGTCATTGCATGATCAATTCTGCATCGATTTGGACAGATGAGGTATCAAACTGTACGGAATAGCTTGATCTGTAACAGTAGGTATTGATATAACACCCCTTCTTTGACTTATGGATCAAAATTAAACTGGATACTATACTTTCTTTTTGGGATGAGTTTAGATAGACTGTTCAGTTTGAAAGAATCCAAAAACACTAAGATTCCAGTACCATACGCTGACCAGAACTATCGATAACATCAATTTGGGACGTACATACATCACAGAAACAAGGAAAATAAATATATGAATGGGATATAGATTGAAAGTACTAGCTGCAAATGGAATAGCATCATTACTATTAAGAAATATTTGAATATGTATAGATTCAAATAAGTCAGGTATGAAAATTATAATTGCTAAAAGGAAGCAGTTTGTCACAAATTGGACTAGTCCAGGTACATCAATGTGAGCAAATTGGTGACATTTCTCGCTACGTTGTTTACTGATACATACGTAGATTGCAAGAGGAGTAAACAAAGTCATTAGTTCTAATTGACAACAAAAAATGAAATGTTTTTGTACTGGATGGAATAAAGCATAACATCCTTGTGCTTTTTCCATGTCTTGTGAGGACACGAGGTACAGTAAGATGAAATATGTTGTGTAGTATACTACTGCCAAAACCAAGGAGGAAAATAACAAATGGAGACAGATAAGCAACATCCACTGAAGTATACTTTCTTGAATTTGAATTTTCCATATTGGCTTTGGTGTGGATATGACTAGAATCCCACCTATCAAACAGGATAATATTACACCTGGATTTGATACAGATAGGGACAAGTTTCTTGGTTTATGTGTAACATGGGTATAAATGCATTCCAGTATGACAATGCTTACAAACACAGCAGATAATATGTAAATCCGCTTGATGAAAACAATGTTCATCATGGACTTGTTTTTGATACGGATTATTATCCTTCCCATTATGTTTACCATCAATCCTAGACCCACAACTACCAACAGGGGTTCCATAGGTAACAACTTCTGACATAGTGACAAATTATTCTCATTTTCACATAAGTATCCTGCAAAATCTCGTACGAAATCTTGCATGTGAAATTCAACGTAGTTAGCGGATTCAAAATGAAACTTCAACAGTCCTGAATCTACCAGTTCTAAAAGAGAGTCATTCTTTGATTTACTATCATGACCATCATCATCGATTTCAAGAGCAAAGCTTACTAAGTTCTGTGTTAGATTGCATTTGTTATCAAGTATCGTTCGTAAGAACTGGAAAATAGTCGAGGGAATGGTTGGATCTATTGGCCCTATTTGCCTGGTAGTTACAAGTAAGTATGACCTTAATTCTGTGACAAGATACAGCTGAGAATGCAACTGATGCCCAATGATGTCCAGTAGTATTGGTAAGCCTTGTGTGATATCAGCAATGTAATAAGCATGCTCTGGTATAATATTGGTATGTACGTGTTGTAGCAACTCCACTGAACTCTTTTGACTCATCAGTGGTATATTGTACGTGTAAAAATGGGAGGTAAAATCACACTTCTGTTTGGAGGTGGTTACAAAACTGATCTTATGTAACTTAATTATTGTTTCAAGTAAATTGATGAACTCGATGTCATGAGAATTGATAACGTAATCAATGTCATCTAGTATGAGCAATACCTTGTTGGATCGTATATTGATATCACGAAGTTCAATCATCTGTGATCCTTGGTGGACTCCGAGAGATGACATAATGGCGTCCAAAGCTGAAGGAATGGATCTAATATGTTTCAAGTTCGCATAAGCCACTGCATATCTATAGTGGTCTTGCAGATACTTCCCTAGTTCAATGGATAACGTAGTTTTGCCGTATCCGAGAGGACCCACAATATTCACAACCGATGTTTTCTTGTTGATTATTTGGTGTATGAGTAGTTGTAAATCATCCTCACGTCCTACAAAAACACGTGGTTGCATAACATCAGGGAAATAGAAGTTATCAGGGTTGAGCTTGTCTAGTTTTGCCTTTTTGATCGTAGGTTTGATTTTGTCAAAACTAGGTTCCGTGTAAAGCGAACTGAACGCAAGAAATTTCAGCGCAATGAGCAAACCAACAATGCTGACCAAAACGCTAATAGATATTATAATCGTGAGTATTAGAGGTACGGTTACATTGTACTCTTGATGGTCCTTCAATCCAGTCGGCTTTATATGCTTCGGTGTAGTGTCTCCAGAATACTTTTTACTGTTTTGTTGATCTAGATCCATGTTGTAAAATGCGTCCATATGACCTATACATCTGTCAAAGAAGCAAAAATATTGTAACACCATCAGTGCCTTCATGGCCATGCTACCACAAATTGAGCGTAAAGTCGCAAGTTGGTAGTTCTAAACCGCTTGACTGCTGAGTTGGTAAGTCCGCTACTAATTATTTTACGCGCACTTGTACAATCCAGCAGTATATCTTTGTCGGAATGGGGCATTCCGCAAGCCAGTAATATCCATTGTGAATCAGTGGCGTACCGTGGCCGCCTCTTCCCCGGTGGGGGTGGGGGGTGGGGGGGGTGGTGGTTGGGGGGCTGATGAAAATAAATTTTGCCGCCCCTTCCTCAACAGCCCGAAAAGGTTGACCCAAATTTTTCCCGGTCGTTTGAAAAAGTGAAGAGCAAAAAAAGGATTTTAGGCGCTAGCGCCCTAAAAGCAATGTATAGTTCCATTTTTTTAACAGTTTTTTTAATGCTTTTCAAATTTTTCCGCCCTTTTTACTTTACTAATTCTTTTTGCCGCCCCTTCTTCTTCCGCCACCCTTCTTTTTGCCGCCCCTTCTTCTTCCGCCGCCCCTTCGTTTTTGCCGCCCCCTACTTATACCCCGGGGGGCTGGCGCCCCCGCCCCCCCCAAATACGCGCATGTGAATGGGGTATAAATGACATACGAGGGTCAGTCAGTATGTTTTAAGAGTTGACTTGTGACGTCATGTGGATGGTTTCCATGACATTTCTCAATGATTACATAAACACTGTACCTTTGTTTTTCAAACAACACATGTAAAAAATTATATCACGCACATGATTACGTAACAGCATTAGCATAAAATCAATGGTCTAGAGTCACCTACTGAAATTGAGTTGTTTTTGTTAAGGGAAATAAGAGGCTGAAATGAGATATTGTTGTACTTTTGATATTTTCTCGGGAATTAAAGTATGGAGAATGCTGTTTTGGAACAGTAATAGAACACAAACTACCAGTTCATTAAATCATGTTTGTTGGGCTGTAAAGGTTTTAGTTTATTTAAAATGCGTGGTCAAATATGTCTTATTTTTGACAAAAACAAGGCTTTTCTTTCTATAAAAAATCTTGATATTGCCAAAAATAGCAAACATGGAAATTTAAGTTTTTTTTGCCAGTTCTGTTGACTAATCTCCAAACATTAAAACGGGAGTCTCTCTAGAAAATATTTGAATCCGTGATTAAAATATAACTGTTATTCTACTATTGTAACATTTATTTGAAAAAGTTGATTTGCACCAGTTATCATCGCACTAAGTACCAGCTCTCACACGTGACCGGTCATTTTATTTTAATCTTTTTCATTTGTAATAACTGCTTTTTCATTTTTGCCATTTTTGCAGAATAATTTTGCTTCCATTCAAGCCCTAAAGTTGTTGAAGTTTCCAAACGTCCCATGCATTTCCACCCAAGTTTAATGGCAAGTCTCATATTTTACCAAAAGCAAACTGAGGACCTAGTGTTTATTTCTGCCCAAAACTAGCCATATGCACCTTGTACTTTCGCTGTTCTCAGACATTTTAAATATGTGTCTTTGCTGTAATTTAAAAGGCCCGCCTTTTTGCGTGATTTGGCAATGTCCCTAGTCTATTGATTTTATGCTAATGCTGTTACGTAATCATATGTGTGATATAATGTTGACATGTGTTGTTTGAAAGACAAAGGTACAGTGTGTATGTAATCATTGAGAAATGCCATGAAAACAATCCATATATGACGCCACAAGTCAACTCTTAAAACATACTGACTGACCCTCGTACTAATAGCTTGTACAGGAACGCGTCAGACGAATAACATCAACTCCCGGGCATCAACTCAGCAGCCAAGAGGTCTCAAATCAACTTGCGAGTTTGAACGCGATTCGTGTGAGCAGTTGACACTATTCTGATCTGTAACTAGGTGAAAGGAGGCAAATAGATTTATTATAGAGATTGTGATGCTCCATACGTGCTGCGTGGACTGTGCAAAACGGCGTTCAAAACGTGCGTACATATTGCTAGTCTCCGAGCTGGATTGTGATCCTTCGTCGCGAATGAGAACAAAGCGGCTGGAGCAAAGGCTAACATCTGATCTGGTCAGAAGAGGGCGACGTACTTGGAATTTAATGGTCTCCGGTCTTATGTCAACTTCCAGACAGCATGCTTTTGATTTTGACTAAAAACCAAGGTTAACATGCTGCTTAAAGTTGAAAGTATTTCAGCGGTTCGTGATAATATAATACATTAAAACTAAAGTTTTGGGCGCATTGTATACGTAGATCATTTAAGGGGGTACTACACCCCTGTACAATTTTGTGCCTATTTTTGCATTTTTCTCAAAAATTATAGCGCATTGGTGACAATTAAGAAGTTGTAGGGGCAAGGACTACAACTATTGCTCTGAAAATTCAGCAACTCAAGGCAAGTAGTTATTGATTTATTGATTAAATACTGGTTTTCCCTCATTTTTGACTGCAACTCCACAACTGCTGTCTGTGCCGAAATAAAATTTCAAGTGCAGTAGTTGTAGTCCTTGCCCCTATAATATACAAATCTTACTTGTCGCCAATGCGCTATAATTTTTGAGAAAAATGCAAAAATAGGCACAAAATTGGAGAGGGGTGTTTTTTGGCATGTGCATGGGGGTGCAAAGAATTTTTGACAAGCCGGGGGGCATAATTTTTGCACGTCGTTTGGAAATTTTTCCCGGGGGTAGGGGCTTATAAATGTTGCACAGCCCCTTATTAGTATAAAAATTTTATATTTTCCTACGTTCAGTACTTACCAGTTGTCATTAAAGTCCTTAATGTGGTAAACAGGTCTCTGTGGCTGGAGCCCTCAGTCAGCAGTCAACACCTTTAAATGCAACGGAAGAATATGAAAGTAAAATTTTGATTTAAGGGGTGGGGTATGAACGTTTGGACAGTATTTATTGTGGGACATTAGAGCACATCAGACATATCGAATTGCATTCTGAATACGAAGAATGTCCTGATGATATCAAATAATTTTGATTTTTGAAATTCGCAATGTAATACACATTTTATGGCAAATGATTAAAATTGATATTTTTGATATTTAACAGTACTCGAAGTAAACTTTACAAATCTGATGATTTATACATAAAGTGTGTGTAGGTGGGATGAAAAGCCGACTATTAATTGAAATTTTTGACCTTTCGTATTGAAGATATGGATTTTTCCCCAAAAAACACACAAAAAAATAGGTCTTTTGGGGAAAAAATCCATATCTTCAATATGAAAGGTCAAAATTTTCAATTGATCGTCGGCTTTTCCTTCCAGCTACATACACTTTAAGAATATATCATTAGATTTATAAAATTTACTTCGAGGACTGTTATATCAAAAATGTGGAAAATATCAAATTTTAATAATTTGTATTATATAGTGAATTTCAAAAAATGAAAATTATTTCATATCAGAAAGACATTCGTCGTATTCAGAATGCAATTCGATATGTCTGATGTGCTCTCATGTCCCACAAAAATACTGTCGAAACGCGCAAAACGCTCATTCCAGATCCCTAAAAACATCAGGGATCAGCGGCAAAGAGTTTTAATATGAATGTGGGAGAGTTATGAACAGAACCAACGGCATTTGAAAACTAAGATGTAAGCATTATGTCACCAAAATGAACAGAATTTTCTAATTGCCAAAGAGGGCGCTTTTCACTTGCGCAATTTTTTTTGAGACAGACTGTATAATGCTTGACATTAATTTTTTTATTTGTTGACAGGGTATGATTCATATCCCCGGAATTTATGTATGCATTCGTTTTTCAAAGGTTTCTTGGGAACTTGGCACGTAGGAATAAACTTGAACAAGTTCCTTTGTATTTATGCAATGGGCCAAGGACATGTGAAATGAACTTCATTACAGGTAGACACTATAGGACTAATATTAAATTTAGTTACTACGATAAACATAATGGAATAACTTCCTCTTCCATTTTTTTGGGCAGTCATCAAAGTTTCAAAATTCATAACCATTGATTTGGTCCAAGACTTATAGACCTAAGAAAACATGCAAATAATAAATATAAATATAAATTAACTTATATAGTTTACAAAATTGATTCAGACAAAATATGTACAAAATTAAATTAATTTTACTTCAAAATCACGGTCAATATTGTGCATGGAAACTACTACTTATTTTTACCTTGTAAAAGGGGTGTTTTTATGCTCCCGAAACGTCGGTTGTTTTGTCTTTTTAACCCTAAATTTTGGATGTTGTTGTACATATTAAACAGTTTGTAACATTTATTGTCCTTGGTTATGTACTTGAATCTTTTTAAGATCCATTCAAAGTTTCCCTGCTGGTCAGTTGGTACTGTTTTAGTTTGCTTTTTTGCTCTACTTCAAAATCGTCGGGAAATGCTAGAAATGCCCAATAGTGTACTTTGAAAATAAAAATGCGCAGCCCGTGCAGTTTCAGGTTTTATTGGTTATTTCTAGCCCGGCGAGTTGGCGCCTACCCCTGCTTTAGAATGTTTATATTGATGAGGATGACACTATCATCATCAAGTACAGATTAATAAATACGTTCCCTTCATCCTGGTAAAATAAACAACAACAACAACAACAACAAGAGGCAAAAATTGTTTGCATCTTGTTTCCTATGAATTACTTATGGTATGATTGCCAATGTTAATATATATTTAACAGCGGTTTTAAATTTCATGTATATTTATATAGAAAATTGAGTTGCAAATAGACTTGCTTCCCCCTCCGTCCTTTCGGCTCACCAAAAATTTCTTGCCCCAATTTACCCCCCCCCCCCCCCAGGGCTCATAATTATTGCACAGCTCCCCTTGACCGTTGCCTTCGTTGACTTCAAGAAGGCCTTCGATTCCATCAACAGAACAGTAATGTTCTCAATATTGCGTCACTCCCGGGGCGTCACTACGACATTCCAAGCACTTTGGTCAATGCCATAAACATGATAAAGGCCATTACTTCACAGTAACTCCAGCAGTGCAGTTATGGTTGACGGAGGCATCTCTGAACCCTTCGATGTAACAGCAGGAGTCCTGCATGGGGATGTATTGGCTCCCTTTCTCTTTTACTATATATCCTTGTTGACTACCTTTTGGGAAAGGCGTCTGGACCAGACCCGTCCTCATCGATCAACAGACAGTGTACTTCGGTTATGCGCTTTTAATGTATAAATGTGCACGTGACCACCTCCGTGCTGCCATAACAGTTTATAGACAATAAGTCTCGAAGTGACCTTATACATAGCGAGTGGTCTTTCTATACATTTGAATGCAAAGGCGGAACAACATGAGATTGCTGTGCAGCAAAATTGTCTATTTTGTTCAACTTTGTGATTATATTGTAAACGATTTCGTCGTCAAATACTTTCAAAATGTTGTTTTTGATAACATATTACAAATTCGGAATTGCAAAATGTGTAATCATTTTGCAATTGAATTAATACTTAAATTTGATGATAATTATCTACGGAGTTCCTATCCCTCTCTGTATAGTGGTCAATGCATGAAGATTTGGTCACGCTTGCTGGTCATGGTATGTCGTGCCCATGGGTCACGTACATATTTATATAAAGCGCATTTATACCGAAGCACACTGATCAAGAATATATCCGGCCAAATTGCTAAATGACCTGGACTGATGATATCGCTCTCCTTGAGTCTTCCACCCCACGGGCCCAGTCTCAGCTCTCCAGGACCGCTAATGCCGCAGCAGACCTTGGACTTATAATCAGCACACCCAAAACAGTATATGACCATCAACTGTCAACGCCAGCCTCCTCTCCAAGTGTACGGAAACCCATGAAGCATGTAACCGACTTCAGATACCTAGGCTCCATGATGGGGTCCAGTGCTAGTGACCTGAAGAGACGGAAAGCTCATGCTTAGACAGCCTTCTGGAAATTAGAGCAACTCTGGAAAAGTCCTACCATCCCAATTTCCACCAACCTGCGTCCCAGTTTTACTATACGGCTGTGAGTCGTGGGTTATCTCTTGCTTACTTGCTTAAGATGAGTGGTGTCCTCGAACTACAACAGCACGCCAAGTCCTTCTGTCCTTCCTGCATGGCCGTTCCCAAATCTACGACATCCAGTCCAGTGTTCTGTTTCAATACATCTACGTATGTTAGAGGGGTCTGTTTTCTGTTTCCATGTTTTGGTGTCCAATTGATCAGCTTGGCTACAGGCTCATTTTTACTTCCGTACGCGTGTTCAGCGAAACGTGTCCTCCTCTCTCTGATCTTCTGTGAAAGTTTCGGTAGGTCACCATACAGTAAGTTCTTTGTTCGTGATGTGCTGCTTCCAATTGATGTTGTATTATACTGCTCTAAGTATTCTTGTGTAGCTACCATCAAGTTCTTTACATACTCTGGGAGACATGACCCATGCTTCACATCCATAGGTTAGAACGGATTCGACGGTAGCAGCAATAAACGGGTCTTGAATTTCCTTGGGAGAGTTGACCTCCAGATTATGTCGAGGCTGTTACATGCTCTCTTAAAAAACAAGATGGCAGTTAGACTATACCACATTTACTTTCTGTGATCCCAGCGATGTATACGATCGTCTGGTCTGGAGCTCCTGTTGACGAGCTCCTGTTGACGCAGCAGCGTTAGAGACTACAGTGGATCGAGTCATACAAAATTCAAAATCAACAAATTAAAAGACATCTGTTTATTTTCATATTTTGTTTACAAATATTCCCGGCGTTCAATTTTATTGATCAGTTACCATCAAAGTTGGCAGAAATATATTTTACAAGAGGTGGTGTTCACAGAATATTTTCAGATCTGCAGGAAAATGGTAATAAAAGATTAGCTTGTTTCAAAATATTTTTCCCGTCTTGATTTTTTCTCCGGCTATGATTTTTTTTTCTGGGAACGCCGGTACCACGATACCGTGGATTTCGTAGCCCTGCCAGCAAGTATATCAAACAGTTCAGTTTCTCCATCTGGTGAAACTACTTTTGCCTTGGTATTTTCATACATTCTTGCTATGCCTTCCACAAGTTGATTAGGGATTCCATAGGCCTTGAGAATTTGCAGCATCTTTCCTCTATGAATGGTATCAAAGGCTTTCCTGAAGTCTATGAAGGTTATTATTGCAGGCAGGTTTTTAGCCTTCACTCCTTCAATGATCCTCCTTAGGGCCAGTATGTGGCTTGGCTTACTGTTGTTCGGCCAACCCTGAAACCATTCTGGTTGATCCTAAGAACTCTGTCTACTTCAGACCTGATCCTGTTGAAAATCATTTTGTTGAATATCTTGGCTACAACTAAGCTTAAGCTTATCCCTCGATAGTTTCCTGCTTGACTAAGATCTCCTGACTTAGGAATTGGTACTATGTTGAGGATAGACTACTGGTCAGACTTGCTTCCTTTAATCAGCGCATTGTTGCAAAACTCCAACACTATGCCATTCAGATCACATCTTAGGTTATCTCTAAGGATATGGAAAATAAAATCAACTCATTTGGCACATCCTGCTACCGTATTATGCTGAACATCAAGAGAGTAGACAAGGTACCACATTCTACCATCTACAATCTGACAGAGACAGTGTCACTTGTTGAGAAAGCCAGGACTCTACAACTGAAATTTGTAGGGCATATACTCGCTTGCCTGACGATGAGCCAGTAAAAGAGTTGCCCAACTCATGGCAAGAGGAAACCCGGACCGTAACGAACCTTGTTCTGGAAATACATTCAGTGTCTTTTAGGGGATATGGACAGCATGCTGCAGCTGATCAAAGTGTATAGGATGCAAAAGCTCCATATCGACGATATTTCGCACTAATGCTAGAGCAGGAAATTTGAGAATGAGCTTTCTCAACTTTCCTGGTTAGAGGGAGGCAACGGAGGGGGGCCAGTTTCCTAACGCAAGGACTTTTGTTTATAAGGAGGACCCCGTACTACTCCTTGTCCATGGCTACGCCCTTGCTGAGGAGATATGATAAATAGAGCCACCAAATATCCATTAAGGGGTATATCTAACAATGTCTAAGCCGATTTAAGTGCTCTCGGCTGTATGTTGGCTTTGCATGCTCATATATACTTCATTCAATCTTCGGACATTTTGTTTGTCTACGAATTATACATATTATATGCTTTGTATTAATCTATTAACATTTAAAGCATTACATCCATGCTAACATTTGCAGTTTAATTTATTATTTTTATTTTATCATTATTTTACTGAGAGTATTCACATTATTTGGTAAAATATTGACGTCTTTTTGCCTAAATTTGGTCATTTTCAGCAGCAAATGGTTTCATGTGAAAAAAAGTATTGTCCTGAATAGTATGGTTTTAATTTGACACCAAAAAGTCAGCAATAGCTTACCAAATACTGATGAAATGGTAAAAATGCTAATTTTAAAGATTTTCCTTTAAAAATGGAGGTTTTGGGTATTAAAACAAAAGTGCATTTCCACCCAACTGCTCATCGTTTTGGCAACTACAAAATGACTTTTGAATTCTAGGGAAAATTCTGAATATGATAGACCTTGTGAGAATTTTGGAACGGGGAATTAAATCGATGCCAGCTGATATACTAGTGTTGCAGGTAACTTCTACCCTTTTTTTAAATGATTAAAAGCAGGTAGAGCTCATTTCTGGTTTCGTAATGCACAGTTTACATGGAGACTCTATTGCTGGAAATTTATTTCCAGCAAGGGAAAGTCCTCGTGTATATTGGTAATTTTGCCAGGCAATAGGCCTACCCCTGGACCTCTGACCTTTCATAGTTTCCTCAAAATAGAACCGGGGCTATTTTTTCAAGACAGTACTACACTCTCCTGAGAGTTTCGCTGGAATGTTGATGGCTTTTACACACTTTTGTTATGTATTTACCTGGTTATGGTTTTATAGGTCACATAGGGGGGCCCCAGATATAGTTGATTGAGGTCACAATTGCTGGACTCTATGTCCCCATGTAAATTGCATCGCCAGGGCAAGTCATCCATCAAAATAAAATTTATGGTTATTATGTAGGCAAGGGTAAAGTCTCCATGTGAATAGCGCTTAACAAACGAGTTGCACAAATTGCAACTTTTACGTTAAAACAATTGCTGATTGGGATAAAGTACAATAAATTATTCAAATACAAAACTTACCGTATCTTAAGCAATTCAATGGAAGTGTTAGTATCAGTTTTTACGAGTAATATTTCAACCAAAGTATAATATTGTATAGGTCTGTACTCAGCTATACCATTAACAAACATGATTAATGTCTGTGTTGTTAGCCCGGGTTGTTAGTTATGTACACTTCTGTCTGTCCGCATGTCAGTGAAACATGTAGGCCTACATTCTGCGATCCGCTGTAGCGTGAAGCACAGTGAGCGTGAAGCGGGGCGTGAAGTAATAGGCCTACCAATATTGGAAGCTGTTGTCTACTGAGACAGCAATTAACCGCTTACAGGGTATCCCAGAATGATCTATACCGTATTTGAAAAAATATAAAAAATATATAATGAACAGTATGTCTAATTTTAATGCATGAATTGCAATGCTACAGGCAAGTCACCTACTTATTTCGTTACTTTCATCATCTATGCAAACTATGCTTTCATTAAAATTGGCGTGCCATTGATATTATTGAAAAGGGGCGAAAATTGGATTTGTGTAACTTACAACGCAACGGCCCCATAACACATTGGATGCTTTATCGCCATCGTCCAGCCGTACTGTGATATAAAATTGGATCGATTGAGCCCATATTG